>NC_136261.1:42146685-42584185 GCF_964187855.1 Myxine glutinosa
TGTGTCACCTCGTGTATCACAGTTAACGCTATACGAACACCTGTCGCAGGTGTAAGGTAGATTCCTCGAGTGCTTCTTGGAGCATTCGCTCAAACTTCACTTTTTACGCAATTTTTCGGAGAAGAGTAAATACCAGAAGCAGATTTACGTCGGAGCAAAGTAACTTTTGTGCGTAAATAATTTGCTCGTTCAATATTTCAAGATAAACTTTTTTCGCCACTTTGTTACAAATGAGGTTAACACGAGGCTCGCGTTCTATTATCACCACGCGATGAGTGATTTTTCTCCCAACTCGTGGAATTAGATCGATGTCCGAGTCCAAGATTACTCGCACTCAGACGCGCGGGACACGAGACAGACGTGATCGGCCTTTAAACGAGTTAGTCCCGTTTCGTTCTGCCCGGACGCCAATCGCAAGGGACCGTCGTGAGATCCGGACATCGATCATGGACGCGTGAGGGTTTACAACTTTTATTGTTAATACTTTTGCCACTTCGGGACGAAACGATCGCAGAGGTCATCGAGCGATCGGACGCTTCGTGACGGAGACGTGAGTCGAAGTAAAAGTTCGGATCCGATTGCGCAAAGGCTCCGCCGCCGTCTAACGCGTCCCGGGCGCGACACCGACCTGCAGAGTCCATCTCGGAGTCCACTAGCGCGCAATGCATGCTGGGTCCATGCGATATGTCCCCCTGTCCGCAGCGGATCCGGCCCGAGAGACTCGTGAGATGTCCGGACGATGGAGAGGGGCTCCCCGGGGCTTTATACGCGAAAGCCTCGCGGCTAAGGAAGGGGCGTTGCTTTATATGGGGGAGAGAGGGGACGTCGTCGAGGGTCGCGCTCAAACTGGTCGTTTCAGTAGACCCCAGGCCTCCTCCCCCCCCCCCAATCCCCTATTCCCCCCCCCATCCCAATGATGAATGACTCTCACATGTTGATGCGGCAGCGACCAAGGCGCCCATTGTGCTTCGCGTTTTGAATAAGAAAAGCCGAAGGCTCTTTGATATATACGCGCACGATTGGCGCCCCCTCCCTCCCGCTTTCGCAGAGCATTATAAACGTTTTCTTATTTAAACTTCCCCCGGTCGCCTCATTATGATCGCCTTAATGAAAATTGGCTGAGGGCGCTGAATACACGTTAGCGGCTAATAGCTTTAATCACTTTGGATGCGCTTTCTAACTCACGCAGGCGGCGCTAACGACGACGCGACCCGCGAGGGCTCGCATCGGTGGAAACGCGCGCAGGGTCCGATATACCTGGGACCCACGTGAACCCACGTCGGCTCGCATAGGTGGAAACGCGCGCAGGGTCCGATATACCTGGGACCCACGTGAATCCGCGAGGGCTCGCATTGGTGGAAACGCGCGCAGGGTCCGATATACCTGGGACCCACGTAAACCCGCGTCGGCTCGCATAGGTGGCATCGCGCGCAGGGTACGATATATATATACCTGGGACCCACGTGAACCCGCGAGGGCTCGCATAGGTGGAAACGCGCGCAGGGTCCGATATACCTGGGACCTACGTGAACCAGCGAGGGCTCGCATAGGTGGAAACGCGCGTAGGGTCCGATATACCTGGGACCCACGTGAACCCGCGTTGGCTCGCATAGGTGGAAACGCGCGCAGGGTCCGATATACCTGGGACCCACGTAAACCCGCGTCGGCTCGCATAGGTGGCATCGCGCGCAGGGTCCGATATATATACCTGGGAGTTGGGACACACGTGAACCCGCGAGGGCTCGCATAGGTGGAAACGCGCGCAGGGTCCGATATACCTGGGACCTACGTGAACCAGCGAGGGCTCGCATAGGTGGAAACGCGCGCAGGGTCCGATATACCTGGGACCCACGTAAACCCGCGTCGGCTCGCATAGGTGGAAACGCGCGCAGGGTCCGATATACCTGGACCCACGTGAACCCGTATCGGCTCGCACAGGTGGAAACGCGCGCAGGGCCCGATATTCCCGGGTCGGACTACACGGAGCGTTTATTTACAATGCGGAGGGATCGCAAAACAAACTTTTTTTACATCACGCACAATAATCATGGCGCATATTCCTTGTCGTTCGTCATTGAAACATCGTGTGTGAAAAGCGGACATGTTACTAATATTCGGCTACATGAGTAACAGGCGACAGCATCATGTTTCCATCGAGCAGAGTCGCATCACATGACGGTGAAAAAGCTTAAATCAGCAACCGATGCTGGACATTCATAGACACATACACTCACTCGATTCACGCTTCAGTTCAATAAAACAGGAAGTATATTTGAAAAATTGACGATACCTTCAGTCTTCTTCTTCAGCTTCCTCTTCTTCTCCTTCTTCTTCTTCTTCTTCTTCTTCAACGACCACGATTATTTCCACGTTCTTGTCGGGGGAAGTTTTTGGCCCAAGCCTTTCACGAACCGACTGGCCAGGCATGACGCTCGACTAAGTAGTTCGGGCAGCAATTTGTTTGGGCAGGAAGTTCGCCTCCTCTTCACGAAGGATACCGTGGGGTCTTTATAGCATCCACCAACTAACACCGACAGACATGGCGCCAAGTTTAACCCATACTGCACTTTGGGGGGTGGTTCTGGGGGGATATGTGCCCCCCCCCCCCTCGACATTTTTCGCAACAGCTGGGGATTTCGAATTCTCCTCTCATGAGTTTTTTTCTCTAGGGTCTTGTGCACATTTTGATGCCACAAACGTCCAAATCGGAATTACCGTTCAGCTGTCACATGACAATTAGTATGTTGGGTGATGAGACCATTGCATGAGTGATTGATCGATCACCTGCATGTGAAACACCAGGATGACAGTTTATAGCTCGGTCCGGATTCGAACCCAGGTAGGACCGCTTAGAGGTGGCGAGGAAACAGAGGATGTGCACAAATAATGTCATTGCAAATGAGAGATGTATATAATACATACACAATGCAATATTAAACAGAATGTACAAACAACAATAACCGTGCTGTGGTCACAACCTGCAACAAAATCCGTTAATGGCGATTGGGAAACACACATTTAATGCACTGTTAAAAATAAACTCGACACCTTTTCATGTGTTCTGACTGTGCGTTATGACTTCTGTGTGTGTTCTGACTGTGTGCTATGACGTTATGACCTCTCCATGTGTTCTGACTGTGCGCTATGACGTTATGACCTCAGTGGGTGTTCTGACTGTGCGCTATGATGTTATGACCTCTCCATGTGTTTGAGTGTGCGCTATGACGTTATGACCTCTCCATGTGTTCTGACTGTGCGCTATGACCTCTCCATGTGTCCTGACTGTGCGCTATGACCTCTCCATGTGTTCTGACTGTGTGCTATGACCTCTCCCTGTGTTCTGACTGTGCGTTATGACCTCTCCCTATGTTCTGACTGTGCGCTATGACCTCTCCCTGTGTTCTGACTGTGCGTTATGACCTCTTCCTGTGTTCTGACTGTGCGTTATGATGGTATGACCTCTGCACGTGTTCTGATGGGCTTGATTAAACCTTACCATTAATTATTTGACACGAGGAGGAGTAACCGGCCCAAGTGACGGGAAAATCTAGCATAATATCCCCCTCCCATCTCTCCATCCTCCACTCTGTCTCTCTGCCCCACTCCCTCCCCTACTCTCATCCCCCTCCTCTTTCCCCAATGCCCTCTTGCCCCCCCCCCCATCCCCTGTCTCTCCTCTCCCTCTCCCAATCCACGGTCTCCCCTCCCCCCCGCCAATCCTCTGACTCCCCTCTCCCTACCCTGTCTCTCCTCTCCCTACCATGTTTCCCCTCTCCCTCCTCTGTCCCCCCTCTCCCTCCCCTCTCCCTCCCCTATCTCCCATCTCCCTTTCCTGTCTCCCCTTTCCCTCCCCTGTCTCCGCTCCCCTCCATCGTGTTTATATAGCTTGGATTGATTCCAATTCCACTGGGCCATAAAGGAATTATCCTATAGGCCGGAAGGCTTGAAGCCTAAGGCCTACACAAACTGTGTGCCTCAGAACGTCTGACGCCGATGGGCCACAACCTTTCGACATTTGATGATGCTTTTAATAGTTGCTGTTGGTCTTTTTCACACGGAAGAGAAAAGTTATCGGGAACTCATGGCGATTGTGAATATAGCACTTCGGTTTGGAGCTGTTTTACCTCATGTCCTGCGGAGTGTATTATTTCATTATATATGAGTGTTTTTAAAATTGTCTTCCAAATTATTTTCTGAATTCACTCGAGATTTTTTTTTTTTTTGTATACTGAATCGAGGCTCGTGAAAGAGCTAACATTTATTTCACAAACAAATCAACCAGACAAACAAAATATATAAAAAGAGGGAGCGGAAGACAAGATGGAGAGAGAAGGGGAAGCACACAAACACAACATTTGAGAGCAGGGAGAAGTGTGGGAGGCAGAGGGCTTGGGGGGAGGAGGCTTGGGAAGGGGGGGGTGGGGGAGGAGGCGTGGGAAGGGGGGGGGGAAGGTATAAAACACAAGGGGACCGAAATTAGCGGGGGTAGAAAAGATCAAGGTTTTGGATGGGGGAAGATAAGAGATGGTGGTGAACAGCTGTTTTAAAGACCTGGAGGGTGGAGTGGGATTGAAGGGAGTGTGGGAGTTTGTTCCAGAGGCGGGAGAAAAGAGGAATGAAAGAGTGAAGGTGAGCAGAGAGCCGAGATTTCGGCAGTTTAACCATCAGAAGGTTGCTGGCAGATCTTGTGCGACCTGTAGGAATATTTGGGGGATAGAGCACAGAGAGAGCTGGGGGAGCAAGGCCGGAGAGGAGTCGGTACAAGACAGAAAGACCACCTACCTGCCTGCGGTGAGTGAGTGAGTGGCCCTCAGAGATAGCTTCATCGCGGGAGATTCCAATGATTTTGAAAGCTTTGGATTCAACAGCGTGAAGCCGAGCCAGGTGTGAGGCAGGAGCACCAGCCCATAGGGGAGAACAGTATTCCATTGAGCTGCGGATAAAAGTCTTGTATGTGGTGAGGAGCTCAGGTGTGCCGAGGAAGGACTTCACACGACGGAGGATGCCCAGTCGGCGACTGGCTTTGGAGGCCAGCTTGGAAATGTGGTTTTCCCAAGAAAGATCATGGCAGATAGTGAGACCCAAAAGCTTGAGCGACAGAGCTTCTTGGAGAGGATTGTTGAGAAAGTAGATGGGAGGGTTGTCCAGTCGATCTTTTCGGAGAGACATAGTAAGAGAGTGAGATTTGTCAGAATTGAAAGACATGTTCCACTTGTTTGACCAGTCTGTGATTTTGTCCAAGTCTTCAGAGAGTGAGGAGGCTGCAGACTGCCGATCTGAGGGAAGAGGAATGGAGCGGCAGAGAGTGGAGTCATCAGCAAAGAGATAGAGAGGATTTTCCAGAGAGTCGGAGAGATCATTGATAAAGACCAGAAAAAGCACAGGGCCCAGCACACTGCCTTGGGGAACTCCAGCCTGAACAGGAAGGGGAGATGAGAGAAATCCATTCAGGGCCACACGTTGACTACGACCAGAGAGGAAGTCCGCAAGCCATGCATGGAGATTTCCATGGATACCATAGGAGGAGAGTTTGGTGAGCAGAGCTGGGTGCCAGACCGTATCGAAGGCACGTGATATGTCAAGGGACACAGCTCTGATTTCCTGTTTGGCATTGAGGACCTCCATCCATTGTTGAGACAGCAGAAGCAGCATGTCCAGAGTAGAGTGACCTGGTCTGAAACCAAATTGATGATCAGAGATCAAGCCATTGGAGAAGAGGAAAGATTTCATATCCGAAGCAATGATGGAATTCCATGACTTTGCTGATAATTGGGAGCAGGCTGATTGGTCTGTAGTTGCAAGGATCTGTTTTTGCACCTTTTTTGTGTAAAGCGGTAATGTTAGCTGATTTCCAGGATGCTGGCAGATGACCTTGAGCAAAAGATAGGGTGAAAAGAACAGAGAGAGGGTGAGATAGAGCGGCAGAGCAGGATTTTAGGACCCGTGGGCTGATGCCGTCTGGTCCAGTTGCAGAATCAGAGTCGAGGTTTGACAAAAACTCCTCCACCTTGTCAGGAGAGAAGGACACAGAGTCCAGGAGCAGTTGGGTTCGACTGGGAAAGGTGGGAACAGAGAGAGATGGGTTTGGGACTAAGGATTTTGAGGCAAACACAGAGTTGAGGCATTCGGCTTTGTCACGTGCGATGTCAACTGTGTGGCCATTTGAGGTAAGGGAGGGGATGGAGGGGGAACAAACACCAGAAACGGATTTGACCAGACGCCACCAGGATTTGGAGGAAGGAGACAGGTTTGAGAGTTTATTCTTGAGTGAGGAGAGATAGTGAGTGCTTCCTGGCACTCCTGAGGGTAGACACACACTTGTTCCGAGCTTGGTGGAAGGAACTGCGATTGCCTTCAGTTGGATTAGCCTTCCAAGAGGCAAAGGCAAGTTGTTTCAGGGCAATTGCCTCACCACATGATTCAGTGTACCATGGACGGGAGGAAGGTTAAGACAACTGAAGGCGCGATGGGATAAATCTGTGCATGAGAGAGATCAGTTTGCTTTGGAAGAATTCCCAGGAAGAATTGATGTCAGAGGCAGTGGAGATGGGAGACCAATCCAGACGATTGATGGCTGCTTGAAGACCGTCCCAGTCGGCCTGAGTGAAATGCCAGACTCGTCGACGCTGAGGAGGCTCTCTGAGAATGGCCAGAGAGATGTCCACTTTGACAAGCACATGATCAGAAGAACCGATTGGAGCAGAAGAAGAGCAGCAGACATTAGCAGGGAAGTTTGTCATAACCAAGTCTAGAAGAGAAGATACTCCATTGGCTGAGATCTGGGTCGGGAAATTGACAGATTGTGTCAATTCCAGTGAGTCACAGAAGTCCTTTGCTGAGGTGCCATGACTGGTGAGAGAGGAACCCACACCCAACCAGGTGGCATGATGACAGTTGAAGTCACCACATATGAGGAAGAGAGAGTTGAGATGAGTGGATAGAAGTTGGTCCATGTTGTTAGACAGTGAAATGTAGATGGAGCATTGTCCAATAGTTGTTGCATTTTGCTTCGTCGATGGGGTCTGGAGGACTTGGAGTGGATTCCATGCTCTATCCTGGCAATCGCTGCTACAAAACACCCCCACCGGCTCGACCTCTACAACCATTCCTCCGAGGTTCACGTTGCCTATGCCAAGCAGCTTGTATTCAATTATATTCAATTTCAATTCAATAAACTTCATTGTCATCCCATCTATATACAATACAGTATAAAATGGAACGTAATGATGTGCCTCCTGGTCCTTGGTGCAATATAAACATTCAAGCAAGACTACACATCGTGCAATTGGACAAGACAAGTGTAACGCAATACCATAAATACACAGAACAATACTATAAATACCCAGGATAGTATACAGTAAATACACAATGAATATCCAAGGCAATATGAGTATATCCAAGACAACATAAAATAAAATTTTCAATAAAAATGTATAGAATTTAACAGTTGACTGTAGGTTACATCTGATAAGTAAACCATTTATGTAGCAGCATATTATGTATAGCAGCATATGATATATGTCGTGCAAGTAGAGGGGGGGGGGGGGGCGTTTAGACCCTGTTAGTTAAATTAAAGCGGGTGGTGGAAGGTAACAGGGTGTTGAGGAGCCTGACAGCCTGGGGGAAGAAGCTGTTACAGAGTCTGGCAGATCTGGCCTGGATGTTGCGGTACCTTTTCCCAGACGGCAGGAGGGAAAAACGTCCATAGGATGGGCGGAAACGGTCGTCAGCTATGCTCGGGTGGCCTTGCATGTGCAGCGTTTGTAATATATATCCTGCATGGAGGGGAGAGAGACCCCAATGATGTTTTCAGCTGTCTTCACTATCTGCTGCAAAATCTGGCGGTCCGAGACATTGCAATTCCCATACCAGACAGTGATACAGCTGGTCAGGACGCTCTCAAAGGTACCCCTGTATAATAAGGTGAGGATGGAGGGGGAAAGGCTTGCCTTCCTCATGTGTCGCAGGAAACGGAGACCCTGCGGTGCTCTCTTGGCTAGTGAAGTGGTGTTGTACGACCATTTGAGGTCATTTCTGATGTGCACACCAAGAAACTTGGTGCTCCTAACTGTCTCCACGGTGGAACCGTTGATGTACAGTGGGGAGTAGTCAGCGCGGGCCTTCCTGAAATCCACAGTCATCTCTTTTGTTTTATCCACATTAAGAGACAGATTATTGTTACTACACCAGACTGTTAGCCGCTACCCCTCCTCTCTGTATGCTGACTCATCATTGTTGCTGATGAGACCCACCACTGTTGTGTCGTCAGCAAACCTGATGATATGATTTGAACTGTCCTTGGCAGAACAGTCATGAGTCAGCAATGTGAACAGCAGTGGACTGAGCACACAGCCCTGGGGGGCACCGGTGCTCAGTGTGGTGATGCCGGAGATGTTATTTCCAATCCGGACTGTCTGAGATCTCTCGGTCAGGAAGTCCAGGATCCAATTACAGAGGGAGGTGTTCAAGCCCAACAGGCCCAACTTCCCGATCAACTTCTGGGGGATAATTGTGTTAAATGCTGAACTGAAATCAATAAACAGCATTCTTACATAAGTGTTTTTGTTTTCCATGTGAAACAGGGCCAGATGAAAGACAGAGGATATGGCATCCTCAGTAGACCGGTTAGGATGGTATGCAAACTGGAGGGGGTCTCGTGAATTGGGGAGTATTGTTTTCATGTGGCCCATGACTAGCCTCTCGAGGCACTTTATAATAATTGATGTGATTGCCACAGGGAGATAGTCATGAAGGCAGGACATTGTTGACTTATTTGGCACTGGTATGATGGTAGTGGCCTTAAAGCATGCTGGGACAACTACCTGGCTCAGGGAGATGTTGAAGATGTCTGTGAGGACGTCTGCTGGCTGGTCTGCACATTCCCTGAGCACACGGCCAGGTATACTGTCAGGTCCAGCAGCATTGCATGGGTTGACTCTAGATAGGGTTCTCCTAACGTCAGCTGTGGACAGACAGAGTACCTAATCATCGGGAGGAGGGGTGGTCTTCCTCACGGGCATGTCGTTCTGCGCATCAAACCGTGCATAGAAGTCATTCAGCACATCTGGGAGGGAGGCATCACTATTGCAGACATGTGGTGTGGTCTTGTAATCGGGAATGGCCTGAATGCTCAACCACATGCGCCTCTGATGTCTCGGAAATAGCCATGGATTTTTCGTGCATATGTGTGCTTTGCCTCCCTAATGGCACGGGACAGGTTGACCCTCGCTGTTCTGAGGGCTGCCTTGTCACCTGATTTGAAGGCAGCATCATGGGTTTTCAGCAGTGCACGGACCTCTGTAATCATCCAGGGCTTCTGGTTGGCTTGTGTAATGATGGACTTGGAGACAGTCGTCATCAATGCACTTACTGATGTAACCAGTCACAGATGCCACATACTCCTCCAAGTTAGTGAGATGAATATAGGTAGCAGCCTCCTTGAACATACTCCAATCTGTGTGGTCGACGCAGTCCTGTAATGCTGAGGTAGCTCCTACTGGCCACACTCTGATCTGTTTCAGAACCCGCTTGGTACATTTAAGCAATGGTCTGCACGCTGGGATTAGCATAACAGAGATGTGGTCTGAGTAGCCAAGGCGGAGGTGGGATACAGCCTTGTATGCATCGCGAATGTTCGTGTGAACTAGCTCCTATGTGTTCACCCTCTAGTTAACATATTGATGGTAGAGCGTACGATTGTGGCTGTTAACGGCCATGGAAAAGGAATCACAACAGGTATCTAGGATGGAGTCGAAGCTTCTTATGGACCAAACAGTGGTCTTGCCTCCCAACAGAGGACAATGCAGATGCCACTACTATAGCCGGTATTGTCTTTGGATCGGTGAAGGCCGACAAGTCGGTGGGCGCTGACAACCCCAACTAATTTGCATGTGGTTGCTTTAACAAGGGAATCTGCTACCATGGTGCAAATCTACATAGAAGCAACATCCCTCTAAATCTTGTGTCCCAAACCCATCCCTCTCTGTACCCACCATACCCAGTCGTACCCAGCTGCTCCAGGTCTCTGTGTCCTTTCCTCCTGACAAGGTGGAGAAGTTTCTGTCAACCCTCGACTCTGATTCTGCAACTGGACCCGACGGCATCAGCCCACGGGTCCTAAAATCCTGCTCTTCCGCTCTTTCACTCCCCCTCTCTGTTCTCTTCACCCTCTCTTTTGCTCAAGGTCATCTGCCATCAGCTTTAAAATCAGCCAACATCACCACTTCACACAAAAAATGTGCAAAAACAGATTCTTGCAACTACAGACCAATCAACCTTCTCCCAATTATGAGCAAAGTCATGGAATCCATCATTGCTTCGGATATCAAATCATTCCTCTTCTCCAATGACTTGATCTCTGATCATCAATTTGGTTTCAGACCAGGTTACTCTACTCTGGACATGCTGCTTCTGCTGTCTCAACAATGGATGGAGGTCCTCAATGCCAAACAGGAAATTAGAGCTGTCTCCCTTGAAATATCACGTGCCTTCGATACGGTTTGGCACCCCGCTCTGCTCACCAAACTCTTCTCCTATGGTATCCATGGAAATGTCCACGCATGGCTTGTGGACTTTCTCTCTAGTCGAAGTCAACGTGTGTCCCTGAATGGGTTTCTCTCATCTAACCCTTCCTGTTCAGGCTGGAGTTCCCCAAGACAGTGTTCTGGGCCCTGTGCTTTTTCTGGTCTTCATCAATGATCTCTCTAACTCTCTTGAAAATCATCTCTATCTCTTTACTGATGACTCCACTCGCTGCTGCTCCATTCCTCAACCCTCAGATCAGCAGTCTGCAGCGTCCTCAATCTCTGCAGACCTGGACAAAATCACAGACTGGTCAAACAAGTGGAACATGTCTTTCAATGCTGACAAATCTCACACTCTTACTATGTCTCTCCGAAAAGACCGACTGGTCAACCCTCCCATCCACTTTCTGAACAATCCTCTCCAAGAAGTTCTGTCACTCAAGCTTTGGGGTCTCACCATCTGCCATGATCTTTCCTGGGAAAACCAGATTTCAAATCTGGCCTGCAAAGCCAGTCGCCGACTGGGCATCCTCCATCGTGCGAAGTCCTTCCTTGGCACACCTGAGCTCCTCATCACATACAAGGCTTTCATCCACAGCTCAAAGGAATACTGTTCTCCCCTCTGGGCCGGTGCTCCTGCCTCACACCTTGCTCGGCTTCACGCTGTTGAAACATAAGCTTTCAAAATCATTGGAATCTCCCGCGATGAAGTTAACTCCGATGGCCTCTCACTTACTCACCGCAGGCAGGTTGGTGGTTTTTCTGTCTTCTACCGACTCCTCCCCGGCCTTGCTCCTCCAGCTCTTTCTGGGCTCTGTCCCCCAAACATCCCTTCAGGTCACACAAGATCCGCCTGCAACCCTCTTATGGTTAAACTGCCAAAATCAAGACTCTCGGCTCACCTTCACTCCTTCATTCCTCTTTTCTTCCGCCTTTGGAACAAACTCCCTCACTCTCTTCAATCCCACTCCTCCCTCCAGGTCTTTAAAACAGCTGTTCACCACCATCTCTTATCTTCCCCCATCCAAAACAATGATCTTTTCTACCCCTGCTAATTTCACCCCAGATACACTTTTTTGAAATACCAACTTCTTTCCTGGAAGTCCTTGCAGTATCCTTGTGTTTTATACTTCTCCCACCCACCCCCTTCCCACGCCTCCTCCCCCAAGCCCTCTCCCTCCCACAGATCTCCCGATGTCCCTGCTCTCAAATGTTGTGTTTGTGTGCTACCCCTTCTCTCCCCATCTTGTCTACCGCTCCCCTTATTATATACTTTGTGTCTGTTTTGATTTTTTGTGTGATAAATGTTTGCGCTTTCACGAGTTTCGATCCTGTATACAAAAAAATATATATATATATATATATGTAAGTTCTGCTGGGCCTCGACGATATGAGCCAGGTGAGCTACCTCCTCCACTCTTCTTGCTCTTGCCGTGGTCTGTTATTGTGCAATATGGAGCCTCCACTCTTAAGCTGTTCAAGCATTGGTGAGTGCTTGTATGCACTTCCGGCAATTGCGTATAGATAGATTCGAGGCTTGGCAGTCCATCTCAACCTCGTCTCGTACATATTTTAGCTTTTCTATGCCCACTGCATTGCAGCACTTTTTGTTTCTCCAAGCCCAAGCCACGTGTGTAAAGTCTGGCAAGAGTATATCGGGTGTTGGCGCTGTATGCACTTGTCTTGGGAATTTGCTGGCTGCAGGAATCGTTTCTGTGTTTGCTTCTATGGTGTAGCAACGCAGATGCCCAATTTCCATGCTGTCGTCATCGTCTATCCTGAGTACAGGGTGTTGCAAAAAGACCCGGACAACTTTGGTTGCTCATATGTTTAGAACCACAAATTATACAATGATACCCTTTCGTTCATATGATAGAGAAACTCATAAAGTTTTCTTTATTTTCAGGTCTGATGGTTTACTGTAAAAGAAAATGGCGACGCCACAGGGGAAAGCTCAGTGCGTCGAATGGTTCATCGAGAAGAGATCCGACATCCGATGTTAGACCAGTTTTGAAGCTCCACACTGCTGGGTACCTGAATCTCTAATTGGGATGTGTTGGACTGCCAAATATATATATATATACCCCCTGCGAATAATCTTTTCGACTACCGGTGGCCCTTGTGTGCCCTTTGCTTTTTGTATGGCTTGTATTTTGGGGTTGCTTCTTATATCCGTGGCAGTGGTTCCTGCACCTGCATTGATTGCCTGCATATGTGAGGCTCGTATAAGAGCTGATACATAGACATATATCAAAGGTAGCAAGAGACAAGAGGGGGTGAGAGAGGGAGCGAGAACAGGGACATCAGGACGTCTGTGGAAGAGAGAAGGCTGGAGCAGGGTACACAGGATAAACAAGATGGACACTACAGAGAATTTCAGGAATGAAAACGGAATTTTAAGAAGGTGGATTTGGAGTGGATTAGTGGGGGATAGAAAAGATCATAGTTTTGGGGGGGGGGGGGGGAAGATATGAGATGGTGGTGAACAGCTGTTTTAAAGACCTGGAGGGAGGAGTGGGGTTGAAGTGAGTGTGGGAGTTTTTTCCCAAACGCGGGAAAAAAGTGGATTGAAAGAGTGAAGGTGAGCAGAGAGTCTTGATTTTGGCAGTTTAACCAGAAGGGGGTGACTGGCAGACGTTGGGCGTCCTGAAGGAATATTTAGGGGACAGAGCACAGACAGAGCTGGGAGAGCTATGCCAGAGAGGAGTTGGTAGAAACAGAAAGAAGACAGAATATAGTCGAGTGTTTGCATGTGTTGTTTTTTAGCCGCGTCGCAGACGCTGGTCATAGAGTGCCCTCTGCTGTTGTTGTTGTTCTTCTTCTTGTTCTTCTTGTTCTTGCAGAGAAGACAAAACCTCAAAGCTCCACCCATTCTGGGAACCATAGCTCCACCCATTCTGGGAGAGCCTTCATATAAACAAATATCCACCATTTTATTAACTCGCATAGCTTTGAGGCCTGTTTTGTAGGCCCGTGGTGTCTTCCTCTCTCACACAGTTTTATTTCAAATCAAATTCGATATATCATTTCATTTTTCACAGTCGCTAACATAGCTTTAGACTCGGTTGAAAAAAAACGGGAAGAAAATCCGATGAAAGTTGCCCTTTATAGAAGGAAATGAATTCTTAAAGGCCTGTAACTTCAAGTCCATTGAGATATTTTTTTTTTAAATCGCGGCATGGTCAGTCATACACCGCCCGAAATAACAGACGGGAAAATGCCGAGATATATTAAAAATTCGTCCATTTGATGACAATCGTCACGATGAAATATTTAATTTATACGTCGTCACAATAATGTGGAGAGAGGAGCATAGCTTCGTTCACGTGTCGCCACACATGGGAAATTGCCGAGATACATATATTTTAAAATCGCGGCATGGTCAGTCATACACCGCCTGAAATAACAGATGGGAAAATGCCGAGATATATTAAAAATTCGTCGCCACACACGGGAAATTGCCGAGATATATTTTCACTTTGCACAAAAATAACATCAAGTAATCGAATCAATAGGAATGTCCTGTGCCTATAACATCGACGTTATAGGCACAGCTGCATCTAGGCATTGTGTAACATCGATGCGGCTTTTGATTTAATTAAAACTTTTTGTACTTGTTCTAGCTGGTGTGGTCCCCATTGTCTATGGTAGGTGGTATGTTGTGGAAAAAAGGGTTGCCGAAATAGTGGTAGCCCTAAAAACAAATAAGGATCTCATAACTCACTATAATAACTATATAACGTGGCTATAGCCTTGAAATTTAGTTTTGGTGCTGGGATCCACGACAGGGTAAACGGCGGGCGATATGCTACCTCCTCCAGTTATGCTACCCCGACAGAAACCATACTTTGATTGCCCTTAGGCAACATGCAAACTTTGGTTGGATTTGGTTCAGTAGTTTTTTAGTTTTTGAAGCATATATAAACAAATAAACAAATATATAAACAATAAATAAATAAACAAATATACAAATTCACTTTTACAGTATAAATTGATAATGAAGCGGCAGGTGCTGCTCAAGTGGTTTGAAGTAAAAAAAAAACAAAAACAAGACTGATAGTCTAAGAATGGCGTAGCCAGGCTTGGATCTGCTGAGTGGAGGATCTGTTGTCCCCCTGTCATGTGATCAGATCCTCAGCTCTGATTGGGGGACGTTCGTGAGGGACATACATACATGCACCAGATGGACAGACAAACACTGTTCCAGATGGCATTGTCCTGTGGGCAATGTTTATTTCAGGTACCCTTTAAAGAGACAGAATACGTGAGATCCCATAGGGAGTCCCGGACAAAAACTACACAAAATAACTCAGACTAGAAATGACAATGGAAGAAAAGAAAGGAGACTAGAACGAAAAAAAAACAAAAAACCAAAGACAAAGAAGAGGAAGACAATAACAAAAAAGATGATGATGAAGACGAAAACAAAGAAGAAAAGAAGAAGAAGATGAATAAGTATTGGACTGTCTGATGCCATTCACGTACTCCTGAAACAAGAAGAACCCTCTTCACAGGATGACTGTGAAGGTGGGGGTGAAAGGCCAGGTGGAAAAAATAATTTTCCTACTTCCCAAACATGTGACTACTCTTTGTCTGGCTCCTATCCATTGACCTGCCTGGCTAGGTAACACCTACCAGGAGCAAAGCTGCCACCACTATAGCTCTCCGGGTCACAGGAACACGCAGGCCTCCCCCCTACGATCAAAGTGGTGACCGCATGACCTTGCTGCTCTGATGAATCCGGGCAGTAGGGAAGAATGGGGAAGATTTGGCCCCCGACTTGCGTTGGGGGGATACACCCATCGTGAAAAGGCGTCTCTGATAGTTGTCAGAGAAGTAGTTGTTTGCATTGCAGGTTGCCAAGGCTCTGAATGGTAATACACAGCTGATGACAAGCTGTGGCTTCCCCGGTCATGGAGTCCCTCATGAATATAGGTGATATGAATACCTCTGTTATGATGATGTTCAAGCAGAGGTCAAACGGCCATGTCTCTGGGAGAGAAAAAGTGGAGTTCTCACTCATACTTGCATTTAGAAAATCCCTTGCCCTCACCTGTAGTGAGTCGAAAGCCCGTGAGGTACCTATTCCATGTGTCTTGCTACAATGAGACCCCAGATGTTTTCCCAAAAAGGGTGACAAGCTCATTCTTGTTCGACATTGGCAGAAGGATGGGGGGAAACCCGAGCTCCAAAATGGGCTATGAGCTCCAAGCAGATAATAATGGTGTATCCATCTTGAGCAGTACATTCCACGCGTGTTCTTTCAGTTTGCTTCTCACCACGTGTACTATCATATTCTGCTCTACTCTGTGAGTGGTCAGAAGGCAGGAGGTAGAGAGGAGAGTGCAAGAACCATGAGAGATGTGGCCTTCAGCTATTACAGAGCAAATGGTGTGCAGTACATCAGCCATGAAGAAATCCTTCCCAACCTTTTGAAGGTGCTCTAACATTCAGCCTGGAAGTGTTTCACCTGCTTTTCTACTTCTGTTGAGGGAAGATTGCACAAATGTCTGATGATGAAACCTTGACTACCTGAGGCTTTGGGTAGTTCAATCCCAGTAGCGGACCAGGTGGTTGGCCTTCAGGTGGTTTTCTATCTCCTTTACTTGTGAGAAGTCATGCCACCTGACTGATCTTCCTTACCCCAGGAGCATTATAACACTTTTTGGCATACGTAAACATGAATAAAGCAGCGTGCTGTTCGATGGTTATTGTGTAGCCCTTTTGAATTGTACGGTGTGCTGCTACGTGCATCACAATGTGGACATCAAGATGGCGCGAATGACTTGTGATGTGAAATGACTTCACCGTGGTTCATGGAACATACTAGAGGTGGCCACATGATGAGGATTTATTTTTCCTTTTGAAATGGTTTATACTTTATTGTACAGGTAGTTCAATTAAGGGGAAACCACAAGGTGTGTGGAGATCGTGCAGAGAAGCAATTGAAGCTCGGCCAGTGCATATCTCGCAAAATTGCCACCCAGTCGAAGGGCAACACATTCGCACCTGAGAAGTGTCTGGTCTGCCTAAAGCTGCTTTGGATCAGGAAAATATCCAAAACTAGAAAGGACTCATTTGAGCGCATACCTCCGCCAGGCTGAATAGTTCACTGATAGGCCAGATCTGCATCCGTACCTCAATCAAAATCAAATCAGCTTGCTCAGCTTCACTCATTCACCAAGTTCCGTCTGAATCTGTCAATAACTTTTAGATATATACCACTCACAGACAGACAGATAGACAAATATACAGACAAACAGACAAACAGGGGTGAAAAACATAACCTCCGTTCACCTTTGGTGGCCAAGGTAAAATTTGAACAATGATTAAAGCAAGCGTTTTCACTCACACAAAAATCTGGCCTACGCACAACCAGCCTCAGCTTGAAAAAAATCCAACTAAAATCCTTGCAACTCAGACTGTGCGAGCAGTCTTGTGATGTAGGTAGGCATTGAACCAGTGCAGTGGTGAAGGGTCCGACTACTGAAAGAAAAATGTTCGGTGTCAGGAAGGTCACCAGCCATAGAAACTGCAGTTACAAAACTAATATTAGCAGTTTTAAAGCGTGGGCATGGTACAACCCGAAATATCAGATGGACTAGACCACCTGCTTATGACAAAAAAACAGTGAACACCCCAGAAGAAAGGAGATGTACAAGCAAAATGACTCCACTTGAATTGGCGAACAGCCCAAAATGGCTCTTAGATCCCAGTTAGTTGGAAGAATGCTTTCAAATAGATATGATCAATGTTGATCAGACGACGGGAAGGAGTAGACAAGTCATTGAAATGCTGAATGGAAGAATAATTAATATTTATTGTCTTTAGGAAATTACATGGAAGGGGAAAAGTTCAAGAGAAGACCACAACAAAGAACAAGAAAGAGCAAGCAGAGATTGCAGACCCTCGTCAGGACGTGTTTTTAGTGGTTTTCAAGGCTTTTATGTTATAACAAATATGGCAGTGGAACCAAGTGACCGATGACGTCATCATTTTTTTTCTCAACCAATTTATTCATAGATAACGCTCAAGAAATTTCAACTAAATCGGATGAAGTTTTGTACTTGTCGAATTATGATGTCATAATGGAGGGACCTTTGACATCATCATTAACATATGTTATACCCCATGGAGAGCTCTTTACCATGAGCCATGTCTCAATTTTTTCCATGGAGCGCTTTCGGAGATATAAAGGTGCAAAATTTTACGGTTTTTCCAAGATGACGTCCCATACCATGTGACCTATGACGTCATAATTATCATTAAAATTATATAGGAGGAGGCGCATCTATGGTGAAAATCTCCTGTGAATCAGACCAACGGTTGTAGAGAAAATCATATTTATTCTGTGTGGACAAACAGACAGACAAACAAACGGACTCAAATGCAATACCCTCTCCTCTGGCGAAGGTAAAAATATACAATTTTCTGGTGTAGATATCAAAAGGGCATTGGTTGTGTTGGTCTTGTGGTTGCAGAAAGACTTGTCCCAAAAGAGATAGAAGTAAAATCATTCAGGAGGAAAATTATGATGCTGAAAATGACTATGGAAGAAGAAAGGTTGATTCTTGTAAGCCCTGGAAGCAAGTCGAGGTGAAGAGGAACGAACATCATTTTTGGGACGAACTGGCAGATTTGATTCAAGTAATAAGCTGCAAAGAGGAAGTGGATAGAGGTGGAGAATTGAATGGACATGTCGGTGCGAAAGCAAACGGATATAATGGTGTCCATGGCCAATTCAGATATGGTGAAAGGAATGAGGCAGGAGAAGTGATATTAAAAACATGGCGGAAGGGATGGATATGTACGTCTTCAAAACCTTCTTCAAGGAAAGAACAACTCGTGACCTTTCCAAGCAGAGTTTCATAGGGCCAGATTGATTACCGATTAGTGTGAAGGATTACCTATTAGTATTAGTTGCTGTCTCTCTGGACAAATCTTAAGATTTCTATACAGTCTGGACGTTTGGGAAACTTGGGAAACCAACTCTTTTTTTAAGGTCATCATCAATCATCATCAATTTGGTTTCAGACCAGGTCACTCTACTCTGGACATGCTGCTTCTGCTGTCTCAACAATGGATGGAGGTCCTCAATGCCAAACAGGAAATCAGAGCTGTCTCCCTTGACATATCACGTGCCTTCGATACGGTCTGGCACCCAGCTCTGCTCACCAAACTCTCCTCCTATGGTATCCATGGAAATCTCCATGCATGGCTTGCGGACTTCCTCTCTGGTCGAAGTCAACGTGTGGCCCTGAATGGATTTCTCTCATCTCCCCTTCCTGTTCAGGCTGGAGTTCCCCAAGGCAGTGTGCTGGGCCCTGTGCTTTTTCTGGTCTTTATCAATGATCTCTCCGACTCTCTGGAAAATCCTCTCTATCTCTTTGCTGATGACTCCACTCTCTGCCGCTCCATTCCTCATCCCTCAGATCGGCAGTCTGCAGCCTCCTCACTCTCTGAAGACCTGGACAAAATCACAGACTGGTCAAACAAGTGGAACATGTCTTTCAATCCTGACAAATCTCACACTCTTACTATGTCTCTCCGAAAAGATCGACTGGACAACCCTCCCATCTACTTTCTCAACAATCCTCTCCAAGAAGTTCTGTCGCTCAAGCTTTTGGGTCTCACTATCTGCCATGATCTTTCTTGGGAAAACCACATTTCCAAGCTGGCCTCCAAAGCCAGTCGCCGACTGGGCATCCTCCGTCATGCGAAGTCCTTCCTAGGCACACCTGAGCTCCTCACCACATACAAGGCTTTCATCTGCAGCTCAATGGAATACTGTTCTCCCCTATGGGCTGGTGCTCCTGCCTCACACCTGGCTCGGCTTCCCGCTGTTGAATCCAAAGCTTTCAGAATCATTGGAATCTCCTGCGATGAAGCTATCTCTGAGGACCTTTCACTCACTCACCGCAGGCAGGTAGGTGGTCTTTCTGTCTTCTACCGACTCCTCTCCGGCCTTGCTCCCCCAGCTCTCTCTGTGCTCTGTCCCCCAAATATTCCTACAGGTCGCACAAGATCTGCCAGCAACCCTCTGATGGTTAAACTGCCGAAATCTCGGCTCTCTGCTCACGTTCACTCTTTCATTCCTCTTTTCTCCCGCCTCTGGAACAAACTCCCACACTCACTTCAATCACACTCCTCCCTCCAGGTCTTTAAAACAGCTGTTCACCACCATCTTTTATCTTCCCCCATCCAAAACCTTGATCTTTTCTACCCCCACTAATTCACCCCAGATCCACCTTGTTTGAAATTCCAACTCCTTTCCTGGAAGTCCTGGCAGTGTCCATATGTTTTATACCTCTCCCACCCCCCTCCCTTCCCATGCCCCCCCCCCAAAGCCCTCTCCCTCCCACAGTTCTCTCAATGTCTCCATGTCTCTCGGTTCCTGCTCTCAAATGTTGTGTTTGTGTCCTTCCCCCTCTCTCCCCATCTTGTCTCCCGCTCCCGATGTTATTTGTTTATGTGTCTGTTTGTCTTTCTGTGTGATTAATGTTCGCTCTTTCACGAGCCTCGATCTTGTATACAAAAAAAAAAAAAAAAAAAAAAGGTCAAAAGGTCAAAATTTTTAAATCAACACTTTTTATCTGAAAAATCGTCAATTTTAATCCGATTTACCTGAGCTTTGATGAAGACCGTCAATCTTAATCTTGATGAAATTGACATTTAATGTATCCATGGCAACCTTTTTGGGGGGGAGGGGTGGATTTTGCAAGCATCGTGCTCTGCATGACGTCTTCTTGTTTGTCTGTATGTCTGTCTGTCTGTTTGTTTGTGAACAATATATCTCAAAAAGTTGTGGACGGATTTTGACGAAATTTTGCGGAGAGGATGGGTATGTGATAAGGACGAAATGGTTAGATTTTGGTGAAGATCCAGATCCGGATGTGGCGAGTATCATTTTTTAAAGTGATTCTTCACCACTGATCTCAAAGATGAAATGGGAGACACCTGAGCTAAATTGAAAGTGTCATAGCAAAGGGTATGAATACTTATGTCAATGTGATATTTCACTATTTTCTTTTTAATAAATTTGCAAAATTTTCTAAAATCCTGTTTTCTCTTTGTCATTATGGGGTGTTAATTGTTGATTGATGAGGGGAAAAAATGAATTTAAACGATTTCAGCATAAGGCTGCAACATAACAAAATGTGAAAAAAGTGAAGGGGTCTGAATACTTTCTGAATGCACTGTATGTGGTGATTTCAATTGTCATCATGCCAATTGGCTGGGTGTGGATACCTCTCTCACCTGCCATGGCTCCTCAGCAAAGGACTTCTGCGACTCATTGGAACTGACACAATCTGTCAATTTCCCGACCCGGATCTCAGTCAATGGATTATCTTCTCTTCTCGAGTTGGTTGTGACAAACTTCCCTGCAAATGTCTGCTGCTCTTCTTCTGCGCCAATCGGCTCATCTGATCATGTGCTTGATAAAGTGGACATCACTCTGGCCATTCTCAGAGAGCCTTCTCAGTGTCGAAGAGTCTGCCATTTCACTCAGACTGACTGGCATGGTCTTCAAGCAGCCATCAATCATCTGGACTGGTCTCCCATCTCTACCACCTCTGACATCAACTCATCCTGGGAATTCTTCCAAAGTAAATTGCTCTCTCTCTCTTGCACAGATTTATCCCATCTCGGCTTCAGTTGTCATACTCTTCCTCACGTCCATGGTACACGGATAATCTTGTAGTGAGGCAGTTGCCCTGAAACAACTTGCCTTTGCCTCCTGGAAGGCAAATCCAACAGAAGGAAATCTCATTTCCTTTCACAAAGCCCGGAACAAGTGTGTGCCCACCCTCAGGAGAGCCAGGCAACAATATCTCTCTACTCTCAAGACTGAACTCTCAAACCTGTCTCCCTCTTCCAAATCCTGGTGGCGTTTGGTCAAATCTGTTTCTGGTGTTTGTTCCTGCTCCACCCCCTCCCTTACCTCAAACGGCTACACAGCTGACTCCACACGCGAAAAAGCTGAATGCCACAACTCTGTGTTTGCCTCAAAATATTGTGTCCCAAACCCATCCCTCTCTGTACCCACCATACCCAGTCGTACCCAGCTGCTCCTGGACTCTTTGTCCTTCTCTCCTGACAATGTGGAGAAGTTTCTGTCAATCCTCGACTCTGATTCTGCAACTGGACCAGACAGCATCAGCCCACAGATCCTAAAATCCTGCTCTGCCGCTCTTTCTCACCCTCTCTCTGTTCTCTTCACCCTCTCTTTTGCTCAAGGTCATCTGCCACCAGCTTGGAAATCAGCCAACATTACCGCTTTACACAAAAAAGGTGCAAAAACAGATCCTTGTAACTGCAGACCAATCAGCCTTCTCCCAATTATCAGCAAAGTCATGGCATCCATCATTGCTTCAGATATCAAATCTCTCCTCTTCTCCAATGGCTTGATCTCTGATCATCAATTTGGTCTCAGACCAGGTCACTCTACTCTGGACATGCTGCTTCTGCTGTCTCAACAATGGATGGAGGTCCTCAATGCCAAACAGCAAATTAGAGCTGTCTCCCTTGACATATCACGTGCCTTCGATACGGTCTGGCACCCTACTCTGCTCACCATACTCTTCTCCTATGGTATCCATGAAAATCTCCATGCATGGCTTGCGGACTTCCTCTCTCGTCATAGTCAACGTGTGGCCCTGAATGGGTTTCTCTCATCTCCCCTTCCTGTTCAGGCTGGAGTTCCCCAAGGCAGTGTTCTGGGCCCTGTGCTTTTTCTGGTCTTCATCAATGATCTCTCTGACTCCCTGGAAAATCCTCTCAATCTCTTGCTGATGACTCCACTATCTGCCGCTCCGTTCCTCATCCCTCAGATCGGCAGTCTGCAGCCTCCTCACTCTCTGCAGACCTGGACAAAAATCACAGACTGGTCAAACAAGTGGAACATGTCTTTCAATCCTGACAAATCTCACACTCTTACTATGTCTCTCCGAAAAGACCGACTGGTAGGTGGTCTTTCTGTCTTCTACCGACTCCTATCCGGCCTCGCTCCCCCAGCTCTATCTGTGCTCTGTCCCCCAAATATTCCTACAGGTCGCACAAGATCTGCCAGCAACCCTCTTCTGGTGAAATTGCCAAAATCAGGACTCTCTATTCACCTTCACTCCTTAATTCCTCTTTACTCCCGCCTCTGGAACAAACTCCCTCACTCTCTTCAATCCCACTACTCCCTCCAGGTCTTTAAAACAGCTGTTCACCACCATCTCTTATCTTCCCCCATCCAAAACCTTGATCTCTTTACCCCTGTTAATTCACCCCAGATCCACTTTTTTTGAAATACCGACTTCTTTCTTTCCTGGAAGTTCTAGCAGTGTCCATGTGTTTTATGCCTCGAACCACCCCCATCCCACCCGCCTTCCCATGCATCCTCCCCCCAAGCCGTCTCCCTGCCACAGATCTCCCGATGTCCGATGCCCCTGTTCTCTGCTGTTGTACTTGTGTTCTCCCCTCTCTCTCCCCATCTTGTCTCCCACACCATTTATTGTATGTTTTGTGTGTCAGTTTGTTTTTTCGTGATTGATGTCAGCTCTTGCAGGAGACTCGATGTTGTATCCAGAAAAAAAAAATCGTTTCGATTTTGGTGAAGATCTGAATATGGATTCGGATATGAGAATTATTTAGTTTTCAAGTGATTCTTCACCATTGAGAAATCGGGCGAAAAGCGATATTCCAAAAAGTTATGGACGGATTTGGACGAAACGTGGTAGACGAGTTGGTTAGGTGACAAGAACAAGCCAATTAGATTTTGTTTCAGGTCTGAATCCAGATCCGGCCTATCAGTGGGGTACAAAACAAACTGTTCAGCCGGGCAGAGGTATGCGCTCTACCGAGTGCCGTTCTCGTTATGATTTGAACTTTCAGGGTCACATGTGGGCTGCCATCAGTTGATTATATGTCACGACCCCTCCTTCCACAAACCTCACAGTGGTGAAGAGGCATTCCATCAAAAAAGAGGCAGTCTCTCCCTGAAGAAAATCATACCGGGTATAATATTGTTACTGTTTTTAGAACCTTCACTTTGTAAAATAATAAGCCTTGTAAATAATTCCCTGTAAATATCCCCATCTTCCAAAGGTCGCACCCTAGTTAGTCCATTTTGCAACACGTAGGACACCATAGGACCTTCTTCAGTTATTTCATTAGTATGTGTTTCAGTCAAGGCTCTGTTTCCAATAGTTTGACTCTGCGTTGCATTAATCAAATAACCGAGGCCCCTTTTCAAATCCCCTTCATTTTGCGGCTTAGCCTCCCTCCAAATTGGATTGCGCGTCTCTGCCAGCCATAGCGCTGGCTCCAAACAACATTAACCATGCGGTCAGAGCGGAGAAAAAGGGGGAGGAGTTGTCGGAGCGAGGCGTGGCCCCATCAACGTATCACGAAGGGAGGAGCCGGTGAACCCTCGCGACCAATCAGGGCCGAGGCGTGTTCACCGGTAGGCGGACCTAAAAGGCATGCGGCTTGATACGGGAGGGCGTAATAAAAGCGTTCGCGTGGGACTACTTCAAGAGTCGAACACCAAGAGATGAGACGGGAGGACGGGAGCGAGAGAGAGAGAGCTGGCTTGAGAGCTGAGTGCACGAACGACTTCTAGCTGGGACTTCTGCCGAACATCAGCGCGTCAGGAACGTTCAAAGCCTCCCTCCCCGATTTATGAACCCCGATCACTAAGGTCCGCTCGCGTTCAACAATCAATGAACAACACTGCCTGCAGGGTTTCGCTGCGGAACCAAAGCGTGGACCGGAGTGGAGCGTGAACCTGGAGCCGGACCTCAACGCCTGAACCATCTGCCCGGACCTTCCTCCCCTGCCATCTGCCTGGACCTTCTCCTCCTTCCTGCTATTCCCCTTTCGTGTAAGTCTGTCTGTATTGTCCTGGGCGTGATAATTAAGAGTGTGTAAGCTTGCTCTGTGTCCCTTTGCTCTTCTTATTGTATATGCCCTTCTTTCGTTTCCTCTTTTATTGTACAGTGTAGTAATAAAGCATATTTGTTCTTCCTTTACTTTGGTTTCCTCTCCATCCGATCGCTTTCGTGATTTCCTCAATTGAGTACCGGTGGCACGATTAGAACTGCTCAGAATTGGGTTAGTCTTATTGCTAACGGCTCGAATCGCGGATTGCTAAACCGCTCGGCAATTTCCATCTGTCCGTGGTTCGAACAGGGAAATTATCTCCCTGCTTTGCGGAGAGATTGGTAAGCAGGTATTTGGGAGTCCATCTTGACCAATCACCATGGCCAATCTCAACCCCACAAAGGAGCGTTAATAATTTCCAGGAATGGGGGATCGGCCAGTTTAGAAGACAAGGGGATTAACCCCCCCTTGGTAAGTGGAGCACCGACCCCCGGATCCGCAACAATTGGTGTCTGGGAGTGGGATTTGAAGCCTGAACCAAATTTTAATCCATCTTAAAAAATTTGGTCAAAATTACGAGCGGCCAAAATTTTTATTTAACATCCAAATTAAAATCGTGCCATGGATAATCAAGGCGATCAGATGCCGGTGGGGGAGATAGCTGAAGGGTTAGAATCGACCCAGGACCCCAGGGAGGCAGTGGGAGTAATGGAGGAGGAGGATAATGAAGGTGTGGTAGAGGTGGTTGCAGGCACACAAAATGGCGGCGCCTCGCACATGGCAAGAGCCGCGCTCGCAGCGCCAATGGATATGCAATCCTACATGGACACCTTCATGGCGCAATTCATGGCGCAATTCATGAAAGCAATAGGGGAAATAAAAAACGAAACCCGGGAAACGAAAGAAACGATGAGCACCCAAACGAATGACATAAAGAAACTCCATGACAGAATGGACACTCGAGGGGAGCTGATAGAGGAGATGGGGGAAGGCATTGATTGCATGCTGAGTGCGGAGGTCACATTTGTATGCGACGAGGTAACGCGGCTAGAGGAGCGCAGGTTGAGTCAGTTGGAGCAAAGCACAGCCGGGTGGACCGGGATAGAAACCGCGACTCGGGGTGTGAAAAACCCGACGGCCGCCGAATTGGACAGGGTAAATTCATATGCAGCGGCGGAAAAAGAAAAAGAATGAATTCAAATTGAAAAAGAAATTAAAGAATTAATTATAGTGGAAATTGGGGCGGAAGAGACGGATTCAGAAAAGCACTCGCGGGAGGAAGGAATGGAATATACTCAAAGTCTGTGTCCACATCGTGATGCTGTGCTTATTAACCCCAATGAAAGTTTGCAGGTGTTGGAGCGAAGAAGAAGAATCCCGAAGGTGAGCCGGGTGATATATGGTGCAAAAAGATTTTGCGGGAGAGTGTTTGGCGTGAGAGGGTTCTCCACGCGGTTGGGATCGAGACGGCACCCGGGTGCTCGTAAAAGGTCCGTGGTGCGTGTTATGAATGGCAATGGCGCGCGTGTGCGAAGGGCGCCGGAGCGAGAGTGTGATACCGGGTGCGAGGGAGAATGCACGACAGAGTGTGATAGTGGGAGTGATTGTGACACGGAGAGTGAGTTGGTTGTGGCGAGTGAGAAAGAATGCACACCTGGAATGGTTGAGCGTGTGAGAGAATGCACACCTGAGTTGGTGGTGGAGCATGTCATTGGGTGTGCAACAGGGGACTGCACACCCATGAGTAGGTGTGCGCTGAATGGGTGGATGCAAGAGTGCACCCCCATGAGTGGTACAGAGTACGTACCCGGAGAGAGTGCGCAAGACGGTGTGCTAGAGAGGTGTGTTATGGAGTGTGCGAACAGCGAGTGGTGTGTAACAGAGAGTGCGGTGGTGGAATTGACGGAGTGTATGAGATGTATGAGTGTAGAACGGATTGCGTGGTGTGAGCATGCAATGGGAGCATCGACGTTGACCGGGGCAGCAGCTAGGCCGACGTTTAGCTGACGCGAGCTCTCGGTCCGTGACGGGCTTTGTGTGCTGCGGGGGCCGGCCGGGATCGGTGCTGCTTCGCTCCTGCTCGGAGCGTCGTGCACGATTCAGGCCGGGCCCCGCCCTGTACGGTCGATTCCTCGCTTTGCCAGGCAAAGCGGGCGGCCCGGTTCGAGAGGAAGGAGAAGGAGTCGGAGCGGCGTCCCCTTGTGGTGGCGGCACTCTGTCCGGGCAAGGCTGGGCCATCGCGCTTGGGAGCGCAAGGCCTTGCGCCGGGATGGTGCTTGGAGCCTTGGCCAGACAAAACCTCCTCCCCTGAATCCGAATGCTGGATGGTCCCAACCTGCAGGCGACAAACCACCCGTATTCATTGCTCGGCTTTGCGAAGCCGAGCTTTAATGATGTAACGACGTACCGAGAGGCTCTGAGTGAAGTGGATTGATGGTAGTAGTGATAGTGATGGCGGATGGTAGTTTTACCATTCGCCTCACGTTTCTTGGGGGCACATGAGCTTTAGTTTATGGGGTTATGGTGGTGAAAACCTAGCCAGGGAGGGCTTGGATAAATGTATAGGGACTTAGAAAGATGACCATAGGTAACTGTAGATTTAAGTAGCGACATTGTACCAGTAGAGGGGACGTAGAATAGCTTAGATGGATGATAACGACGAGGGAGTGCTTAGTATAAGGGAAGACGGGGAGCACGAGTTTTAGAAGGAAAACCAGATAGTTTAAATGATGCTGTGTGTATGAGCTTTAAGTTTTGGCTGAAATGAGGAATTGAGAGGCAATGCTCGTGAATGCTGTGTGTGTGTGTGTGTAGAAAGGGTATTGAGCAGAGTATTGTGAAAAGGTGTGATTGTGCATTGAGTGATTGACTTGCATGGTGGCAAGTGAGAATGGTTGTATGGAATAAATGGTCTGGAATAAATGGCCTGGAATGGACGGTGTGGAGTGGGAGTGTGGAATACGTGGAGTGGAGTGTATGGTGCGAAAGAAGTGAATGGGGGAAGGATGGACCCCCTTCACGAGTACCCGGGGAGGGTAGTTTAAAGGTAGGTAGAGGAAGTAGGTAAATTGTGGTTGGATATTGGCATCTGTGGTGCGAGAGTAGCAGAGTACTGCTTGAGGGGTGCATTAGTGAAATGAAATTGGCTGGGCGTGTGGCCTGTTAGTGTGTGTGATTGGTTGGGCACTCCGCCACTGTTAGTCTGTCGGCCAGGTGAGGCCGCAGGTAGGCTCTGGGAGCCAGTTAGTGTTCAATGGGGCCCGAGGATCCGGAGGACGGACCCGGGTAGCCCGATGCCAGAGAGGGTGGTAGGGGGTGAGAGAGCCAGAGGGCCTTCCCCAGATAGGTTAGGGTGAGGAGCAGGTAAGCTTGGGTTGCGACATACAGTGGCGGAGGTGCGCAGGTAAGTTAGACCTGCTCGGGGAGTCACACGACCCAGCCCCGAAATTGTGCGAGGGCACAGGGTGAAGAATCAGGGGGAGTGAGACCCCAAATTGGTGAGCGCCACAGTATGTTCAATGGGAGTTCAGTTCTTAGAACCACATAGAGTAAAAATGGCCAATGGTTTTGCAGGGAAAGACCCCGGGTAGTGTAACGTGTGTTAACGTGATTTAGAAGGTAGTTTAGGATTTAAAAATCTCTTCGCACCATCCGCATCCACTCACCTCGGGTGAGAAGACTCCACACCAGAATTTTGTGCAAATGTTTGGAATGTAAGATGCATCACGACGTGGAGTGACATTGTTTATATTCCATCTCTTCCTCCTTAGGAGGGATTGATGAGGAATTGGGATTGATGGCAAATTTTGTTTAGAGGGATTGATGACGAATTTGGTGTTAGGGGAGATATGGGGAAGACAGGACGTAGAGATGAATTTGTAAATTGTGTAAATACGGGGTAGGGGCAAGGGTAGGTTAGGTGACGGGGGGGGGGGGGGGACGTACGCGAGGGACGAGCTTTCTCCCCTCGCTCTCCAGTGCACCTTACCTTGCATTGCCTTGTTTTTAATGTGTACTCTTGCGGCCTTGCCCTGCTGCTTTGCTTGTCCTCCTTCCCCTACTCACGGATTTGTTTCTTTTGGGCCCAGGGGGAGTGCGCAGGTGTTCGCAGTTGTGCGCCCGCACCCTCGCTACTTGCCTGCCTGGACCAGTACACCACTTTATGGACCACACGTTTTTGTGGCCGAGCACCACTTTATGGACCACACGTTTTTGTGGCCGAGCACCACATATGGACCCCACGTTTTGGGGCCTGGCACCTCTGCTGGGGACCGGCCATTGTGTCCAGCGGCATCTGCTTGCGGACCACAGTTGAGGTGGCACCTAAACCATGCAGGTGGACCACCCTTAGTTGGGCCCTGCTGGCCGTAAATAAAAAAGAAGTGGACGCGTTTTGTGCCCTTTTTGTTTTATTGACCAGATAGGCAGCAAGCAAGGAAAACGCCCAGAAACATCGGCCAGCAGCCATCGGCCCACCTGAGAAGACGCCAGTTCATTTACTTATTGAAATGTATGACTGTGCACTGGATGGTGCTTTTCGTGTATGGTGGTGCTTATTGGTGCTTTTCGTGTATGGTGGTACTTATTGGTGCTTTTCGTGCATGGTGGTGCTTTTGTGCTTTTTAGTGCACCTTATTATTTGATTGTGCACTTCTGTGCATGTGGGTATGGTGTATCGGTACAGTGCAGTGCATGGCATGACCTTTCCTCTTTTCAAAAGTTCTGCTTTTGTTTCCCAAAAAGACAGGTCCTGGGTGTAGTTTTGTAAATAATCAAAATAGTGTCTTTGTAAATAATGCTCCCCACCATAAATGTTTAGTTTGAAAATTAATTCCGCAATTCGGTTATTCTGTGGGCGTGAGTCAGTTAGGTAGAATGCAACGCAGCAGGCGGGACATATCTAGTTTTAAAAATGTCACACTCAGGGTGAGGTTAAAAGTAGAGGGTAACCACACCTGAGTGTCACACTAAGTTAAAGTTTTGTCAGCACGGGATGTGTCTGGAGGAGAGGCGGGTGCAGTGTTACGGTTTTTAGAACCTTCACTTTGTAAAATAATAAGCCTTGTAAATAATTCCCTGTAAATATCCCCATCTTTCAAAGGTCGCACCCTAGTTAGTCCATTTTGCAACCATAGGACCTTCTTCAGTTATTTCATTAGTATGTGTTTCAGTCAAAGCTCTGTTTCCAATAGTTTGACTCTGCGTTGCATTAATCAAATAAACTATGCCCCTTTTCAAAGCCCCTTCATTTTGCGGCTTAGCCTCCCTCCAAATTGGATTGCGCGTCTCTGCCAGCCGCAGTGCTGGCTCCAAACGGCATTAACAATGCGGTCAGAGCGGAGAAAAATGGGGAGGAGTTGTCGGAGTGAGGCATGGCCCCATCAACGTATCACGAAGGGAGGAGCCGGTGAACCCTCGCGACCAATCAGGGCCGAGGCGTGTTCACCGGTAGGCGGACCTAAAAGGCATGCGGCTTGATACGCGAGGACGTAATAAAAGCGTTCGCGTGGGACTACTTCAAGAGTTGAACACCAAGAGATGAGACGGGAGGACGGGAGCGAGAGAGAGAGAGCTGGCGTGAGAGCTGAGTGCACGAACGACTTCTAGCTGGGACTTCTGCCGAACATCAGCGCATCAGGAATGTTCAAAGCCTCCCTCCCAGATTGATGAACCCCGATCACTAAGGTCCGCTCGCTTTCAACAATCAATGAACAGCACTGCCTGCCGGGTTTCGCTGCGGAACCAAAGCGTGGACCGGAGTGGAGCGTGAACCTGGAGCCGGACCTCAATGCCTGAACCATCTGCCCGGACCTTCCTCCCCTGCCATCTGCCTGGACCTTCTCCTCCTTCCTGCTATTCCCCTTTCGTGTAAGTCTGTCTTTATTGTCCTGGGCATGATAATTGAGTGTGCAAGCTTGCCCTGTGTCCTTTTGCTCTTCTTATTGTATATGCCCTTCTTTCGTTTCCTCTTTTATTGTACAGTGTAGTAATAAACCATATTTGTTCTTCCTTTACTTTGGCTTCCTCTCCATCCGATCGCTTTTGTGATTTCCTCAATTGAGTACCGGTGGCACGATTAGAACCGCTCAGAATCGGGTTAGTCTTATTGCTCACGGCTCGAATCGCGGATTTCTAAACCGCTCGGCAATATACATCTGTCCATGGTTCGAGCAGGGAAATTATCTCCCTGCTTTGCAGAGAGATTGGTAAGCAGGTATTTGGGAGTCCATCTTGACCAATCACCCTGGCCAATCTCAACCCCGCAAAGGAGCGTTATAATTTCCAGGAACGGGGGATCGGCCAGTTTAGAAGACAAGGGGATTAAGGGGAGCACCGACCCCCGGATCCGCAACAATATATTGTTGGCATGAAAATTGCATGGTTGTCAGAGAAGGTTATTGAGCACAGGGAGGTCTCTACCAAGTACGTCAACACACAGTTGTGAATGGATTGGGAGGCCTCAATATTTTCCTGGTGCAGCAACATCTGTAGGATGTTTGTTACTTTGGTGGGCATTGTCCTGCTGGAGTTTGCCATCCTTTGTTTGAACAAGAGAGAAAATGCTGACAATGTTGATATACCGGGTGGCCTGAAAGTCGATTTACCTCTCCCCAGTAAAGTATTCGTTCTTAAACTCTTTTAATATCGAGGTTTCTTTGTGCAGTGCTTACAATAATCAATTAGTCATTGTATCTGCATGTGCTCCATCATTCTTCTTGCAGAACTGAATTCGTCGCCAAGTCCTCTTAGACATCTTGTGTAGCATTTGTGAAGTCACCGATGCAGCTCTCAATACTTCAGTTGTCTTATACCAGTTTGTCGATACGTTGTCATTGATGAAGCTCCTCAAAGAGTCAGCTGGAGTCGTTATATCTGGACTACAAGGTGGCAATGGTAGAGAAGGTGGTGATGCTGATAATCAACATTTCTTTTCAGGTCAGTCTTTTGGGACTGCCACTGCTAACATGTAACCCAATGCTACCTGCCGCATGGTCGGGTTGTCGGTGACTAAACCAACTACCCTCACTGGCTTTGCTTGTGGGGAGGGCGACTGTGACTCCCTGCCAGGACCAAAAACAACACCTGGAAAAGGGCGGATGGGCTCCCGTAGGGAGCCAATGACCATCCAGTATGGAGATGGTGTCTCCTAAAAAAAACACCCATCCGGTTTGTACCAAAGGTTATACCAAAGACTTCAAAAATTGTACGTGCTGCTTCCTTGCTTGAAAAGGTAGAGCACGGACAAATTGGACAATCCCCATCAGTTGGCATCCATGGGGGAGGGAGAAATTCCTCTTGAGGAAATGCCCCGCTGAGTATGGAAGTGGCGCCATTTTTATGACGTCCCTGGTACCTAGTGTATCCTGGAAAGTGACGGTAGTGACGGCACTTCTCCCGAGTTCAGTGGCTGTGTTAAGTGTTTGTCTCGTTAGTCTGTCCGTGTGTGTGTGTGTGTGTGTGTGTGTGTGTGTGTGTGTGTGTGTGTGTGTGTCAGCTCTATTCTGTGCGCTAGAGCCTTAGCCCCTGTATCAAAAGGAAAATTGAAACCATCGTTGATTGAAGGTTTCATTGAGAGAGTCTTGAACATGCAATGCAAAATGTGCGGGTGCATCATCCTGTTGAAACCAAACATGTTCAGCTATTCCCACAGTAACAAGTCATGATACCAGCCAGTTTCTTAACATGTAATCATAAGTTACCCTGTTTACCGGTCCATCAAAAGATGGACCAAATAAATGACTTCAGGTAATTCCTGCCCTTATCATCACCTGCGGATGATGTTCCAATTCCAATGTGAAATATGGATTTTCCTTCAACGAGAACACCACATTTCGTGCTCCTGAGCTTCGATAGATGACACATTCTTATGAAAATAACACTTTTCCTCGAGACAGGGCAGTCGGGAAGGTGACAGGCAAGACATGTCATGTTGCACAGCGCCGCTCCGTGTCGCCATCACTGAGTTCAAATAATGGATGCCAGGGTTTCAACTGAAGATCTTTGTCTGTATGAGTTTGCCTAGTCGTCCTCGGTAATCCAAGTTCACTGGCTCACTTTCTTGTTGACCTCCTCTGCGACCGTTCAACTGATGCCAACAGAGCAGCGCATGTGTTTCTTCTTGTTACTGGTCTTTGACTGAACTTCTTGTCCTTCACATTTCCTGTTTCAAAAGCCCACTTTTCCTACTTTAACAACGTCTGATTTGGTGGAGAAGGTTTTCCAAAGCGTTCCATGAAAGCTGCCCGTACTTGAGCATTTTGTTGGCCTGTGTGTGCCCTTTCATGCACCAAAAAACAAGCAACCCACCACTCTTGGACACTGCGTCCATCATGCCATTTAGCTGACTTCCGACTACTGACATTTAGCTGACATTTAACTTCTGACTGACTGTCGCGTCAGTGCTGCCGCATAGCACAGCAGAGGTGATGGACGGTCCACAATGCGTGTGCTACACCAACACCAGATCCTTTTAGCTGTCTATCTCCATTGTATCTAGGTACCTATCTAATGTCTAATTCCAGTTTAACAGCACATGTATCCAGCGATTTTTCAAACTCAGAGATTCATCACTGACCAGGAATGAATGCCTTTTACAATGCCAATGCACCAGCGAAAGCTTTTGGAGGTATCGTAACTCCCTGCAGGTTCCGTTTGTTGTCGGTCAGTGGTCAAACGGTGTCATTACCACCATCCGGTCATCCGAGACACTTCTGAACCATTCGACCCCGGGTGCCGTCCAAGACCGACTGCTCTTGCGTCACATCCGATGAGGAATGCAACATCAGGTAGAGAGAGGATCCACTGATTCCATGAGCACAATAAAGCAGCTGTCTCATTCAAACTCAATCCGCTACTTCATTTTACGTTGAACTCAGGTTTATGGAGACGCTTGCTCATACACATCACATGCAGGGCAAGATCATTTAATTGGATCACATCAGATGGTGTTGGCCTAATGGTTAGGGTGATGGGATTGGGATCCGAAGGTCCTGGGAACGAATCCACTTGAATTAACCACAGGTGGTCGGAAATCGAAAATTCGGAATTTTCCGAGGTCAGAAAAATGAGTACCAGATAACTGGTTATAGAAAGGGACAAAATGAGTACCAAATAACTGGTTATAGAGAGGAACAAAATGAGAACCAGATAACTGGTTATAGAAAGGGACAAAATGAGAACCAGATAACTGGTTATAGAGAGGAACAAAATGAGAACCAGATAATTGGTTATAGAGAGGAACAAAATGAGAACCAGATAACTGGTTATAGAGAGGAACAAAATGAGAACCAGATAACTGGTTATAGAGAGGAACAAAATGAGAACCAGATAACTGGTTATAGAAAGGGACAAAATGAGAACCAGATAACTGGTTATAGAGAGGAACAAAATGAGAACCAGATAACTGGTTATAGAGAGGAACAAAATGAGAACCAGATAACTGGTTATAGAAAGGGACAAAATGAGTACCAAATAACTGGTTATAGAGAGGAACAAAATGAGAACCAGATAACTGGTTATAGAAAGGGACAAAATGAGAACCAGATAACTGGTTATAGAGAGGAACAAAATGAGAACCAGATAACTGGTTATAGAAAGGGACAAAATGAGAACCAGATAACTGGTTATAGAGAGGAACAAAATGAGTACCAAATAACTGGTTATAGAAAGGAACAAAATGAGAACCAGATAACTGGTTATAGAGAGGAACAAAATGAGAACCAGATAACTGGTTATAGAGAGGGACAAAATGAGTACCAAATAACTGGTTATAGAGAGGAACAAAATGAGAACCAGATAACTGGTTATAGAAAGGGACAAAATGAGTACCAAATAACTGGTTATAGAGAGGAACAAAATGAGAACCAGATAACCGGTTATAGAAAGGGACAAAATGAGAACCAGATAACTGGTTATAGAGAGGAACAAAATGAGAACCAGATAACTGGTTATAGAAAGGGACAAAATGAGTACCAAATAACTGGTTATAGAGAGGAACAAAATGAGAACCAGATAACCGGTTATAGAAAGGGACAAAATGAGAACCAGATAACTGGTTATAGAGAGGAACAAAATGAGAACCAGATAACTGGTTATAGAAAGGGACAAAATGAGAACCAGATAACTGGTTATAGAGAGGAACAAAATGAGAACCAGATAACTGGTTATAGAAAGGGACAAAATGAGTACCAAATAACTGGCTATAGAGAGGAACAAAATGAGAACCAGATAATTGGTTATAGAGAGGAACAAAATGAGAACCAGATAACTGGTTATAAAAAGGGACAAAATGAGAACCAGATAATTGGTTATAGAGAGGAACAAAATGAGAACCAGATAACTGGTTATAGAAAGGGACAAAATGAGTACCAAATAACTGGCTATAGAGAGGAACAAAATGAGAACCAGATAACTGGTTATAGAAAGGGACAAAATGAGAACCAGATAACTGGTTATAGAGAGGAACAAAATGAGAACCAGATAACTGGTTATAGAGAGGAACAAAATGAGAACCAGATAACTGGTTATAGAGAGGAACAAAATGAGAACCAGATAACTGGTTATAGAAAGGAACAAAATGAGAACCAGATAACTGGTTATAGAAAGGGACAAAATGAGTACCAAATAACTGGCTATAGAGAGGAACAAAATGAGAACCAGATAATTGGTTATAGAGAGGAACAAAATGAGAACCAGATAACTGGTTATAGAGAGGAACAAAATGAGAACCAGATAACTGGTTATAGAGAGGAACAAAATGAGAACCAGATAATTGGTTATAGAGAGGAACAAAATGAGAACCAGATAACTGGTTATAGAAAGGAACAAAATGAGAACCAGATAATTGGTTATAGAGAGGAACAAAATGAGAACCAGATAACTGGTTATAGAAAGGGACAAAATGAGTACCAAATAACTGGCTATAGAGAGGAACAAAATGAGAACCAGATAACTGGTTATAGAAAGGGACAAAATGAGAACCAGATAACTGGTTATAGAGAGGAACAAAATGAGAACCAGATAACTGGTTATAGAGAGGAACAAAATGAGAACCAGATAACTGGTTATAGAGAGGAACAAAATGAGAACCAGATAACTGGTTATAGAAAGGAACAAAATGAGAACCAGATAACTGGTTATAGAGAGGAACAAAATGAGTACCAAATAACTGGTTATAGAAAGGAACAAAATGAGAACCAGATAACTGGTTATAGAGAGGAACAAAATGAGAACCAGATAATTGGTTATAGAGAGGAACAAAATGAGAACCAGATAACTGGTTATAGAAAGGGACAAAATGAGTACCAAATAACTGGCGATAGAGAGGAACAAAATGAGAACCAGATAACTGGTTATAGAAAGGGACAAAATGAGAACCAGATAACTGGTTATAGAGAGGAACAAAATGAGAACCAGATAACTGGTTATAGAGAGGAACAAAATGAGTACCAAATAACTGGTTATAGAGAGGAACAAAATGAGAACCAGATAATTGGTTATAGAGAGGAACAAAATGAGAACCAGATAACTGGTTATAGAAAGGGACAAAATGAGTACCAAATAACTGGCTATAGAGAGGAACAAAATGAGAACCAGATAATTGGTTATAGAGAGGAACAAAATGAGAACCAGATAACTGGTTATAGAAAGGGACAAAATGAGTACCAAATAAATGGCTATAGAGAGGAACAAAATGAGAACCAGATAATTGGTTATAGAGAGGAACAAAATGAGAACCAGAAAACTGGTTATAGAAAGGGACAAAATGAGAACCAGATAACTGGTTATAGAAAGGAACAAAATGAGAACCAAATAACTGGCTATAGAGAGGAACAAAATGAGAAGCAGATAACTGGTTATAGAGAGGAACAAAATGAGAACCAAATAACTGGTTATAGAAATGAACAAAATGAGAACCAGATAACTGGTTATAGAGAGAAACAAAATGAGAACCAGATAACTGGTTATAGAGAGGAACAAAATGAGAACCAGATAATTGGTTATAGAGAGAAACAAAATGAGTACCAAATAACTGGTTATAGAAAGGAGCAAAATGAGTACCAAATAACTGGCTATAGAGAGGAACAAAATGAGAACCAGATAACTGGTTATAGAAAGGGACAAAATGAGAACCAGATAACTGGTTATAGAGAGGAACAAAATGAGAACCAGATAACTGGTTATAGAGAGGAACAAAATGAGAACCAGATAACTGGTTATAGAGAGGAACAAAATGAGAACCAGATAACTGGTTATAGAAAGGAACAAAATGAGAACCAGATAACTGGTTATAGAAAGGGACAAAATGAGTACCAAATAACTGGCTATAGAGAGGAACAAAATGAGAACCAGATAATTGGTTATAGAGAGGAACAAAATGAGAACCAGATAACTGGTTATAGAGAGGAACAAAATGAGAACCAGATAATTGGTTATAGAGAGGAACAAAATGAGAACCAGATAACTGGTTATAGAAAGGAACAAAATGAGAACCAGATAACTGGTTATAGAGAGGAACAAAATGAGAACCAGATAACTGGTTATAGAGAGGAAGAAAATGAGAACCAGATAACTGGTTATAGAAAGGAACAAAATGAGAACCAGATAACTGGTTATAGAGAGGAACAAAATGAGAACCAGATAACTGGTTATAGAGAGGAACAAAATGAGAACCAGATAACTGGTTATAGAAAGGAACAAAATGAGAACCAGATAACTGGTTATAGAGAGGAACAAAATGAGAACCAGATAAAGGTGGGCGCGATTCGGAAAATTTTAAGTCCGCTTACCGCTTATCCGCTCCGCCAGCCCGTGTAGTCCGATTCGCTTATCCGCTTCAGCGGCCGAAAATCTTAGTCCGCTTACCGCTTATCCGCTTATCCGCTTCGATTCGATTTTTTTTAAAGCGCTTCGACGTTTTTAAAGCGATTTTTGACGTTTCTAAAGGGAATTTAATGCTTTTTAAGCCTAAATAGCCATTTCTAACTACTACAAAGACAAACAAAGCTTTTAAGATCAAAAATATACATTTTTATTTAAATAAAATTTATTCAAAATTTATTGAAATAAAGTTTTCCACTCGACTCTACTCTACTCTACAGTTAATTTAAATATAATTTTAATATATGCAAGTTACATTAAAGAAAAATCAATTTGCCCGTCCTTTCTTTGACAAGAGAGTCTACTAGTCAACAGACTAGCAGTCTGTTGACTAGTCCTCGTCTTCCTCCTCCACCTCGTGGGCCTTCTTGAGGAATTGTCTGTGTCCATTGTCACGTTCATCTCAGCCGACTCGATTGAGTCCAGCGACATCCTGCTCTCGCTGCGCGCGAGCTGAGGGGTCAGGGCGCAGATCTCCTGACTGTCCTCCACGTCCCCCATCATGTTGACCGCCGGGTTGTGGATGTCGCTGTGCTGGGACTGCTGGTTTGCGTCGCTCGTGTGCCTGTCCCTGGCACTGCCGCTGGGCTGGAGAGTCAGAAATCTCTCCATCTTGACGTTATTGCCGCTCTAGCGTCCAATAAAATATTCAGTTTTCACTTATTATTCACTTAAATAAATATTCACAATTCTAGAGTAACGGCTCAGGCTAACAGCTGATTTGGCGAATCGCGATGCGCTTTAATTTTTCGGTAGTCCGCTTACGCTTATCCGCTTCGGTTTCCGGGGGTTGTTCAGATTCGCTTATCCGCTTCGAAAACGTTAGTCCGCTGCAGCGGATAAGCGGATAAGCGGACTTTCGAAGCGGACCGCCCACCTTTGGAACCAGATAATTGGTTATAGAGAGGAACAAAATGAGAACCAGATAACTGGTTATAGAAAGGGACAAAATGAGTACCAAATAACTGGCGATAGAGAGGAACAAAATGAGAACCAGATAACTGGTTATAGAAAGGGACAAAATGAGAACCAGATAACTGGTTATAGAGAGGAACAAAATGAGAACCAGATAACTGGTTATAGAGAGGAACAAAATGAGTACCAAATAACTGGTTATAGAGAGGAACAAAATGAGAACCAGATAATTGGTTATAGAGAGGAACAAAATGAGAACCAGATAACTGGTTATAGAAAGGGACAAAATGAGTACCAAATAACTGGCTATAGAGAGGAACAAAATGAGAACCAGATAATTGGTTATAGAGAGGAACAAAATGAGAACCAGATAACTGGTTATAGAAAGGGGCAAAATGAGTACCAAATAACTGGCTATAGAGAGGAACAAAATGAGAACCAGATAATTGGTTATAGAGAGGAACAAAATGAGAACCAGAAAACTGGTTATAGAAAGGGACAAAATGAGAACCAGATAACTGGTTATAGAAAGGAACAAAATGAGAACCAAATAACTGGCTATAGAGAGGAACAAAATGAGAAGCAGATAACTGGTTATAGAGAGGGACAAAATGAGTACCAGATAACTGGTTATAGAAAGGGACAAAATGAGAACCAGATAACTGGTTATAGAGAGGAACAAAATGAGAACCAGATAACTGGTTATAGAGAGGAACAAAATGAGAACCAAATAACTGGTTATAGAAATGAACAAAATGAGAACCAGATAACTGGTTATAGAGAGAAACAAAATGAGAACCAGATAACTGGTTATAGAGAGGAACAAAATGAGAACCAGATAATTGGTTATAGAGAGAAACAAAATGAGTACCAAATAACTGGTTATAGAAAGGAGCAAAATGAGTACCAAATAACTGGCTATAGAGAGGAACAAAATGAGAACCAGATAATTGGTTATAGAGAGAAACAAAATGAGAACCAGATAACTGGTTATAGAGAGGAACAAAATGAGAACCAGATAACTGGTTATAGAGAGGAACAAAATGAGTACCAAATAACTGGCTATAGAGAGGAACAAAATGAGAACCAGATAATTGGTTATAGAGAGGAACAAAATGAGAACCAGATAACTGGTTATAGAGAGGAACAAAATGAGAACCAGATAACTGGTTATAGAGAGGAACAAAATGAGAACCAAATAACTGGTTATAGAGAGGAACAAAATGAGAACCAGATAACTGGTTATAGAAAGGAACAAAATGAGAACCAGATAATTGGTTATAGAGAGGAACAAAATGAGAACCAGATAATTGGTTATAGAGAGGAACAAAATGAGAACCAGATAACTGGTTATAGAAAGGAACAAAATGAGAACCAGATAACTGGTTATAGAAAGGAACAAAATGAGAACCAGATAATTGGTTATAGAGAGGAATAAAATGAGAACCAGATAACTGGTTATAGAGAGGAACAAAATGAGAACCAGATAACTGGTTATAGAAAGGAACAAAATGAGAACCAGATAATTGGTTATAGAGAGGAACAAAATGAGAACCAAATAACTGGCTATAGAGAGGAACAAAATGAGAACCAGATAATTGGTTATAGAGAGGAACAAAATGAGAACCAGATAACTGGTTATAGAAAGGAACAAAATGAGAACCAGATAACCGGTTATAGAAAGGAACAAAATGAGAACCAGATAATTGGTTATAGAGAGGAACAAAATGAGAACCAGATAACTGGTTACAGAGAGGAACAAAATGAGAACCAGATAACTGGTTATAGAAAGGAACAAAATGAGAACCAGATAATTGGTTATAGAGAGGAACAAAATGAGAACCAGATAACTGGTTATAGAGAGGAACAAAATGAGAACCAGATAACTGGCTATAGAGAGGAACAAAATGAGAACCAGATAATTGGTTATAGAGAGGAACAAAATGAGAACCAGATAACTGGTTATAGAAAGGAACAAAATGAGAACCAGATAACTGGTTATAGAAAGGAACAAAATGAGAACCAGATAATTGGTTATAGAGAGGAACAAAATGAGAACCAGATAACTGGTTATAGAGAGGAACAAAATGAGAACCAGATAACTGGTTATAGAAAGGAACAAAATGAGAACCAGATAATTGGTTATAGAGAGGAACAAAATGAGAACCAGATAACTGGTTATAGAGAGGAACAAAATGAGAACCAGATAACTGGCTATAGAGAGGAACAAAATGAGAACCAGATAATTGGTTATAGAGAGAAACAAAATGAGAACCAGATAACTGGTTATAGAGAGGAACAAAATGAGAACCAGATAACTGGTTATAGAGAGGAACAAAATGAGTACCAAATAACTGGCTATAGAGAGGAACAAAATGACAACCAGATAATTGGTTATAGAGAGAAACAAAATGAGAACCAGAGAACTGGTTATAGAGAGGAACAAAATGAGAACCAGATAACTGGTTATAGAGAGGAACAAAATGAGAACCAGATAATTGGTTATAGAGAGGAACAAAATGAGTACCAAATAACTGGCTATAGAGAGGAACAAAATGAGAACCAGATAATTGGTTATAGAGAGGAACAAAATGAGAACCAGATAACTGGTTATAGAGAGGAACAAAATGAGAACCAGATAACTGGTTATAGAGAGGAACAAAATGAGAACCAAATAACTGGTTATAGAGAGGAACAAAATGAGAACCAGATAACTGGTTATAGAGAGGAACAAAATGAGTACCAAATAACTGGTTATAGAGAGGAACAAAATGAGAACCAGATAACTGGTTATAGAAAGGGGCAAAATGAGTACCAAATAACTGGTTATAGAAAGGAACAAAATGAGAACCAGATAACTGGTTATAGAGAGGAACAAAATGAGAACCAGATAATTGGTTATAGAGAGGAACAAAATGAGAACCAGATAACTGGTTATAGAAAGGGACAAAATGAGAACCAGATAACTGGCTATAGAGAGGAACAAAATGAGAACCAGATAATTGGTTATAGAGAGGAACAAAATGAGAACCAGATAACTGGTTATAGAAAGGGGCAAAATGAGTACCAAATAACTGGCTATAGAGAGGAACAAAATGAGAACCAGATAATTGGTTATAGAGAGGAACAAAATGAGAACCAGAAAACTGGTTATAGAAAGGGACAAAATGAGAACCAGATAACTGGTTATAGAAAGGAACAAAATGAGAACCAGATAACTGGTTATAGAGAGGAACAAAATGAGAACCAGAAAACTGGTTATAGAAAGGGACAAAATGAGAACCAGATAACTGGTTATAGAAAGGAACAAAATGAGAACCAAATAACTGGCTATAGAGAGGAACAAAATGAGAAGCAGATAACTGGTTATAGAGAGGGACAAAATGAGTACCAGATAACTGGTTATAGAAAGGGACAAAATGAGAACCAGATAACTGGTTATAGAGAGGAACAAAATGAGAACCAGATAACTGGTTATAGAGAGGAACAAAATGAGAACCAAATAACTGGTTATAGAAATGAACAAAATGAGAACCAGATAACTGGTTATAGAGAGAAACAAAATGAGAACCAGATAACTGGTTATAGAGAGGAACAAAATGAGAACCAGATAATTGGTTATAGAGAGAAACAAAATGAGTACCAAATAACTGGTTATAGAAAGGAGCAAAATGAGTACCAAATAACTGGCTATAGAGAGGAACAAAATGAGAACCAGATAATTGGTTATAGAGAGAAACAAAATGAGAACCAGATAACTGGTTATAGAGAGGAACAAAATGAGAACCAGATAACTGGTTATAGAGAGGAACAAAATGAGTACCAAATAACTGGCTATAGAGAGGAACAAAATGAGAACCAGATAATTGGTTATAGAGAGGAACAAAATGAGAACCAGATAACTGGTTATAGAGAGGAACAAAATGAGAACCAGATAACTGGTTATAGAGAGGAACAAAATGAGAACCAAATAACTGGTTATAGAGAGGAACAAAATGAGAACCAGATAACTGGTTATAGAAAGGAACAAAATGAGAACCAGATAATTGGTTATAGAGAGGAACAAAATGAGAACCAGATAATTGGTTATAGAGAGGAACAAAATGAGAACCAGATAACTGGTTATAGAAAGGAACAAAATGAGAACCAGATAACTGGTTATAGAAAGGAACAAAATGAGAACCAGATAATTGGTTATAGAGAGGAATAAAATGAGAACCAGATAACTGGTTATAGAGAGGAACAAAATGAGAACCAGATAACTGGTTATAGAAAGGAACAAAATGAGAACCAGATAATTGGTTATAGAGAGGAACAAAATGAGAACCAAATAACTGGCTATAGAGAGGAACAAAATGAGAACCAGATAATTGGTTATAGAGAGGAACAAAATGAGAACCAGATAACTGGTTATAGAAAGGAACAAAATGAGAACCAGATAACTGGTTATAGAAAGGAACAAAATGAGAACCAGATAATTGGTTATAGAGAGGAACAAAATGAGAACCAGATAACTGGTTACAGAGAGGAACAAAATGAGAACCAGATAACTGGTTATAGAAAGGAACAAAATGAGAACCAGATAATTGGTTATAGAGAGGAACAAAATGAGAACCAGATAACTGGTTATAGAGAGGAACAAAATGAGAACCAGATAACTGGCTATAGAGAGGAACAAAATGAGAACCAGATAATTGGTTATAGAGAGGAACAAAATGAGAACCAGATAACTGGTTATAGAAAGGAACAAAATGAGAACCAGATAACTGGTTATAGAAAGGAACAAAATGAGAACCAGATAATTGGTTATAGAGAGGAACAAAATGAGAACCAGATAACTGGTTATAGAGAGGAACAAAATGAGAACCAGATAACTGGTTATAGAAAGGAACAAAATGAGAACCAGATAATTGGTTATAGAGAGGAACAAAATGAGAACCAGATAACTGGTTATAGAGAGGAACAAAATGAGAACCAGATAACTGGCTATAGAGAGGAACAAAATGAGAACCAGATAATTGGTTATAGAGAGAAACAAAATGAGAACCAGATAACTGGTTATAGAGAGGAACAAAATGAGAACCAGATAACTGGTTATAGAGAGGAACAAAATGAGTACCAAATAACTGGCTATAGAGAGGAACAAAATGACAACCAGATAATTGGTTATAGAGAGAAACAAAATGAGAACCAGAGAACTGGTTATAGAGAGGAACAAAATGAGAACCAGATAACTGGTTATAGAGAGGAACAAAATGAGTACCAAATAACTGGCTATAGAGAGGAACAAAATGAGAACCAGATAATTGGTTATAGAGAGGAACAAAATGAGAACCAGATAACTGGTTATAGAAAGGGACAAAATGAGAACCAGATAACTGGTTATAGAGAGGAACAAAATGAGAACCAGATAACTGGTTATAGAAAGGGACAAAATGAGTACCAAATAACTGGCTATAGAGAGGAACAAAATGAGAACCAGATAATTGGTTATAGAGAGGAACAAAATGAGAACCAGATAACTGGTTATAAAAAGGGACAAAATGAGAACCAGATAATTGGTTATAGAGAGGAACAAAATGAGAACCAGATAACTGGTTATAGAAAGGGACAAAATGAGTACCAAATAACTGGCTATAGAGAGGAACAAAATGAGAACCAGATAACTGGTTATAGAAAGGGACAAAATGAGAACCAGATAACTGGTTATAGAGAGGAACAAAATGAGAACCAGATAACTGGCTATAGAGAGGAACAAAATGAGAACCAGATAATTGGTTATAGAGAGGAACAAAATGAGAACCAGATAACTGGTTATAGAAAGGAACAAAATGAGAACCAGATAACTGGTTATAGAAAGGAACAAAATGAGAACCAGATAATTGGTTATAGAGAGGAACAAAATGAGAACCAGATAACTGGTTATAGAGAGGAACAAAATGAGAACCAGATAACTGGTTATAGAAAGGAACAAAATGAGAACCAGATAATTGGTTATAGAGAGGAACAAAATGAGAACCAGATAACTGGTTATAGAGAGGAACAAAATGAGAACCAGATAACTGGCTATAGAGAGGAACAAAATGAGAACCAGATAATTGGTTATAGAGAGAAACAAAATGAGAACCAGATAACTGGTTATAGAGAGGAACAAAATGAGAACCAGATAACTGGTTATAGAGAGGAACAAAATGAGTACCAAATAACTGGCTATAGAGAGGAACAAAATGACAACCAGATAATTGGTTATAGAGAGAAACAAAATGAGAACCAGAGAACTGGTTATAGAGAGGAACAAAATGAGAACCAGATAACTGGTTATAGAGAGGAACAAAATGAGTACCAAATAACTGGCTATAGAGAGGAACAAAATGAGAACCAGATAATTGGTTATAGAGAGGAACAAAATGAGAACCAGATAACTGGTTATAGAAAGGGACAAAATGAGAACCAGATAACTGGTTATAGAGAGGAACAAAATGAGAACCAGATAACTGGTTATAGAAAGGGACAAAATGAGTACCAAATAACTGGCTATAGAGAGGAACAAAATGAGAACCAGATAATTGGTTATAGAGAGGAACAAAATGAGAACCAGATAACTGGTTATAAAAAGGGACAAAATGAGAACCAGATAATTGGTTATAGAGAGGAACAAAATGAGAACCAGATAACTGGTTATAGAAAGGGACAAAATGAGTACCAAATAACTGGCTATAGAGAGGAACAAAATGAGAACCAGATAACTGGTTATAGAAAGGGACAAAATGAGAACCAGATAACTGGTTATAGAGAGGAACAAAATGAGAACCAGATAACTGGTTATAGAGAGGAACAAAATGAGAACCAGATAACTGGTTATAGAGAGGAACAAAATGAGAACCAGATAACTGGTTATAGAAAGGAACAAAATGAGAACCAGATAACTGGTTATAGAAAGGGACAAAATGAGTACCAAATAACTGGCTATAGAGAGGAACAAAATGAGAACCAGATAATTGGTTATAGAGAGGAACAAAATGAGAACCAGATAACTGGTTATAGAGAGGAACAAAATGAGAACCAGATAACTGGTTATAGAGAGGAACAAAATGAGAACCAGATAATTGGTTATAGAGAGGAACAAAATGAGAACCAGATAACTGGTTATAGAAAGGAACAAAATGAGAACCAGATAATTGGTTATAGAGAGGAACAAAATGAGAACCAGATAACTGGTTATAGAAAGGGACAAAATGAGTACCAAATAACTGGCTATAGAGAGGAACAAAATGAGAACCAGATAACTGGTTATAGAAAGGGACAAAATGAGAACCAGATAACTGGTTATAGAGAGGAACAAAATGAGAACCAGATAACTGGTTATAGAGAGGAACAAAATGAGAACCAGATAACTGGTTATAGAGAGGAACAAAATGAGAACCAGATAACTGGTTATAGAAAGGAACAAAATGAGAACCAGATAACTGGTTATAGAGAGGAACAAAATGAGTACCAAATAACTGGTTATAGAAAGGAACAAAATGAGAACCAGATAACTGGTTATAGAGAGGAACAAAATGAGAACCAGATAATTGGTTATAGAGAGGAACAAAATGAGAACCAGATAACTGGTTATAGAAAGGGACAAAATGAGTACCAAATAACTGGCGATAGAGAGGAACAAAATGAGAACCAGATAACTGGTTATAGAAAGGGACAAAATGAGAACCAGATAACTGGTTATAGAGAGGAACAAAATGAGAACCAGATAACTGGTTATAGAGAGGAACAAAATGAGTACCAAATAACTGGTTATAGAGAGGAACAAAATGAGAACCAGATAATTGGTTATAGAGAGGAACAAAATGAGAACCAGATAACTGGTTATAGAAAGGGACAAAATGAGTACCAAATAACTGGCTATAGAGAGGAACAAAATGAGAACCAGATAATTGGTTATAGAGAGGAACAAAATGAGTACCAAATAACTGGCTATAGAGAGGAACAAAATGAGAACCAGATAACTGGTTATAGAGAGGAACAAAATGAGAACCAGATAACTGGTTATAGAAAGGGACAAAATGAGAACCAGATAACTGGTTATAGAGAGGAACAAAATGAGAACCAGATAACTGGTTATAGAGAGGAACAAAATGAGAACCAGATAACTGGTTATAGAGAGGAACAAAATGAGAACCAGATAACTGGTTATAGAAAGGAACAAAATGAGAACCAGATAACTGGTTATAGAAAGGGACAAAATGAGTACCAAATAACTGGCTATAGAGAGGAACAAAATGAGAACCAGATAATTGGTTATAGAGAGGAACAAAATGAGAACCAGATAACTGGTTATAGAGAGGAACAAAATGAGAACCAGATAATTGGTTATAGAGAGGAACAAAATGAGAACCAGATAACTGGTTATAGAAAGGAACAAAATGAGAACCAGATAACTGGTTATAGAGAGGAACAAAATGAGAACCAGATAACTGGTTATAGAGAGGAAGAAAATGAGAACCAGATAACTGGTTATAGAAAGGAACAAAATGAGAACCAGATAACTGGTTATAGAGAGGAACAAAATGAGAACCAGATAACTGGTTATAGAGAGGAACAAAATGAGAACCAGATAACTGGTTATAGAAAGGAACAAAATGAGAACCAGATAACTGGTTATAGAGAGGAACAAAATGAGAACCAGATAATTGGTTATAGAGAGGAACAAAATGAGAACCAGATAACTGGTTATAGAAAGGGACAAAATGAGTACCAAATAACTGGCGATAGAGAGGAACAAAATGAGAACCAGATAACTGGTTATAGAAAGGGACAAAATGAGAACCAGATAACTGGTTATAGAGAGGAACAAAATGAGAACCAGATAACTGGTTATAGAGAGGAACAAAATGAGTACCAAATAACTGGTTATAGAGAGGAACAAAATGAGAACCAGATAATTGGTTATAGAGAGGAACAAAATGAGAACCAGATAACTGGTTATAGAAAGGGACAAAATGAGTACCAAATAACTGGCTATAGAGAGGAACAAAATGAGAACCAGATAATTGGTTATAGAGAGGAACAAAATGAGAACCAGATAACTGGTTATAGAAAGGGGCAAAATGAGTACCAAATAACTGGCTATAGAGAGGAACAAAATGAGAACCAGATAATTGGTTATAGAGAGGAACAAAATGAGAACCAGAAAACTGGTTATAGAAAGGGACAAAATGAGAACCAGATAACTGGTTATAGAAAGGAACAAAATGAGAACCAAATAACTGGCTATAGAGAGGAACAAAATGAGAAGCAGATAACTGGTTATAGAGAGGGACAAAATGAGTACCAGATAACTGGTTATAGAAAGGGACAAAATGAGAACCAGATAACTGGTTATAGAGAGGAACAAAATGAGAACCAGATAACTGGTTATAGAGAGGAACAAAATGAGAACCAAATAACTGGTTATAGAAATGAACAAAATGAGAACCAGATAACTGGTTATAGAGAGAAACAAAATGAGAACCAGATAACTGGTTATAGAGAGGAACAAAATGAGAACCAGATAACTGGTTATAGAGAGAAACAAAATGAGTACCAAATAACTGGTTATAGAAAGGAGCAAAATGAGTACCAAATAACTGGCTATAGAGAGGAACAAAATGAGAACCAGATAATTGGTTATAGAGAGAAACAAAATGAGAACCAGATAACTGGTTATAGAGAGGAACAAAATGAGAACCAGATAACTGGTTATAGAGAGGAACAAAATGAGTACCAAATAACTGGCTATAGAGAGGAACAAAATGAGAACCAGATAATTGGTTATAGAGAGGAACAAAATGAGAACCAGATAACTGGTTATAGAGAGGAACAAAATGAGAACCAGATAACTGGTTATAGAGAGGAACAAAATGAGAACCAAATAACTGGTTATAGAGAGGAACAAAATGAGAACCAGATAACTGGTTATAGAAAGGAACAAAATGAGAACCAGATAATTGGTTATAGAGAGGAACAAAATGAGAACCAGATAATTGGTTATAGAGAGGAACAAAATGAGAACCAGATAACTGGTTATAGAAAGGAACAAAATGAGAACCAGATAACTGGTTATAGAAAGGAACAAAATGAGAACCAGATAATTGGTTATAGAGAGGAATAAAATGAGAACCAGATAACTGGTTATAGAGAGGAACAAAATGAGAACCAGATAACTGGTTATAGAAAGGAACAAAATGAGAACCAGATAATTGGTTATAGAGAGGAACAAAATGAGAACCAAATAACTGGCTATAGAGAGGAACAAAATGAGAACCAGATAATTGGTTATAGAGAGGAACAAAATGAGAACCAGATAACTGGTTATAGAAAGGAACAAAATGAGAACCAGATAACCGGTTATAGAAAGGAACAAAATGAGAACCAGATAATTGGTTATAGAGAGGAACAAAATGAGAACCAGATAACTGGTTACAGAGAGGAACAAAATGAGAACCAGATAACTGGTTATAGAAAGGAACAAAATGAGAACCAGATAATTGGTTATAGAGAGGAACAAAATGAGAACCAGATAACTGGTTATAGAGAGGAACAAAATGAGAACCAGATAACTGGCTATAGAGAGGAACAAAATGAGAACCAGATAATTGGTTATAGAGAGGAACAAAATGAGAACCAGATAACTGGTTATAGAAAGGAACAAAATGAGAACCAGATAACTGGTTATAGAAAGGAACAAAATGAGAACCAGATAATTGGTTATAGAGAGGAACAAAATGAGAACCAGATAACTGGTTATAGAGAGGAACAAAATGAGAACCAGATAACTGGTTATAGAAAGGAACAAAATGAGAACCAGATAATTGGTTATAGAGAGGAACAAAATGAGAACCAGATAACTGGTTATAGAGAGGAACAAAATGAGAACCAGATAACTGGCTATAGAGAGGAACAAAATGAGAACCAGATAATTGGTTATAGAGAGAAACAAAATGAGAACCAGATAACTGGTTATAGAGAGGAACAAAATGAGAACCAGATAACTGGTTATAGAGAGGAACAAAATGAGTACCAAATAACTGGCTATAGAGAGGAACAAAATGACAACCAGATAATTGGTTATAGAGAGAAACAAAATGAGAACCAGAGAACTGGTTATAGAGAGGAACAAAATGAGAACCAGATAACTGGTTATAGAGAGGAACAAAATGAGAACCAGATAATTGGTTATAGAGAGGAACAAAATGAGTACCAAATAACTGGCTATAGAGAGGAACAAAATGAGAACCAGATAATTGGTTATAGAGAGGAACAAAATGAGAACCAGATAACTGGTTATAGAGAGGAACAAAATGAGAACCAGATAACTGGTTATAGAGAGGAACAAAATGAGAACCAAATAACTGGTTATAGAGAGGAACAAAATGAGAACCAGATAACTGGTTATAGAGAGGAACAAAATGAGTACCAAATAACTGGTTATAGAGAGGAACAAAATGAGAACCAGATAACTGGTTATAGAAAGGGGCAAAATGAGTACCAAATAACTGGTTATAGAAAGGAACAAAATGAGAACCAGATAACTGGTTATAGAGAGGAACAAAATGAGAACCAGATAATTGGTTATAGAGAGGAACAAAATGAGAACCAGATAACTGGTTATAGAAAGGGACAAAATGAGAACCAGATAACTGGCTATAGAGAGGAACAAAATGAGAACCAGATAATTGGTTATAGAGAGGAACAAAATGAGAACCAGATAACTGGTTATAGAAAGGGGCAAAATGAGTACCAAATAACTGGCTATAGAGAGGAACAAAATGAGAACCAGATAATTGGTTATAGAGAGGAACAAAATGAGAACCAGAAAACTGGTTATAGAAAGGGACAAAATGAGAACCAGATAACTGGTTATAGAAAGGAACAAAATGAGAACCAGATAACTGGTTATAGAGAGGAACAAAATGAGAACCAGAAAACTGGTTATAGAAAGGGACAAAATGAGAACCAGATAACTGGTTATAGAAAGGAACAAAATGAGAACCAAATAACTGGCTATAGAGAGGAACAAAATGAGAAGCAGATAACTGGTTATAGAGAGGGACAAAATGAGTACCAGATAACTGGTTATAGAAAGGGACAAAATGAGAACCAGATAACTGGTTATAGAGAGGAACAAAATGAGAACCAGATAACTGGTTATAGAGAGGAACAAAATGAGAACCAAATAACTGGTTATAGAAATGAACAAAATGAGAACCAGATAACTGGTTATAGAGAGAAACAAAATGAGAACCAGATAACTGGTTATAGAGAGGAACAAAATGAGAACCAGATAATTGGTTATAGAGAGAAACAAAATGAGTACCAAATAACTGGTTATAGAAAGGAGCAAAATGAGTACCAAATAACTGGCTATAGAGAGGAACAAAATGAGAACCAGATAATTGGTTATAGAGAGAAACAAAATGAGAACCAGATAACTGGTTATAGAGAGGAACAAAATGAGAACCAGATAACTGGTTATAGAGAGGAACAAAATGAGTACCAAATAACTGGCTATAGAGAGGAACAAAATGAGAACCAGATAATTGGTTATAGAGAGGAACAAAATGAGAACCAGATAACTGGTTATAGAGAGGAACAAAATGAGAACCAGATAACTGGTTATAGAGAGGAACAAAATGAGAACCAAATAACTGGTTATAGAGAGGAACAAAATGAGAACCAGATAACTGGTTATAGAAAGGAACAAAATGAGAACCAGATAATTGGTTATAGAGAGGAACAAAATGAGAACCAGATAATTGGTTATAGAGAGGAACAAAATGAGAACCAGATAACTGGTTATAGAAAGGAACAAAATGAGAACCAGATAACTGGTTATAGAAAGGAACAAAATGAGAACCAGATAACTGGTTATAGAAAGGGACAAAATGAGAACCAGATAACTGGTTATAGAAAGGGACAAAATGAGAACCAGATAATTGGTTAAAGAGAGGAACAAAATGAGAACCAGATAACTGGTTATAGAGAGGAACAAAATAAGAACCAGATAACTGGTTATAGAAAGGAACAAAATGAGAACCAGATAACTGGTTATAGAAAGGAACAAAATGAGAACCAAATAACTGGCTATAGAAAGGAACAAAATGAGAACCAAATAACTGGTTATAGAAAGGAACAAAATGAGAACCAGATAACTGGTTATAGAAAGGAACAAAATGAGAACCAAATAACTGGTTATAGAAAGGAACAAAATGAGAACCAGATAACTGGTTATAGAAAGGAACAAAATGAGAACCAAATAACTGGTTATAGAAAGGAACAAAATGAGAACCAGATAACTGGTTATAGAAAGGAACAAAATGAGAACCAGATAACTGGTTATAGAAAGGAACAAAATGAGAACCAGATAACTGGTTATAGAAAGGAACAAAATGAGAACCAAATAACTGGTTATAGAAAGGAACAAAATGAGAACCAAATAACTGGCTATAGAAAGGAACAAAATGAGAACCAAATAACTGGTTATAGAAAGGAACAAAATGAGAACCAGATAACTGGTTATAGAAAGGAACAAAATGAGAACCAAATAACTGGTTATAGAAAGGAACAAAATGAGAACCAAATAACTGGCTATAGAGAGGAACAAAATGAGAACCAAATAACTGGCTATAGAGAGGAACAAAACGAGAACCAGATAACTGGTTATAGAAAGGAACAAAATGAGAACCAAATAACTGGTTATAGAAAGGAACAAAATGAGAACCAAATAACTGGCTATAGAGAGGAACAAAATGAGAACCAAATAACTGGTTATAGAAAGGAACAAAATGAGAACCAAATAACTGGCTATAGAGAGGAACAAAATGAGAACCAAATAACTGGTTATAGAAAGGAACAAAATGAGAACCAAATAACTGGCTATAGAGAGGAACAAAATGAGAACCAAATAACTGGCTATAGAGAGGAACAAAATGAGAACCAAATAACTGGCTATAGAGAGGAACAAAATGAGAACCAGATAATTGGTTATAGAGAGGAACAAAATGAGAACCAAATAACTGGCTATAGAGAGGAACAAAATGAGAACCAGATAACTGGTTATAGAAAGGAACAAAATGAGAACCAAATAACTGGCTATAGAGAGGAACAAAATGAGAACCAAATAACTGGTTATAGAAAGGAACAAAATGAGAACCAAATAACTGGCTATAGAGAGGAACAAAATGAGAACCAGATAATTGGTTATAGAGAGGAACAAAATGAGAACCAGATAACTGGTTATAGAAAGGAACAAAATGAGAACCAGATAACTGGTTATAGAAAGGGACAAAATGAGAACCAGATAATTGGTTATAGAGAGGGACAAAATGAGTACCAGATAACTGGTTATAGAGAGGGACAAAATGAGAACCAGATAACTGGTTATAGAGAGGCACAAAATGAGTACCAGATAACTGGTTATAGAGAGGGACAAAATGAGTACCAGATAACTGGTTATAGAAAGGAACAAAATGAGAACCAGATAACTGGTTATAGAAAGGAACAAAATGAGAACCAGATAACTGGTTATAGAAAGGAAAAAAATGAGAACCAGATAACTGGTTATAGAAAGGAACAAAATGAGAACCAGATAATTGGTTACAGAAAGGAACAAAATGAGAACCAGATAACTGGTTATAGAAAGGAACAAAATGAGAACCAGATAACTGGTTATAGAGAGGCACAAAATGAGTACCAGATAACTGGTTATAGAAAGGAACAAAATGAGAACCAGATAACTGGTTATAGAAAGGAACAAAATGAGAACCAGATAATTGGTTATAGAGAGGAACAAAATGAGAACCAGATAACTGGTTATAGAGAGGAACAAAATGAGAACCAGATAACTGGTTATAGAAAGGAACAAAATGAGAACCAGATAATTGGTTATAGAGAGGAACAAAATGAGAACCAGATAACTGGCTATAGAGAGGAACAAAATGAGAACCAGATAATTGGTTATAGAGAGGAACAAAATGAGAACCAGATAACTGGTTATAGAGAGGAACAAAATGAGAACCAGATAACTGGTTATAGAGAGGAACAAAATGAGAACCAGATAACTGGTTATAGAAAGGAACAAAATGAGAACCAGATAACTGGTTATAGAGAGGAACAAAATGAGAACCAGATAACTGGTTATAGAGAGGAACAAAATGAGAACCAGATAACTGGTTATAGAGAGGAACAAAATGAGAACCAGATAACTGGTTATAGAGAGGAACAAAATGAGAACCAGATAACTGGTTATAGAGAGGAACAAAATGAGAACCAGATAACTGGTTATAGAAAGGAACAAAATGAGAACCAGATAACTGGTTATAGAGAGGAACAAAATGAGAACCAGATAACTGGTTATAGAGAGGAACAAAATGAGAACCAGATAACTGGTTATAGAGAGGAACAAAATGAGAACCAGATAACTGGTTATAGAGAGGAACAAAATGAGAACCAGATAACTGGTTATAGAGAGGAACAAAATGAGAACCAGATAACTGGTTATAGAAAGGAACAAAATGAGAACCAGATAACTGGTTATAGAGAGGAACAAAATGAGAACCAGATAACTGGTTATAGAGAGGAACAAAATGAGAACCAGATAACTGGTTATAGAAAGGAACAAAATGAGAACCAGATAACTGGTTATAGAGAGGAACAAAATGAGAACCAGATAACTGGTTATAGAGAGGAACAAAATGAGAACCAGATAACTGGTTATAGAGAGGAACAAAATGAGAACCAGATAATTGGTTATAGAGAGGAACAAAATGAGAACCAGATAATTGGTTATAGAGAGGAACAAAATGAGAACCAGATAACTGGTTATAGAAAGGAACAAAATGAGAACCAGATAACTGGTTATAGAAAGGGACAAAATGAGAACCAGATAATTGGTTATAGAGAGGAACAAAATGAGAACCAGATAACTGGTTATAGAGAGGAACAAAATAAGAACCAGATAACTGGTTATAGAGAGGGACAGAATGAGAACCAGATAACTGGTTATAGAGAGGGACAAAATGAGTACCAGATACCTGGCTATAGAGAGGGACAAAATGAGTACCAGATAACTGGCTATAGAGAGGAACAAAATGAGAACCAGATAATTGGTTATAGAGAGGAACAAAATGAGAACCAGATAACTGGTTATAGAAAGGGACAAAATGAGAACCAGATAACTGGTTATAGAGAGGCACAAAATGAGTACCAGATAACTGGTTATAGAAAGGGACAAAATGAGAACCAGATAACTGGTTGTAGAGAGGGACAAAATGAGTACCAGATAACTGGTTATAGAAAGGGACAGAATGAGTACCAGATAACTGGTTATAGAAAGGAACAAAATGAGAACCAGATAACTGGTTATAGAAAGGAACAAAATGAGAACCAGATAACTGGTTATAGAAAGGAACAAAATGAGAACCAGATAACTGGTTATAGAAAGGGACAAAATGAGAACCAGATAACTGGTTATAGAGAGGCACAAAATGAGTACCAGATAACTGGTTATAGAGAGGGACAAAATGAGAACCAGATAACTGGTTGTAGAGAGGGACAAAATGAGTACCAGATAACTGGTTATAGAAAGGGACAGAATGAGTACCAGATAACTGGTTATAGAAAGGAACAAAATGAGAACCAGATAACTGGTTATAGAAAGGAACAAAATGAGAACCAGATAACTGGTTATAGAAAGGAACAAAATGAGAACCAGATAATTGGTTATAGAGAGGAACAAAACGAGAACCAGATAACTGGTTATAGAGAGGCACAAAATGAGAACCAGATAATTGGTTATAGAGAGAAACAAAATGAGTACCAAATAACTGGTTATAGAGAGGAACAAAATGAGAACCAGATAACTGGTTATAGAGAGGAACAAAATGAGAACCAGATAACTGGTTATAGAAAGGAACAAAATGAGAACCAGATAACTGGTTATAGAAAGGGACAAAATGAGAACCAGATAATTGGTTAAAGAGAGGAACAAAATGAGAACCAGATAACTGGTTATAGAGAGGAACAAAATAAGAACCAGATAACTGGTTATAGAGAGGGACAGAATGAGAACCAGATAACTGGTTATAGAGAGGGACAAAATGAGTACCAGATACCTGGCTATAGAGAGGGACAAAATGAGTACCAGATAACTGGCTATAGAGAGGGACAAAATGAGAACCAGATAACTGGTTGTAGAGAGGGACAAAATGAGTACCAGATAACTGGTTATAGAAAGGGACAGAATGAGTACCAGATAACTGGTTATAGAGAGGGACAAAATGAGTACCAGATAACTGGTTATAGAGAGGGACAAAATGAGTACCAGATAACTGGTTATAGAGAGGGACAAAATGAGTACCAGATAACTGGTTGTAGAGAGGGACAAAATGAGTACCAGACAACTGGTTATAGAAAGGGACAGAATGAGTACCAGATAACTGGTTATAGAGAGGCACAGAATGAGAACCAGATAACTGGTTATAGAGAGGGACAAAATGAGTACCAGATAACTGGTTATAGAGAGGGACAAAATGAGAACCAGATAACTGGTTATAGAGAGGCACAAAATGAGAACCAGATAACTGGTTATAGAGAGGAACAAAATGAGAACCAGATAACTGGTTATAGAGAGGAACAAAATGAGAACCAGATAACTGGTTATAGAGAGGAACAAAATGAGAACCAGATAACTGGTTATAGAGAGGAACAAAATGAGAACCAGATAACTGGTTATAGAAAGGGACAAAATGAGAACCAGATAACTGGTTATAGAGAGGAACAAAATGAGAACCAGATAACTGGTTATAGAGAGGGACAAAATGAGTACCAGATAACTGGTTATAGAGAGGGACAAAATGAGTACCAGATAACTGGTTATAGAGAGGGACAAAATGAGTACCAGATAACTGGTTATAGAGAGGGACAAAATGAGTACCAGATAACTGGTTATAGAGAGGCACAAAATGAGTACCAGATAACTGGTTATAGAGAGGGACAAAATGAGTACCAGATAACTGGTTATAGAAAGGAACAAAATGAGAACCAGATAACTGGTTATAGAAAGGAACAAAATGAGAACCAGATAACTGGTTATAGAAAGGAACAAAATGAGAACCAGATAACTGGTTATAGAAAGGAACAAAATGAGAACCAGATAATTGGTTATAGAAAGGAACAAAATGAGAACCAGATAACTGGTTATAGAAAGGAACAAAATGAGAACCAGATAACTGGTTATAGAGAGGAACAAAATGAGAACCAGATAACTGGTTATAGAGAGGAACAAAATGAGAACCAGATAACTGGTTATAGAGAGGAACAAAATGAGAACCAGATAACTGGTTATAGAGAGGCACAAAATGAGAACCAGATAACTGGTTATAGAGAGGAACAAAATGAGAACCAGATAACTGGTTATAGAAAGGAACAAAATGAGAACCAGATAACTGGTTATAGAGAGGAACAAAATGAGAACCAGGTAACTGGTTATAGAGAGGCACAAAATGAGTACCAGATAACTGGTTATAGAAAGGAACAAAATGAGAACCAGATAACTGGTTATAGAAAGGAACAAAATGAGAACCAGATAACTGGTTATAGAAAGGGACAAAATGAGAACCAGATAATTGGTTAAAGAGAGGAACAAAATGAGAACCAGATAACTGGTTATAGAGAGGAACAAAATAAGAACCAGATAACTGGTTATAGAGAGGGACAGAATGAGAACCAGATAACTGGTTATAGAGAGGGACAAAATGAGTACCAGATACCTGGCTATAGAGAGGGACAAAATGAGTACCAGATAACTGGCTATAGAGAGGGACAAAATGAGAACCAGATAACTGGTTGTAGAGAGGGACAAAATGAGTACCAGATAACTGGTTATAGAAAGGGACAGAATGAGTACCAGATAACTGGTTATAGAGAGGGACAAAATGAGTACCAGATAACTGGTTATAGAGAGGGACAAAATGAGTACCAGATAACTGGTTATAGAGAGGGACAAAATGAGTACCAGATAACTGGTTGTAGAGAGGGACAAAATGAGTACCAGACAACTGGTTATAGAAAGGGACAGAATGAGTACCAGATAACTGGTTATAGAGAGGCACAGAATGAGAACCAGATAACTGGTTATAGAGAGGGACAAAATGAGTACCAGATAACTGGTTATAGAGAGGGACAAAATGAGAACCAGATAACTGGTTATAGAGAGGCACAAAATGAGAACCAGATAACTGGTTATAGAGAGGAACAAAATGAGAACCAGATAACTGGTTATAGAGAGGAACAAAATGAGAACCAGATAACTGGTTATAGAGAGGAACAAAATGAGAACCAGATAACTGGTTATAGAGAGGAACAAAATGAGAACCAGATAACTGGTTATAGAAAGGGACAAAATGAGAACCAGATAACTGGTTATAGAGAGGAACAAAATGAGAACCAGATAACTGGTTATAGAGAGGGACAAAATGAGTACCAGATAACTGGTTATAGAGAGGGACAAAATGAGTACCAGATAACTGGTTATAGAGAGGGACAAAATGAGTACCAGATAACTGGTTATAGAGAGGGACAAAATGAGTACCAGATAACTGGTTATAGAGAGGCACAAAATGAGTACCAGATAACTGGTTATAGAGAGGGACAAAATGAGTACCAGATAACTGGTTATAGAAAGGAACAAAATGAGAACCAGATAACTGGTTATAGAAAGGAACAAAATGAGAACCAGATAACTGGTTATAGAAAGGAACAAAATGAGAACCAGATAACTGGTTATAGAAAGGAACAAAATGAGAACCAGATAATTGGTTATAGAAAGGAACAAAATGAGAACCAGATAACTGGTTATAGAAAGGAACAAAATGAGAACCAGATAACTGGTTATAGAGAGGAACAAAATGAGAACCAGATAACTGGTTATAGAGAGGAACAAAATGAGAACCAGATAACTGGTTATAGAGAGGAACAAAATGAGAACCAGATAACTGGTTATAGAGAGGCACAAAATGAGAACCAGATAACTGGTTATAGAGAGGAACAAAATGAGAACCAGATAACTGGTTATAGAAAGGAACAAAATGAGAACCAGATAACTGGTTATAGAGAGGAACAAAATGAGAACCAGGTAACTGGTTATAGAGAGGCACAAAATGAGTACCAGATAACTGGTTATAGAAAGGAACAAAATGAGAACCAGATAATTGGTTATAGAGAGGCACAAAATGAGTACCAGATAACTGGTTATAGAGAGGCACAAAATGAGTACCAGATAACTGGTTATAGAAAGGAACAAAATGAGAACCAGATAATTGGTTATAGAGAGGCACAAAATGAGAACCAGATAACTGGTTATAGAGGCACAAAATGAGAACCAGATAACTGGTTATAGAAAGGAACAAAATGAGAACCAGATAACTGGTTATAGAAAGGAACAAAATGAGAACCAGATAATTGGTTATAGAGAGGAACAAAATGAGAACCAGATAACTGGTTATAGAGAGGAACAAAATGAGAACCAGATAACTGGTTATAGAAAGGAACAAAATGAGAACCAGATAATTGGTTATAGAGAGGAACAAAATGAGAACCAGATAACTGGCTATAGAGAGGAACAAAATGAGAACCAGATAATTGGTTATAGAGAGGAACAAAATGAGAACCAGATAACTGGTTATAGAGAGGAACAAAATGAGAACCAGATAACTGGTTATAGAGAGGAACAAAATGAGAACCAGATAACTGGTTATAGAGAGGAACAAAATGAGAACCAGATAACTGGTTATAGAAAGGGACAAAATGAGAACCAGATAACTGGTTATAGAGAGGAACAAAATGAGAACCAGATAACTGGTTATAGAGAGGAACAAAATGAGAACCAGATAACTGGTTATAGAGAGGAACAAAATGAGAACCAGATAACTGGTTATAGAGAGGAACAAAATGAGAACCAGATAACTGGTTATAGAGAGGAACAAAATGAGAACCAGATAACTGGTTATAGAAAGGGACAAAATGAGAACCAGATAACTGGTTATAGAGAGGAACAAAATGAGAACCAGATAACTGGTTATAGAAAGGAACAAAATGAGAACCAGATAATTGGTTATAGAGAGGAACAAAATGAGAACCAGATAACTGGTTATAGAGAGGAACAAAATGAGAACCAGATAACTGGCTATAGAGAGGGACAAAATGAGAACCAGATAACTGGTTGTAGAGAGGGACAAAATGAGTACCAGATAACTGGTTATAGAAAGGGACAGAATGAGTACCAGATAACTGGTTATAGAAAGGAACAAAATGAGAACCAGATAACTGGTTATAGAAAGGAACAAAATGAGAACCAGATAACTGGTTATAGAAAGGAACAAAATGAGAACCAGATAATTGGTTATAGAGAGGAACAAAATGAGAACCAGATAACTGGTTATAGAGAGGCACAAAATGAGAACCAGATAATTGGTTATAGAGAGAAACAAAATGAGTACCAAATAACTGGTTATAGAGAGGAACAAAATGAGAACCAGATAACTGGTTATAGAGAGGAACAAAATGAGAACCAGATAACTGGTTATAGAAAGGAACAAAATGAGAACCAGATAACTGGTTATAGAAAGGGACAAAATGAGAACCAGATAATTGGTTAAAGAGAGGAACAAAATGAGAACCAGATAACTGGTTATAGAGAGGAACAAAATAAGAACCAGATAACTGGTTATAGAGAGGGACAGAATGAGAACCAGATAACTGGTTATAGAGAGGGACAAAATGAGTACCAGATACCTGGCTATAGAGAGGGACAAAATGAGTACCAGATAACTGGCTATAGAGAGGGACAAAATGAGAACCAGATAACTGGTTGTAGAGAGGGACAAAATGAGTACCAGATAACTGGTTATAGAAAGGGACAGAATGAGTACCAGATAACTGGTTATAGAGAGGGACAAAATGAGTACCAGATAACTGGTTATAGAGAGGGACAAAATGAGTTCCAGATAACTGGTTATAGAGAGGGACAAAATGAGTACCAGATAACTGGTTGTAGAGAGGGACAAAATGAGTACCAGATAACTGGTTATAGAGAGGGACAAAATGAGTACCAGATAACTGGTTATAGAGAGGGACAAAATGAGTACCAGATAACTGGTTGTAGAGAGGGACAAAATGAGTACCAGACAACTGGTTATAGAAAGGGACAGAATGAGTACCAGATAACTGGTTATAGAGAGGCACAGAATGAGAACCAGATAACTGGTTATAGAGAGGGACAAAATGAGTACCAGATAACTGGTTATAGAGAGGGACAAAATGAGAACCAGATAACTGGTTATAGAGAGGCACAAAATGAGAACCAGATAACTGGTTATAGAGAGGAACAAAATGAGAACCAGATAACTGGTTATAGAGAGGCACAGAATGAGAACCAGATAACTGGTTATAGAGAGGGACAAAATGAGTACCAGATAACTGGTTATAGAGAGGGACAAAATGAGAACCAGATAACTGGTTATAGAGAGGCACAAAATGAGAACCAGATAACTGGTTATAGAGAGGAACAAAATGAGAACCAGATAACTGGTTATAGAGAGGAACAAAATGAGAACCAGATAACTGGTTATAGAGAGGAACAAAATGAGAACCAGATAACTGGTTATAGAGAGGAACAAAATGAGAACCAGATAACTGGTTATAGAAAGGGACAAAATGAGAACCAGATAACTGGTTATAGAGAGGAACAAAATGAGAACCAGATAACTGGTTATAGAGAGGGACAAAATGAGTACCAGATAACTGGTTATAGAGAGGGACAAAATGAGTACCAGATAACTGGTTATAGAGAGGGACAAAATGAGTACCAGATAACTGGTTATAGAGAGGGACAAAATGAGTACCAGATAACTGGTTATAGAGAGGCACAAAATGAGTACCAGATAACTGGTTATAGAGAGGGACAAAATGAGTACCAGATAACTGGTTATAGAAAGGAACAAAATGAGAACCAGATAACTGGTTATAGAAAGGAACAAAATGAGAACCAGATAACTGGTTATAGAAAGGAACAAAATGAGAACCAGATAACTGGTTATAGAAAGGAACAAAATGAGAACCAGATAATTGGTTATAGAAAGGAACAAAATGAGAACCAGATAACTGGTTATAGAAAGGAACAAAATGAGAACCAGATAACTGGTTATAGAGAGGAACAAAATGAGAACCAGATAACTGGTTATAGAGAGGAACAAAATGAGAACCAGATAACTGGTTATAGAGAGGAACAAAATGAGAACCAGATAACTGGTTATAGAGAGGCACAAAATGAGAACCAGATAACTGGTTATAGAGAGGAACAAAATGAGAACCAGATAACTGGTTATAGAAAGGAACAAAATGAGAACCAGATAACTGGTTATAGAGAGGAACAAAATGAGAACCAGGTAACTGGTTATAGAGAGGCACAAAATGAGTACCAGATAACTGGTTATAGAAAGGAACAAAATGAGAACCAGATAATTGGTTATAGAGAGGCACAAAATGAGTACCAGATAACTGGTTATAGAGAGGCACAAAATGAGTACCAGATAACTGGTTATAGAAAGGAACAAAATGAGAACCAGATAATTGGTTATAGAGAGGCACAAAATGAGAACCAGATAACTGGTTATAGAGGCACAAAATGAGAACCAGATAACTGGTTATAGAAAGGAACAAAATGAGAACCAGATAACTGGTTATAGAAAGGAACAAAATGAGAACCAGATAATTGGTTATAGAGAGGAACAAAATGAGAACCAGATAACTGGTTATAGAGAGGAACAAAATGAGAACCAGATAACTGGTTATAGAAAGGAACAAAATGAGAACCAGATAATTGGTTATAGAGAGGAACAAAATGAGAACCAGATAACTGGCTATAGAGAGGAACAAAATGAGAACCAGATAATTGGTTATAGAGAGGAACAAAATGAGAACCAGATAACTGGTTATAGAGAGGAACAAAATGAGAACCAGATAACTGGTTATAGAAAGGAACAAAATGAGAACCAGATAACTGGTTATAGAAAGGAACAAAATGAGAACCAGATAATTGGTTATAGAGAGGAACAAAATGAGAACCAGATAACTGGTTATAGAGAGGAACAAAATGAGAACCAGATAACTGGTTATAGAAAGGAACAAAATGAGAACCAGATAATTGGTTATAGAGAGGAACAAAATGAGAACCAGATAACTGGTTATAGAGAGGAACAAAATGAGAACCAGATAACTGGTTATAGAAAGGAACAAAATGAGAACCAGATAACTGGTTATAGAAAGGAACAAAATGAGAACCAGATAATTGGTTATAGAGAGGAACAAAATGAGAACCAGATAACTGGTTATAGAGAGGAACAAAATGAGAACCAGATAACTGGTTATAGAAAGGAACAAAATGAGAACCAGATAACTGGTTATAGAAAGGAACAAAATGAGAACCAGATAACTGGCTATAGAGAGGAACAAAATGAGAACCAGATAATTGGTTATAGAGAGGAACAAAATGAGAACCAGATAACTGGTTATAGAGAGGAACAAAATGAGAACCAGATAACTGGTTATAGAGAGGAACAAAATGAGAACCAGATAACTGGTTATAGAGAGGAACAAAATGAGAACCAGATAACTGGTTATAGAAAGGGACAAAATGAGAACCAGATAACTGGTTATAGAGAGGAACAAAATGAGAACCAGATAACTGGTTATAGAGAGGAACAAAATGAGAACCAGATAACTGGTTATAGAGAGGAACAAAATGAGAACCAGATAACTGGTTATAGAGAGGAACAAAATGAGAACCAGATAACTGGTTATAGAGAGGAACAAAATGAGAACCAGATAACTGGTTATAGAAAGGGACAAAATGAGAACCAGATAACTGGTTATAGAGAGGAACAAAATGAGAACCAGATAACTGGTTATAGAAAGGAACAAAATGAGAACCAGATAATTGGTTATAGAGAGGAACAAAATGAGAACCAGATAACTGGTTATAGAGAGGAACAAAATGAGAACCAGATAACTGGCTATAGAGAGGGACAAAATGAGAACCAGATAACTGGTTGTAGAGAGGGACAAAATGAGTACCAGATAACTGGTTATAGAAAGGGACAGAATGAGTACCAGATAACTGGTTATAGAAAGGAACAAAATGAGAACCAGATAACTGGTTATAGAAAGGAACAAAATGAGAACCAGATAACTGGTTATAGAAAGGAACAAAATGAGAACCAGATAATTGGTTATAGAGAGGAACAAAATGAGAACCAGATAACTGGTTATAGAGAGGCACAAAATGAGAACCAGATAATTGGTTATAGAGAGAAACAAAATGAGTACCAAATAACTGGTTATAGAGAGGAACAAAATGAGAACCAGATAACTGGTTATAGAGAGGAACAAAATGAGAACCAGATAACTGGTTATAGAAAGGAACAAAATGAGAACCAGATAACTGGTTATAGAAAGGGACAAAATGAGAACCAGATAATTGGTTAAAGAGAGGAACAAAATGAGAACCAGATAACTGGTTATAGAGAGGAACAAAATAAGAACCAGATAACTGGTTATAGAGAGGGACAGAATGAGAACCAGATAACTGGTTATAGAGAGGGACAAAATGAGTACCAGATACCTGGCTATAGAGAGGGACAAAATGAGTACCAGATAACTGGCTATAGAGAGGGACAAAATGAGAACCAGATAACTGGTTGTAGAGAGGGACAAAATGAGTACCAGATAACTGGTTATAGAAAGGGACAGAATGAGTACCAGATAACTGGTTATAGAGAGGGACAAAATGAGTACCAGATAACTGGTTATAGAGAGGGACAAAATGAGTTCCAGATAACTGGTTATAGAGAGGGACAAAATGAGTACCAGATAACTGGTTGTAGAGAGGGACAAAATGAGTACCAGATAACTGGTTATAGAAAGGGACAGAATGAGTACCAGATAACTGGTTATAGAGAGGCACAGAATGAGAACCAGATAACTGGTTATAGAGAGGGACAAAATGAGTACCAGATAACTGGTTATAGAGAGGGACAAAATGAGAACCAGATAACTGGTTATAGAGAGGCACAAAATGAGAACCAGATAACTGGTTATAGAGAGGAACAAAATGAGAACCAGATAACTGGTTATAGAGAGGGACAAAATGAGTACCAGATAACTGGTTATAGAGAGGGACAAAATGAGAACCAGATAACTGGTTATAGAGAGGCACAAAATGAGAACCAGATAACTGGTTATAGAGAGGAACAAAATGAGAACCAGATAACTGGTTATAGAGAGGAACAAAATGAGAACCAGATAACTGGTTATAGAGAGGAACAAAATGAGAACCAGATAACTGGTTATAGAGAGGAACAAAATGAGAACCAGATAACTGGTTATAGAAAGGGACAAAATGAGAACCAGATAACTGGTTATAGAAAGGAACAAAATGAGAACCAGATAACTGGTTATAGAAAGGGACAAAATGAGAACCAGATAACTGGTTATAGAGAGGCACAAAATGAGTACCAGATAACTGGTTATAGAGAGGGACAAAATGAGAACCAGATAACTGGTTGTAGAGAGGGACAAAATGAGTACCAGATAACTGGTTATAGAAAGGGACAGAATGAGTACCAGATAACTGGTTATAGAAAGGAACAAAATGAGAACCAGATAACTGGTTATAGAAAGGAACAAAATGAGAACCAGATAACTGGTTATAGAAAGGAACAAAATGAGAACCAGATAATTGGTTATAGAGAGGAACAAAACGAGAACCAGATAACTGGTTATAGAGAGGCACAAAATGAGAACCAGATAATTGGTTATAGAGAGAAACAAAATGAGTACCAAATAACTGGTTATAGAGAGGAACAAAATGAGAACCAGATAACTGGTTATAGAGAGGAACAAAATGAGAACCAGATAACTGGTTATAGAAAGGAACAAAATGAGAACCAGATAACTGGTTATAGAAAGGGACAAAATGAGAACCAGATAATTGGTTAAAGAGAGGAACAAAATGAGAACCAGATAACTGGTTATAGAGAGGAACAAAATAAGAACCAGATAACTGGTTATAGAGAGGGACAGAATGAGAACCAGATAACTGGTTATAGAGAGGGACAAAATGAGTACCAGATACCTGGCTATAGAGAGGGACAAAATGAGTACCAGATAACTGGCTATAGAGAGGGACAAAATGAGAACCAGATAACTGGTTGTAGAGAGGGACAAAATGAGTACCAGATAACTGGTTATAGAAAGGGACAGAATGAGTACCAGATAACTGGTTATAGAGAGGGACAAAATGAGTACCAGATAACTGGTTATAGAGAGGGACAAAATGAGTACCAGATAACTGGTTATAGAGAGGGACAAAATGAGTACCAGATAACTGGTTGTAGAGAGGGACAAAATGAGTACCAGACAACTGGTTATAGAAAGGGACAGAATGAGTACCAGATAACTGGTTATAGAGAGGCACAGAATGAGAACCAGATAACTGGTTATAGAGAGGGACAAAATGAGTACCAGATAACTGGTTATAGAGAGGGACAAAATGAGAACCAGATAACTGGTTATAGAGAGGCACAAAATGAGAACCAGATAACTGGTTATAGAGAGGAACAAAATGAGAACCAGATAACTGGTTATAGAGAGGAACAAAATGAGAACCAGATAACTGGTTATAGAGAGGAACAAAATGAGAACCAGATAACTGGTTATAGAGAGGAACAAAATGAGAACCAGATAACTGGTTATAGAAAGGGACAAAATGAGAACCAGATAACTGGTTATAGAGAGGAACAAAATGAGAACCAGATAACTGGTTATAGAGAGGGACAAAATGAGTACCAGATAACTGGTTATAGAGAGGGACAAAATGAGTACCAGATAACTGGTTATAGAGAGGGACAAAATGAGTACCAGATAACTGGTTATAGAGAGGGACAAAATGAGTACCAGATAACTGGTTATAGAGAGGCACAAAATGAGTACCAGATAACTGGTTATAGAGAGGGACAAAATGAGTACCAGATAACTGGTTATAGAAAGGAACAAAATGAGAACCAGATAACTGGTTATAGAAAGGAACAAAATGAGAACCAGATAACTGGTTATAGAAAGGAACAAAATGAGAACCAGATAACTGGTTATAGAAAGGAACAAAATGAGAACCAGATAATTGGTTATAGAAAGGAACAAAATGAGAACCAGATAACTGGTTATAGAAAGGAACAAAATGAGAACCAGATAACTGGTTATAGAGAGGAACAAAATGAGAACCAGATAACTGGTTATAGAGAGGAACAAAATGAGAACCAGATAACTGGTTATAGAGAGGAACAAAATGAGAACCAGATAACTGGTTATAGAGAGGCACAAAATGAGAACCAGATAACTGGTTATAGAGAGGAACAAAATGAGAACCAGATAACTGGTTATAGAAAGGAACAAAATGAGAACCAGATAACTGGTTATAGAGAGGAACAAAATGAGAACCAGGTAACTGGTTATAGAGAGGCACAAAATGAGTACCAGATAACTGGTTATAGAAAGGAACAAAATGAGAACCAGATAACTGGTTATAGAAAGGAACAAAATGAGAACCAGATAACTGGTTATAGAAAGGGACAAAATGAGAACCAGATAACTGGTTATAGAAAGGGACAAAATGAGAACCAGATAATTGGTTAAAGAGAGGAACAAAATGAGAACCAGATAACTGGTTATAGAGAGGAACAAAATAAGAACCAGATAACTGGTTATAGAGAGGGACAGAATGAGAACCAGATAACTGGTTATAGAGAGGGACAAAATGAGTACCAGATACCTGGCTATAGAGAGGGACAAAATGAGTACCAGATAACTGGCTATAGAGAGGGACAAAATGAGAACCAGATAACTGGTTGTAGAGAGGGACAAAATGAGTACCAGATAACTGGTTATAGAAAGGGACAGAATGAGTACCAGATAACTGGTTATAGAGAGGGACAACATGAGTACCAGATAACTGGTTATAGAGAGGGACAAAATGAGTACCAGATAACTGGTTATAGAGAGGGACAAAATGAGTACCAGATAACTGGTTGTAGAGAGGGACAAAATGAGTACCAGACAACTGGTTATAGAAAGGGACAGAATGAGTACCAGATAACTGGTTATAGAGAGGCACAGAATGAGAACCAGATAACTGGTTATAGAGAGGGACAAAATGAGTACCAGATAACTGGTTATAGAGAGGGACAAAATGAGAACCAGATAACTGGTTATAGAGAGGCACAAAATGAGAACCAGATAACTGGTTATAGAGAGGAACAAAATGAGAACCAGATAACTGGTTATAGAGAGGAACAAAATGAGAACCAGATAACTGGTTATAGAGAGGAACAAAATGAGAACCAGATAACTGGTTATAGAGAGGAACAAAATGAGAACCAGATAACTGGTTATAGAAAGGGACAAAATGAGAACCAGATAACTGGTTATAGAGAGGAACAAAATGAGAACCAGATAACTGGTTATAGAGAGGGACAAAATGAGTACCAGATAACTGGTTATAGAGAGGGACAAAATGAGTACCAGATAACTGGTTATAGAGAGGGACAAAATGAGTACCAGATAACTGGTTATAGAGAGGGACAAAATGAGTACCAGATAACTGGTTATAGAGAGGCACAAAATGAGTACCAGATAACTGGTTATAGAGAGGGACAAAATGAGTACCAGATAACTGGTTATAGAAAGGAACAAAATGAGAACCAGATAACTGGTTATAGAAAGGAACAAAATGAGAACCAGATAACTGGTTATAGAAAGGAACAAAATGAGAACCAGATAACTGGTTATAGAAAGGAACAAAATGAGAACCAGATAATTGGTTATAGAAAGGAACAAAATGAGAACCAGATAACTGGTTATAGAAAGGAACAAAATGAGAACCAGATAACTGGTTATAGAGAGGAACAAAATGAGAACCAGATAACTGGTTATAGAGAGGAACAAAATGAGAACCAGATAACTGGTTATAGAGAGGAACAAAATGAGAACCAGATAACTGGTTATAGAGAGGCACAAAATGAGAACCAGATAACTGGTTATAGAGAGGAACAAAATGAGAACCAGATAACTGGTTATAGAAAGGAACAAAATGAGAACCAGATAACTGGTTATAGAGAGGAACAAAATGAGAACCAGGTAACTAGTTATAGAGAGGCACAAAATGAGTACCAGATAACTGGTTATAGAAAGGAACAAAATGAGAACCAGATAATTGGTTATAGAGAGGCACAAAATGAGTACCAGATAACTGGTTATAGAGAGGCACAAAATGAGTACCAGATAACTGGTTATAGAAAGGAACAAAATGAGAACCAGATAATTGGTTATAGAGAGGCACAAAATGAGAACCAGATAACTGGTTATAGAGGCACAAAATGAGAACCAGATAACTGGTTATAGAAAGGAACAAAATGAGAACCAGATAACTGGTTATAGAAAGGAACAAAATGAGAACCAGATAATTGGTTATAGAGAGGAACAAAATGAGAACCAGATAACTGGTTATAGAGAGGAACAAAATGAGAACCAGATAACTGGTTATAGAAAGGAACAAAATGAGAACCAGATAATTGGTTATAGAGAGGAACAAAATGAGAACCAGATAACTGGCTATAGAGAGGAACAAAATGAGAACCAGATAATTGGTTATAGAGAGGAACAAAATGAGAACCAGATAACTGGTTATAGAGAGGAACAAAATGAGAACCAGATAACTGGTTATAGAGAGGAACAAAATGAGAACCAGATAACTGGTTATAGAGAGGAACAAAATGAGAACCAGATAACTGGTTATAGAAAGGGACAAAATGAGAACCAGATAACTGGTTATAGAGAGGAACAAAATGAGAACCAGATAACTGGTTATAGAGAGGAACAAAATGAGAACCAGATAACTGGTTATAGAGAGGAACAAAATGAGAACCAGATAACTGGTTATAGAGAGGAACAAAATGAGAACCAGATAACTGGTTATAGAGAGGAACAAAATGAGAACCAGATAACTGGTTATAGAAAGGGACAAAATGAGAACCAGATAACTGGTTATAGAGAGGAACAAAATGAGAACCAGATAACTGGTTATAGAAAGGAACAAAATGAGAACCAGATAATTGGTTATAGAGAGGAACAAAATGAGAACCAGATAACTGGTTATAGAGAGGAACAAAATGAGAACCAGATAACTGGCTATAGAGAGGGACAAAATGAGAACCAGATAACTGGTTGTAGAGAGGGACAAAATGAGTACCAGATAACTGGTTATAGAAAGGGACAGAATGAGTACCAGATAACTGGTTATAGAAAGGAACAAAATGAGAACCAGATAACTGGTTATAGAAAGGAACAAAATGAGAACCAGATAACTGGTTATAGAAAGGAACAAAATGAGAACCAGATAATTGGTTATAGAGAGGAACAAAATGAGAACCAGATAACTGGTTATAGAGAGGCACAAAATGAGAACCAGATAATTGGTTATAGAGAGAAACAAAATGAGTACCAAATAACTGGTTATAGAGAGGAACAAAATGAGAACCAGATAACTGGTTATAGAGAGGAACAAAATGAGAACCAGATAACTGGTTATAGAAAGGAACAAAATGAGAACCAGATAACTGGTTATAGAAAGGGACAAAATGAGAACCAGATAATTGGTTAAAGAGAGGAACAAAATGAGAACCAGATAACTGGTTATAGAGAGGAACAAAATAAGAACCAGATAACTGGTTATAGAGAGGGACAGAATGAGAACCAGATAACTGGTTATAGAGAGGGACAAAATGAGTACCAGATACCTGGCTATAGAGAGGGACAAAATGAGTACCAGATAACTGGCTATAGAGAGGGACAAAATGAGAACCAGATAACTGGTTGTAGAGAGGGACAAAATGAGTACCAGATAACTGGTTATAGAAAGGGACAGAATGAGTACCAGATAACTGGTTATAGAGAGGGACAAAATGAGTACCAGATAACTGGTTATAGAGAGGGACAAAATGAGTTCCAGATAACTGGTTATAGAGAGGGACAAAATGAGTACCAGATAACTGGTTGTAGAGAGGGACAAAATGAGTACCAGATAACTGGTTATAGAAAGGGACAGAATGAGTACCAGATAACTGGTTATAGAGAGGCACAGAATGAGAACCAGATAACTGGTTATAGAGAGGGACAAAATGAGTACCAGATAACTGGTTATAGAGAGGGACAAAATGAGAACCAGATAACTGGTTATAGAGAGGCACAAAATGAGAACCAGATAACTGGTTATAGAGAGGAACAAAATGAGAACCAGATAACTGGTTATAGAGAGGGACAAAATGAGTACCAGATAACTGGTTATAGAGAGGGACAAAATGAGAACCAGATAACTGGTTATAGAGAGGCACAAAATGAGAACCAGATAACTGGTTATAGAGAGGAACAAAATGAGAACCAGATAACTGGTTATAGAGAGGAACAAAATGAGAACCAGATAACTGGTTATAGAGAGGAACAAAATGAGAACCAGATAACTGGTTATAGAGAGGAACAAAATGAGAACCAGATAACTGGTTATAGAAAGGGACAAAATGAGAACCAGATAACTGGTTATAGAGAGGAACAAAATGAGAACCAGATAACTGGTTATAGAGAGGGACAAAATGAGTACCAGATAACTGGTTATAGAGAGGGACAAAATGAGTACCAGATAACTGGTTATAGAGAGGGACAAAATGAGTACCAGATAACTGGTTATAGAGAGGGACAAAATGAGTACCAGATAACTGGTTATAGAGAGGCACAAAATGAGTACCAGATAACTGGTTATAGAGAGGGACAAAATGAGTACCAGATAACTGGTTATAGAAAGGAACAAAATGAGAACCAGATAACTGGTTATAGAAAGGAACAAAATGAGAACCAGATAACTGGTTATAGAAAGGAACAAAATGAGAACCAGATAACTGGTTATAGAAAGGAACAAAATGAGAACCAGATAATTGGTTATAGAAAGGAACAAAATGAGAACCAGATAACTGGTTATAGAAAGGAACAAAATGAGAACCAGATAACTGGTTATAGAGAGGAACAAAATGAGAACCAGATAACTGGTTATAGAGAGGAACAAAATGAGAACCAGATAACTGGTTATAGAGAGGAACAAAATGAGAACCAGATAACTGGTTATAGAGAGGCACAAAATGAGAACCAGATAACTGGTTATAGAGAGGAACAAAATGAGAACCAGATAACTGGTTATAGAAAGGAACAAAATGAGAACCAGATAACTGGTTATAGAGAGGAACAAAATGAGAACCAGGTAACTGGTTATAGAGAGGCACAAAATGAGTACCAGATAACTGGTTATAGAAAGGAACAAAATGAGAACCAGATAATTGGTTATAGAGAGGCACAAAATGAGTACCAGATAACTGGTTATAGAGAGGCACAAAATGAGTACCAGATAACTGGTTATAGAAAGGAACAAAATGAGAACCAGATAATTGGTTATAGAGAGGCACAAAATGAGAACCAGATAACTGGTTATAGAGGCACAAAATGAGAACCAGATAACTGGTTATAGAAAGGAACAAAATGAGAACCAGATAACTGGTTATAGAAAGGAACAAAATGAGAACCAGATAATTGGTTATAGAGAGGAACAAAATGAGAACCAGATAACTGGTTATAGAGAGGAACAAAATGAGAACCAGATAACTGGTTATAGAAAGGAACAAAATGAGAACCAGATAATTGGTTATAGAGAGGAACAAAATGAGAACCAGATAACTGGCTATAGAGAGGAACAAAATGAGAACCAGATAATTGGTTATAGAGAGGAACAAAATGAGAACCAGATAACTGGTTATAGAGAGGAACAAAATGAGAACCAGATAACTGGTTATAGAGAGGAACAAAATGAGAACCAGATAACTGGTTATAGAGAGGAACAAAATGAGAACCAGATAACTGGTTATAGAAAGGGACAAAATGAGAACCAGATAACTGGTTATAGAGAGGAACAAAATGAGAACCAGATAACTGGTTATAGAGAGGAACAAAATGAGAACCAGATAACTGGTTATAGAGAGGAACAAAATGAGAACCAGATAACTGGTTATAGAGAGGAACAAAATGAGAACCAGATAACTGGTTATAGAGAGGAACAAAATGAGAACCAGATAACTGGTTATAGAAAGGGACAAAATGAGAACCAGATAACTGGTTATAGAGAGGAACAAAATGAGAACCAGATAACTGGTTATAGAAAGGAACAAAATGAGAACCAGATAATTGGTTATAGAGAGGAACAAAATGAGAACCAGATAACTGGTTATAGAGAGGAACAAAATGAGAACCAGATAACTGGCTATAGAGAGGGACAAAATGAGAACCAGATAACTGGTTGTAGAGAGGGACAAAATGAGTACCAGATAACTGGTTATAGAAAGGGACAGAATGAGTACCAGATAACTGGTTATAGAAAGGAACAAAATGAGAACCAGATAACTGGTTATAGAAAGGAACAAAATGAGAACCAGATAACTGGTTATAGAAAGGAACAAAATGAGAACCAGATAATTGGTTATAGAGAGGAACAAAATGAGAACCAGATAACTGGTTATAGAGAGGCACAAAATGAGAACCAGATAATTGGTTATAGAGAGAAACAAAATGAGTACCAAATAACTGGTTATAGAGAGGAACAAAATGAGAACCAGATAACTGGTTATAGAGAGGAACAAAATGAGAACCAGATAACTGGTTATAGAAAGGAACAAAATGAGAACCAGATAACTGGTTATAGAAAGGGACAAAATGAGAACCAGATAATTGGTTAAAGAGAGGAACAAAATGAGAACCAGATAACTGGTTATAGAGAGGAACAAAATAAGAACCAGATAACTGGTTATAGAGAGGGACAGAATGAGAACCAGATAACTGGTTATAGAGAGGGACAAAATGAGTACCAGATACCTGGCTATAGAGAGGGACAAAATGAGTACCAGATAACTGGCTATAGAGAGGGACAAAATGAGAACCAGATAACTGGTTGTAGAGAGGGACAAAATGAGTACCAGATAACTGGTTATAGAAAGGGACAGAATGAGTACCAGATAACTGGTTATAGAGAGGGACAAAATGAGTACCAGATAACTGGTTATAGAGAGGGACAAAATGAGTTCCAGATAACTGGTTATAGAGAGGGACAAAATGAGTACCAGATAACTGGTTGTAGAGAGGGACAAAATGAGTACCAGATAACTGGTTATAGAAAGGGACAGAATGAGTACCAGATAACTGGTTATAGAGAGGCACAGAATGAGAACCAGATAACTGGTTATAGAGAGGGACAAAATGAGTACCAGATAACTGGTTATAGAGAGGGACAAAATGAGAACCAGATAACTGGTTATAGAGAGGCACAAAATGAGAACCAGATAACTGGTTATAGAGAGGAACAAAATGAGAACCAGATAACTGGTTATAGAGAGGAACAAAATGAGAACCAGATAACTGGTTATAGAGAGGAACAAAATGAGTACCAAATAACTGGTTATAGAGAGGAACAAAATGAGAACCAGATAACTGGTTATAGAAAGGGACAAAATGAGAACCAGATAACTGGTTATAGAGAGGAACAAAATGAGAACCAGATAACTGGTTATAGAGAGGGACAAAATGAGTACCAGATAACTGGTTATAGAGAGGGACAAAATGAGTACCAGATAACTGGTTATAGAGAGGGACAAAATGAGTACCAGATAACTGGTTATAGAGAGGGACAAAATGAGTACCAGATAACTGGTTATAGAGAGGCACAAAATGAGTACCAGATAACTGGTTATAGAGAGGGACAAAATGAGTACCAGATAACTGGTTATAGAAAGGAACAAAATGAGAACCAGATAACTGGTTATAGAAAGGAACAAAATGAGAACCAGATAACTGGTTATAGAAAGGAACAAAATGAGAACCAGATAACTGGTTATAGAAAGGAACAAAATGAGAACCAGATAATTGGTTATAGAAAGGAACAAAATGAGAACCAGATAACTGGTTATAGAAAGGAACAAAATGAGAACCAGATAACTGGTTATAGAGAGGAACAAAATGAGAACCAGATAACTGGTTATAGAGAGGAACAAAATGAGAACCAGATAACTGGTTATAGAGAGGAACAAAATGAGAACCAGATAACTGGTTATAGAGAGGCACAAAATGAGAACCAGATAACTGGTTATAGAGAGGAACAAAATGAGAACCAGATAACTGGTTATAGAAAGGAACAAAATGAGAACCAGATAACTGGTTATAGAGAGGAACAAAATGAGAACCAGGTAACTGGTTATAGAGAGGCACAAAATGAGTACCAGATAACTGGTTATAGAAAGGAACAAAATGAGAACCAGATAATTGGTTATAGAGAGGCACAAAATGAGTACCAGATAACTGGTTATAGAGAGGCACAAAATGAGTACCAGACAACTGGTTATAGAAAGGAACAAAATGAGAACCAGATAACTGGTTATAGAAAGGAACAAAATGAGAACCAGATAACTGGTTATAGAGAGGAACAAAATGAGAACCAGGTAACTGGTTATAGAGAGGCACAAAATGAGTACCAGATAACTGGTTATAGAAAGGAACAAAATGAGAACCAGATAATTGGTTATAGAGAGGCACAAAATGAGAACCAGATAACTGGTTATAGAGAGGAACAAAATGAGAACCAGATAACTGGTTATAGAGAGGGACAAAATGAGAACCAGATAATTGGTTATAGAGAGGAACAAAATGAGAACCAGATAACTGGTTATAGAGAGGCACAAAATGAGAACCAGATAACTGGTTATAGAAAGGAACAAAATGAGAACCAGATAACTGGTTATAGAGAGGGACAAAATGAGAACCAGATAACTGGTTATAGAGAGGAACAAAATGAGAACCAGATAACTGGTTATAGAGAGGGACAAAATGAGAACCAGATAACTGGTTATAGAGAGGAACAAAATGAGAACCAGATAACTGGTTATAGAGAGGGACAAAATGAGAACCAGATAACTGGTTATAGAGAGGGACAAAATGAGAACCAGATAACTGGTTATAGAGAGGGACAAAATGAGAACCAGATAACTGGTTATAGAGAGGAACAAAATGAGAACCAGATAACTGGTTATAGAGAGGCACAAAATGAGAACCAGATAACTGGTTATAGAAAGGAACAAAATGAGAACCAGATAACTGGTTATAGAGAGGGACAAAATGAGAACCAGATAACTGGTTATAGAGAGGGACAAAATGAGAACCAGATAACTGGTTATAGAAAGGAACAAAATGAGAACCAGATAACTGGTTATAGAAAGGAACAAAATGAGAACCAGATAACTGGTTATAGAAAGGAACAAAATGAGAACCAGATAACTGGTTATAGAAAGGAACAAAATGAGAACCAGATAACTGGTTATAGAGAGGGACAAAATGAGAACCAGATAACTGGTTATAGAGAGGAACAAAATGAGAACCAGATAACTGGTTATAGAGAGGGACAAAATGAGAACCAGATAACTGGTTATAGAGAGGAACAAAATGAGAACCAGATAACTGGTTATAGAGAGGCACAAAATGAGAACCAGATAATTGGTTATAGAGAGGCACAAAATGAGAACCAGATAACTGGTTATAGAAAGGAACAAAATGAGAACCAGATAACTGGTTATAGAGAGGGACAAAATGAGAACCAGATAATTGGTTATAGAGAGGGACAAAATGAGAACCAGATAATTGGTTATAGAGAGGCACAAAATGAGAACCAGATAACTGGTTATAGAGAGGCACAAAATGAGAACCAGATAACTGGTTATAGAAAGGAACAAAATGAGAACCAGATAACTGGTTATAGAAAGGAACAAAATGAGAACCAGATAATTGGTTATAGAGAGGAACAAAATGAGAACCAGATAACTGGTTATAGAGAGGGACAAAATGAGAACCAGATAATTGGTTATAGAGAGGAACAAAATGAGAACCAGATAACTGGCTATAGAGAGGAACAAAATGAGAACCAGATAACTGGTTATAGAAAGGAACAAAATGAGAACCAGATAATTGGTTATAGAGAGGAACAAAATGAGAACCAGATAACTGGTTATAGAGAGGAACAAAATGAGAACCAGATAACTGGTTATAGAGAGGAACAAAATGAGAACCAGATAACTGGTTATAGAGAGGAACAAAATGAGAACCAGATAACTGGTTATAGAGAGGAACAAAATGAGAACCAGATAATTGGTTATAGAGAGGAACAAAATGAGAACCAGATAACTGGTTATAGAAAGGGACAAAATGAGAACCAGATAACTGGTTATAGAGAGGAACAAAATGAGAACCAGATAACTGGTTATAGAGAGGAACAAAATGAGAACCAGATAATTGGTTATAGAGAGGAACAAAATGAGAACCAGATAACTGGTTATAGAAAGGGACAAAATGAGAACCAGATAACTGGCTATAGAGAGGAACAAAATGAGAACCAGATAATTGGTTATAGAGAGGAACAAAATGAGAACCAGATAACTGGTTATAGAGAGGAACAAAATGAGAACCAGATAACTGGTTATAGAGAGGAACAAAATGAGAACCAGATAACTGGTTATAGAGAGGAACAAAATGAGAACCAGATAACTGGTTATAGAGAGGAACAAAATGAGAACCAGATAACTGGTTATAGAGAGGAACAAAATGAGAACCAGATAACTGGTTATAGAGAGGAACAAAATGAGAACCAGATAATTGGTTATAGAGAGGAACAAAATGAGAACCAGATAACTGGTTATAGAAAGGGACAAAATGAGAACCAGATAACTGGTTATAGAGAGGAACAAAATGAGAACCAGATAACTGGTTATAGAAAGGAACAAAATGAGAACCAGATAATTGGTTATAGAGAGGAACAAAATGAGAACCAGATAACTGGCTATAGAGAGGGACAAAATGAGAACCAGATAATTGGTTATCGAGAGGAACAAAATGAGAACCAGATAACTGGCTATAGAGAGGGACAAAATGAGAACCAGATAACTGGTTATAGAGAGGGACAAAATGAGAACCAGATAACTGGTTATAGAGAGGAACAAAATGAGAACCAGATAACTGGCTATAGAGAGGGACAAAATGAGAACCAGATAACTGGTTATAGAAAGGAACAAAATGAGAACCAGATAATTGGTTATAGAGAGGAACAAAATGAGAACCAGATAACTGGCTATAGAGAGGGACAAAATGAAAACCAGATAATTGGTTATAGAGAGGAACAAAATGAGAACCAGATAACTGGTTATAGAGAGGAACAAAATGAGAACCAGATAACTGGCTATAGAGAGGAACAAAATGAGAACCAGATAACTGGTTATAGAGAGGAACAAAATGAGAACCAGATAACTGGTTATAGAGAGGAACAAAATGAGAACCAGATAACTGGTTATAGAGAGGAACAAAATGAGAACCAGATAACTGGTTATAGAGAGGAACAAAATGAGAACCAGATAACTGGTTATAGAGAGGAACAAAATGAGAACCAGATAACTGGTTAAAGAGAGGAACAAAATGAGAACCAGATAACTGGTTATAGAAAGGAACAAAATGAGAACCAGATAATTGGTTATAGAGAGGAACAAAATGAGAACCAGATAACTGGTTATAGAGAGGAACAAAATGAGAACCAGATAACTGGTTATAGAGAGGAACAAAATGAGAACCAGATAACTGGTTATAGAGAGGAACAAAATGAGAACCAGATAACTGGTTATAGAGAGGAACAAAATGAGAACCAGATAACTGGTTATAGAGAGGAACAAAATGAGAACCAGATAATTGGTTATAGAGAGGAACAAAATGAGAACCAGATAACTGGTTATAGAGAGGAACAAAATGAGAACCAGATAACTGGTTATAGAGAGGAACAAAATGAGAACCAGATAACTGGTTATAGAGAGGAACAAAATGAGAACCAGATAACTGGTTATAGAAAGGAACAAAATGAGAACCAGATAATTGGTTATAGAGAGAAACAAAATGAGAACCAGATAACTGGTTATAGAGAGGAACAAAATGAGAACCAGATAATTGGTTATAGAGAGAAACAAAATGAGAACCAGATAATTGGTTATAGAGAGGAACAAAATGAGAACCAGATAATTGGTTATAGAGAGGAACAAAATGAGAACCAGATAACTGGTTATAGAAAGGGACAAAATGAGAACCAGATAACTGGTTATAGAGAGGAACAAAATGAGAACCAGATAACTGGTTATAGAAAGGAACAAAATGAGAACCAGATAATTGGTTATAGAGAGGAACAAAATGAGAACCAGATAACTGGCTATAGAAAGGGACAAAATGAGAACCAGATAACTGGCTATAGAGAGGGACAAAATGAGAACCAGATAACTGGCTATAGAGAGGGACAAAATGAGAACCAGATAACTGGCTATAGAAAGGGACAAAATGAGAACGAGATAATTGGTTATAGAGAGGAACAAAATGAGAACCAGATAACTGGTTATAGAGAGGAACAAAATGAGAACCAGATAACTGGTTTTAGAGAGGAACAAAATGAGAACCAGATAACTGGCTATAGAGAGGAACAAAATGAGAACCAGATAATTGGTTATAGAGAGGAACAAAATGAGAACCAGATAACTGGTTATAGAGAGGAACAAAATGAGAACCAAATAACTGGTTATAGAGAGGAACAAAATGAGAACCAGATAATTGGTTATAGAGAGGGACAAAATGAGAACCAGATAACTGGTTATAGAGAGGAACAAAATGAGAACCAGATAACTGGTTATAGAGAGGAACAAAATGAGAACCAGATAACTGGTTATAGAGAGGAACAAAATGAGAACCAGATAACTGGTTATAGAGAGGAACAAAATGAGAACCAGATAACTGGTTATAGAGAGGAACAAAATGAGAACCAAATAACTGGTTATAGAAAGGAACAAAATGAGTACCAGATAACTGGTTGTAGAGAGGGACAAAATGAGTACCAGATAACTGGTTATAGAAAGGGACAGAATGAGTACCAGATAACTGGTTATAGAGAGGCACAGAATGAGAACCAGATAACTGGTTATAGAGAGGGACAAAATGAGTACCAGATAACTGGTTATAGAGAGGGACAAAATGAGAACCAGATAACTGGTTATAGAGAGGCACAAAATGAGAACCAGATAACTGGTTATAGAGAGGCACAAAATGAGTACCAGATAACTGGTTATAGAAAGGGACAGAATGAGTACCAGATAACTGGTTATTGAGAGGGACAGAATGAGAACCAGATAACTGGTTATAGAGAGGGACAAAATGAGTACCAGATAACTGGTTATAGAGAGGGACAGAATGAGAACCAGATAACTGGTTGTCGAGAGGGACAAAATGAGTACCAGATAACTGGTTATAGAGAGGGACAAAATGAGTACCAGATAACTGGTTATAGAAAGGGACAGAATGAGTACCAGATAACTGGTTATAGAGAGGGACAGAATGAGAACCAGATAACTGGTTATAGAGAGGGACAAAATGAGTACCAGATAACCGGTTATAGAGAGGGACAAAATGAGTACCAGATAACTAGTTATAGAGAGGGACAAAATGAGTTCCAGATAACTAGTTATAGAGAGGGACAAAATGAGTTCCAAATAACTGGTTATAGAGAGGCATTGCATCATTGGCAGACGTGCCCACCGAAAAAATGATGCAACCAGCAGCGTGGTGGCTGCACACGGATCACCCAATTGAAATACAAGGATATCAGTAGATCTAATGGACAAATCGACACTATTTGGGGAACACCGAACAGACGGAAAACTTACATCGCCTCAGGCTTCAGCATCTGCATGCAAATGGAAGAGGAAGACTTTTGTAACCTTATTTAGGAACGACACCTTTGCCACTGTGGACCATCCCCTTTGGGGTGAGTCAGTAGGCCTACCGTTGTTATAGTTTACCGGGCCGATTGAAACTTGTCTCCTTGTTTCAATCATATCATTGTTTATATCATTCGGGTTTTCTGATTCGTGAGTGAAGTTGTAATGTTTGTGCACAAAGTGACAAATGCCTTTTATTAAAACGACATGAAAAGCCTGGATGATAGAACAGAATGACTAAGACAAAGGCAGGCACCGAATATCTCGACGAATGAATGAATGACGGAGTGACAAATAGAGCGACTAATGACGATGTTTAGGCAGCTGTGTCAACACGCCCCCCCCCCCCCCCCCAACCATCCCTCTCTCTTCTTTTTTTGACCTCCCTCACACCACAACCTTTTTGTCCCCGCCCCCAGGAGCTCGTTGGTGAACGGCCCCGCCCCCTGAACACGTGACACCGGTCAATACTCCCACGTTGGTTACACACGAATGACTCGTTGATTGAAGGACGACATTCAAGGTGTGTAAACGATGCTGCAATGTTCTATTCTCACGTCACCTTGGCGTTGTTACGGATTCATCATCACGAGTAAGGTTACCGCTGCAGTACATGGAGATGGTTGCGTTCCACCTGCAGGTTCAAACCTGGAAGTGGTTGCTTTCCACCTGCAGGTTAGAACCTCGAGATGGATGCGTTCCACCTGCAGGTTCAAACCTGGAGATGGTTGCGTTCCACCTGCAGGTTAGAACCTGGAGATGGTTGCGTTCCACCTGCAGGTTCAAACCAGGAGATGGTTGCGTTCCATCTGCAGGTTAGAACCTGGAGATGGTTGCATTTCACCTGCAGGTTAGAACCTGGGGATGGTTGCGTTCCACTTGCAGGTTAGAACCTGGAGATGGTTGCGTTCCACCTGCAGGTTCAAACCTGGAGATGGTTGCGTTCCACCTGCAGGTTAGAACCCGGAGATGGTTGCATTTCACCTGCAGGTTAGAACCTGGGGATGGTTGCGTTCCACCTGCAGGTTAGAACATGGAGCTGGTTGCGTCCACCTGCAGGTTCAAACCTGGAGATGGTTGCGTTCCACCTGCAGGTTCAAACCTGGAGATGGTTGCGTTCCACCTGCAGGTTAGAACCTGGGGATGGTTGCATTTCACCCTCAGGTTAGAACCTGGAGATGGTTGAGTTCTACCTGCAGGTTAGAACCTGGAGATGGTTGCGTTCCACCTGCAGGTTAGAACCTGGAGATGGTTGCGTTTCACCTGCAGGTTCAAACCTGGAGATGGTTGCGTTCCACCTGCAGGTTCAAACCTGGAGATGGTTGCGTTCCACCTGCAGGTTAGAACCTGGAGATGGTTGCGTTTCACCTGCACGTTCAAACCTGGAGATGGTTGCGTTCCACCAACAGGTACAAACCTGGAGATGGTTGTGTTCCACCTGCAGGTTCAAACCTGGAGATGGTTGCATTTCACCTGCAGGTTAAAACCTGGAGATGGTTGCGTTCCACCTGCAGGTTAGAACTTGGAGATGGTGGCGTTCCACCAACAGGTTAGAACCTGTAGATGGTTGCGTTCCACCTGCAGGTTAGAACCTGGAGATGGTTGCATTCCATCTGTAGGTTCAAACCTGAAGATGGTTGCGTTCCACCTGCAGGTTCAAACTTGGAGATGGTTGCGTTCCACCTGCAGGTTCAAACCTGGAGATGGTTGCGTTCCACCTGCAGTTGCAAACCTGGAGATGGTTGCATTCCACCTGTAGGTTAGAACCTGGAGATGGTTGCGTTCCACCTGCAGGTTCAAACCTGGAGATGGTTGCGTTCCACCTGTAGGTTAGAACCTGGAGATGGTTGCGTTCCACCTGCAGGTTCAAACCTGGAGATGGTTGCGTTCCAACTGCAGGTTCAAAGCTGGGGATGATTGCGTTCCACCTGCAGTTTCAAACCTGGAGATGGTTGCGTTCCACCTGTAGGTTAGAACATGTAGATGGTTGCGTTCCACCTGTAGGTTAGAACCTGGAGATGGTTGCGTTCCACCTGCAGTTTCAAACCTGGAGATGGTTGCGTTCCACCTGCAGTTTCAAACCTGGAGATGGTTGCGTTCCACCTGCAGGTTAGAACCTGGGGATGGTTGCGTTTCACCCCCAGGTTAGAACCTGGAGATGGTTGCGTTCCACCTGCAGGTTAGAACCTGTAGATGGTTACGTTCAACCTGCAGGTTACGTTTCCTTTCTCCCTCATTTAACCCTTTCCTAAGTTTCTTTCTGAATTCTTTTTTTGGCGTAATTTTGCACTCAAACCCTGTGTGTCCGTAATAAATAGATGTGTGTACGTAATAAATAGATCGTCCGTAGTAAAACTGCATTGACAGCCGTCACACCACCGCAGGTAACGTGGGAATCGCATGTAGAAAGTGTCACCGGGGTCCCGTGATTGTGCTGACCGTCTGATAAGGAGACCCTGGGATGACGAGTGGAAGCGCAATGGAGGAAAAGCAGGACGAGCCGTTTTCCATGGTGAAGACAAAGCTCATGGATCTCAAGGCATAGGTCGATGTACAATGGGCAAACAGGAGAGATTCCAACGCGACCAGATGGTCACCTTGGTGCAGGAATCAATCCTATGGGTGGAGGCCATGTGTGTACATCATGAAAGGTCACCGATACACGGAGTAATGAGACTTTTCTCGTGTACTCAAACCTGGGACCTTCGCATTACCATTGTGAAAACACAGAGGTTTAACGTGTTGTCTCAGGTCACATTGAAGCGTCACAAGCAAGTTTATTTCCAATCTTCTTCTTCGTTATTTTTGTCACTCCTTTGAATCGAACTTCTTCACTTTAATAAAACCACATGTTTCCGAGTTATCAAGTGGTCCACAAACGTCAAACAGACACACCTGAGTCACCCACCAGGTGAGTCTTCATTGGAGGAATTGGAGAACCTCACGAATGAGTCACGTGTGTGTTTTATCGAGGTTGTTCGATTTCAGATTGGTGGGTTCGAAATTCCTGCCTCTTGACAAACTTTCCAAATAACTGATTGGGATCGATTTCAAAATGATCTTCAACCTGTTTTCAGGTTCACCAAATATTGTTGTTGCTTTGGGTCTTTTACTGAGGACTATTCGGCTTGTCTCGGACACTGGGACGCCTTCTGGTTTAAGTTTGATGTGTGTTTCTTTCCTATCATTTGTTTGAAAATCTACGAAAATATCGTTGGTTTAATTTATGTTGTGTATTATTCCATATATATATATATATATATATATATATACAGACTTGGCATTTAATATGGAATATTTTGTTTTGCTTGACCTGGGTTTACTTTCTTAACTCAGTATATCAATCTGGTGAGTTTCTTTTACACTTTGGTGATTTATTTGTTAAAAGAACCATGTCACTGATTGTCTGTCGCAGCAAGAAGTCAACAACAGGATTATATCACAGGTGGCGTGGCAAAATGTACGGACAGGTGCATTTGACGATTGGCTTCACAGTCGGGTATACAAGGGTTGTTGCGTTCTGTATTAGTGGAAAACAACTGCTGCACATCTCCAAAAGTTATTGCCGCTTCCTTTGGAGATGATCCGTCAACTCGACAATGCTGTTTGTCATGGAGTGGTGGCTTGACGAAATTACGGCATGAAAGAGCGTGCTATTGCTCGGTAGTATGGCATCACTCAAGGTCAGGTGTCAAATATCCTGAAACGAAATGCTCAGAGGGGTGTCCCGACTCCAATACCGAGGCCAGGACGTCCCCGCAGAACCACAAGGAGGGATGATCGCCAGCTGCACCGGTTAGTCCGCAATGGCCGTACCAAGTCAGCTAATTGGCTTAGGGCTGAGTGGCAGCAACTGACAAATGTGCCTGTATCCAGAAGGCTAGTCAAACAACGACTGGTTCAAGCAGGCTATCGTGCCAGGCGTCCCCTGAGAAAGCCACACCTGACCAGACAACACTGCCAGCGCCGATTGCAGTGCGACAGAGAGCACCGTCAATGGCAGCCAGGACACTGGAATCACGTGATCTTCAGTGACGAGTCTAGATTTCTGGTCTATCGTCAAGCACCTCACCACTGTTACGGATTCGTCACTTCCGTTGTTGTGGTTTTCATCCACTGTAAACATTTTTGATTCCATGTACTATTATTGTTGTCGTTTAAGGGAGATAGAGGTTACTATTTTCAAAAGGTAAAAAAGTCAATGTTTTAAATGAAACCGGAACCGGACGACGACGACGAAGAGGAAGAGGAGGAGAGAAGGCGGAGCGAGTGAGTCGGGGAAGAAGCCGAGCTGCTTCGAGGACTGGAGCAAACGTTGACGAACGGAGGTCACTAGCGAACTTCGGGTTTCCCGGGAAAGGGATTCTTGCGACAGAGTTGTTATCGCTGTGACAGATCAACCTGCGTGTCAGGTTGTGGCGGCTGATTCCGAGGAGAATCATCGTCGTGCCATTACGCCACGAGAGCGGGCCGTCGGCCATTTTTACCTCGCGCAGGACTTGCGCTTCGCTCAAGGTTTCATCTCGCTTCGACCATTTTCACCGCATTCAGACGTTGATCTGGCGTGTGTGTGTGTGTGTGTGTGTGTGTGTGTGTGTGTGTGTAACGTGGCTTTTGAGTGGAAAATCTGCATGTCGCCGATTTGGAGCCGTGAAACCGAGGGTGTGATTTCCCAGTCGCCTTGAGGGCGCCTTTGCGCAGCTTTGGCAGCAGGACTGTAACTGCCAACCCAACGGGATTCTGATCTCGATTGGACATTGTTCTGACGATCGCTGGAGGGAATCAACTTTGGCTTGAAGCCGGGATTAGAGACATTGGGAATCTTCTTCTTTTCGCTCACTTGGAGCACAGTGAATTATATTGTACGAACCTGATGATACCATCATAGGAATGATATACTATTTGTTGTACAATTGATTACTATTGTTTTTGTGTTGTTATTCTTGTGTGACCTTAATACAATATTTGTTTGTTGGTAACAATTGGTGTGGTTTCACCATTAATAATAATAATAATGCATTTATTTTATATAGCGCTTTTCAGGAAGCCCAAAGACGCTTAACCATTGATCTTTGACACAGAATAACACATCTTTCTGCCGTGACTCCTCTCAGGGCTCGGAGGTACACCGTTACCGGGGGTTGGGGAGGAGCACGTAACAGAAATTGGGGGTTCGTCCGAGTAACGGAAATTGGGGGCTCGTTTTTGCTGACAAAATTCCCAAAATCTCGTCCAGGATAGAATTTCCTAACATCCTCGTTCGGGATTAAATTCCCTAACATTCATCTGGGATAGAATTCCCTAACATTCCCAAAATTCCCCAATTGGGAATTTTTCTAACATTCCCAAATTAAAGAAAAGAAAAAAATTTGAAATTTTTGTTTGAAGGTTAACAGGTGTTAACTGATAGTCACCATGGTGTTTAATGCAGAAAAGCTTGCGGCGTCCCCTAATGAGGCACAGTTCCAAGCGTTAAAAAGATCGGAACTCTTGATATTGGCCAAACATTTTAACTTGTAGGCCCGAGCTCATATGAAGAAAGCAGAGATGCAGACATTGGTGGAAGAATCCCTGATGGGACAAGGAACATGGAAAGAGGTAGCCTTGGATTGGTTACCCGAGGAAAAAGAAAATGTGGAGCTCCGGAAAATGGAGATGCAACTGCAGAGCCAGGAAAGGTGAAAAGAGTTGGAATGGAAAGCCGAGGAAAGAAGAGCAGAGGAAAGGAGAGCTGAAAGGGAACTCGAGGAAAGAAGAGCAGAACAGGAACGAGAACCCGAGGAGAGAAGAGCAGAGGCAAGGAGAGCTGAAAGGGAACTCGAGGAAAGAAGAGTAGGACAGGAACGAGAACTCGAGGAGAGAAGAACAGAGGAAAGGAGAGCTGAAGAAGAGAGAAGAGCAGAGGAAAGGAGAGCTGAAGAAGAAAGAAGAGCAGGGGAAAGAGCAGACGAAAGGAGAGCCGAAAGGGAGTTAAAGGAAAGTGACATGGAGTATCAGAAGGAACTTAAACTCAAGGAGCTGGAATTAATGGTAGAACGGAGAGAAGTAGTATCCATGCCGGCTAGATCGACAACTAGTCAGAACACTTGGGAGGTTGGTAGGCATGTGAGGCTGGTTCCACCCTTCAATGAAAAGGAGGTAGCCAAGTTTTATTTACACTTTGAGAAAGTGGCTCAAATGCTAAAATGGCCTGTGGGGTCCTGGACTATGTGAGTGCAAAGTGTTTTGGTGGGTAAAGCTCAAGATATCTATTCGGCTTTACCGATTGACCAATGTGCAGATTATGAGATAGTAAAGAAAACCATTCTCAAAGCCTATGAATTGGTCCCTGAAGCTTTCCGGCAAAAATTCAGGAATGCCAGGAAGAGGGAGAGTGAGACCCATGTGGAGTTTGCCAGAATGAAGGAAACCATGTTTGATCGGTGGTGTGATTCGAAGGACTTGGGAAAGACTTCAAACTGTTACGACAATTGATCTTGGTGGAGGAATTCAAACAGTGTGTCCACGCAGACATTAAAGTACATCTGGATGAAAAGAAAGTACCAGAGTTGTATGAGGCAGCAACCGTGGCAGATGACTATGCCTTGACATACAGGATGGGGTTCGACAAACCTAACTTCCCGCCTTGAGTTCGCCAGGGGAGTTATGGTAAATCAGGTTCGGAGAACAAATATTAATGGAGGCGGCCGAGATGACTTTGGGGACAAATCTGATACCGCGACTTTTAGGGATCAGAAGACTACAGTTCCAAGACAGACTTATCTTCCGGGGCGCCCGAGGCAGACCACGAGTTTTTCCTCCAGGCCTACTTGCGCTTTTTGCAAGAAACCTGGGCATTTGATGTCCCAATGTTATGCCCTGAAAAGGAAAAATCAGGAGCGGAGTCAAACTAGTACAACTCCGAATGCATTGGCCAATGCGAGAAATCGTCCTTGGAGGACAGTGCCTTGTGAAGGTTCCCATGCCAAAGTTACGGCATCACAGAACGACCTTATTCAAGAGGGTTACAAACCTTTTATTTCAGAGGGGGTTGTGTCACTGGATGGAGACTTAATGAACCAGAGACCTGTTAGGGTATTGAGGGACACAGGAGCACATCAATCGTTTTATGCTTGAAGGCATTTTGCCTTTGTCAGAGAAGACGGCAACTAGTGTTCGTGTTCTTTTACAGGGGGTTGGTGGCTATGTTAAAGCTCCACTTCATGTCATCCATTTAAAGTCTGATTTGGTGTCAGGACCGGTCACCGTAGGTTTACAAGCCACTCTTCCTATCGAGGGAATCTCTTTTGTTATCGGGAATGATTTGGCCGGTGGTCAAGTTTCTGGCAATCCGATGTTTGTTGAAAAGCCCAGTATGGAAAATAACGCCGCACAGTTAGAGCAGAAGATTCCGGGTATCTTTCCATCCTGTGCCGCGACTCGTGCTATGGGTAGGAAGCGCTCTGAAGAGAAGGAGAAGGTACTGACGTCACACTTTGCACAGTCACGTCTTGTCAAGTACCCTGAAACTACACTACTCACAATAAGTTAGGGATATTGGCAGGTTCTTCGGTGTGGTTGATTTTGTGTATTAATTATGTTGAAAAAAGTTGTTGGTCCTTATTCTATGGTTATTAACGAGTGTGAAAAAACACAGTATTCTTGATTTCAATACCCCAACCCTAACCCCTATATAAAAAAAAAAACTCACTCCCACAATATCCCTAACTTATTGTGAGTCGTGTAAGTGTCAGCACACACAAGTCATGGATGGAGGCAAAGTTGGCAAGCTCTTTGTAGGTGGACTGAACTTTGACACAAGTGAAGATGTTCTGGACTCTATCTTTGGCAAATATGGACCACTCTTGGAAGTGCGGGTTATAAAAGACAGGGAGATGCAAAAGTCGAGAGGGTTTGGCTTTGTCACGTTTGAAAAAACAAAGGACGCCAAAGATGCAGAACAGGATTTGAATGGTCGGACCATAACAGTAGAGAAGGCTGGCCATGGGCGTCGAGGGGGCTACAGAGGAGGAAAATGTGGAGGTAGTTTCAGGGGTGGCTATGGCTCCCGGGGTGGGAGTAGTAGTTTTGGTGGCGGCCGCAGTCGTGATTACTACGGAGGCTCCCAGCAGCAGCATCGCAGTTTTGGCAACTCTCGACGGGATGACTATTATCGTGGTAGCCAAGATGGGGACAGCTATTCACGTGACTACAGCACCCGACCCTACAACTGTGATTATGATTTTTATGATCAAGAGAAGAGTTGGAAGCACTGAGTGCTCAGGAGCAGCCGAGCCAAGATTCCTACACAGATTAACCCGTGAACTCCACGTTCCTAAAGGCGTCCATGTAGTGAATACTTCCAGGCCTCACCACCCAACCACCATGAAACCTTGTTCTCAGCTCGGCCTCCTTCAAAAGGTGGTATAGATTTGCTTTGCTTTGGATTCACTGATCACAACCCCTTAACCTTCATTCAAAAAAATGAAAAATAAAAACGAGAGGTTGATGAGATGGAGTTTGGCTTTGCAGGAGTTCAACTTGGAAATTGAGCATGTAAAGGGCAGGGACAATGTCGTTGCTGATGCTTTGTCCAGAGTGAACTAACTTTGGAAATTTCTGTAGGTTGTTTGGAAGTTTTGTTTGTTTTATTTTGGGAAATATTAATTATTGTTGCTCACGGGAATTGATGATTTGGGTGTGAGTTTTACTTTTGTTTGTTAAAAGAGTTTTTGCCTGCAAAAAAAGTTTTCACTATGTTCAAACTTTCTTTCTTGAGGGGGGGAAGTGTGATGGATTCATCACTTCCGTTGTTGTGGTTTTCATCCACTGTAAACATTTTTGATTCCATGTACTATTATTGTTGTCGTTTAAGGGAGATAGAGGTTACTATTTACAAAAGGTAAAAAAGTCAATGTTTTAAATGAAACCGGAACCAGACGACGACGACGAAGAGGAAGAGGAGGAGAGAAGGCGGAGCGAGTGAGTCGGGGAAGAAGCCTAGCTGCTTCGAGGACTGGAGCAAACGTTGACGAACGGAGGTCACTAGCGAACTTCGGGTTTCCCGGGAAAGGGATTCTTGCGACAGAGTTGTTATCGCTGTGACAGATCAACCTGCGTGTCAGGTTGTGGCGGTTGATTCTGAGGAGAATCATCATCGTGCCGTTACGCCACGAGATCGGGCCGTCGGCCATTTTTACCTCACGCAGGACTTGCGCTTCGCTCAAGGTTTCATCTCGCTTCGACCATTTTCACCGCATTCAGATGTTGATCTGGTTTGTGTGTGTGTAACGTGGCTTTTGAGTGGAAAATCTGCGTGTTGCCGATTTGGAGCCAGGAAACATCCATACCCGAGGGTGTGATTTCCCAGTCGCATTGAGGGCGCCTTTGCGCAGCTTTGGCAGCAGGACTGTAACTGCCAACCCAAAAGGATTCTGGTCTCGATTGGGCATTGTTCTGACGATCGCTGGAGGGAACCAACTTTGGCTTGAAGCCGGGATTAGAGACATTGGGAATCTTGTTCTTTTCGCTCAGTTGGAGCACAGTGAGTTATATTGTACGAACCTGAGGATACCATCATAGGAATGATATACTATTTGTTGTACAATTGATTACTATTGTTTTTGTGTTGTTATTCTTGTGTGACCTTAATACAATATTTGTTTGTTGGTAACAATTGGTGTGGTTTCACCATTGATTTTTGACACAGAATAACATCTTTCTGCCGTGACTCCTCTCGGGGCTCGGAGGTACACCGTGACCGGGTGTTGGGGAGGAGCACGTAACACCACCGCATAATTCAAAACACCTCACCACCACGTAATTCAAAACACCTCACCACCACGTAATTCAAAACACCTCACCACCACGTAATTCAAAACACCTCACCACCAGGTAATTCATAACACCTCACCACCACGTAATTCAAAACACCTCACCACCACGTTATTTAAAAAACCTCACCAGCACGTGATTTAAAAACACCTCACAACCACGTGATTCAAAACCACCACCAAGTTATTAAAAACACTTCACAACCACGGAAACAAAAGTTTCAGGGAGTAGTTCAGTGACGACACAGACACTGCCCAGCCAGATATGTGAATATATAGAATTAATAGATAAATGACTGTACCTGAGTTGCTGTTTTGTCATGGTTTACACTTTACACCAATCATAATTCAACGAATTATTTTGCACAAATGTATTTGTAACATACGTGATATTACATTTCATAAACAATTGAAGTTGAAGACTGAAGTTGAGAAAAATAACTTCCCCCCCCCCCCCCCCCCCAAAAAAATAAAATAAAAAGAAATAAACAAAAATAATTTGGATTAAAAAAAAAACCCTTCGGACATACCCACAGGAGAGACAGGTGCATACCAGAAGTTTGGTAGGATTTCACAAAAGTTTGACGGAGTAGTTCAGTGACAACACAACACAACACAGACACTGCACAGATATATATATATGTATACCACCTCACCTCACCGGAATAGTCATCCCGTCGAGAGTTGCCAAAACTGTGCTGCTGCTGCTGGGAGCCTCCGTAGTAATCACGACTGCGGCCGCCACCAAAACTACTACTCCCACCCCGGGAGCCATAGCCACCCCTGAAACGACCCCCACGTTTTCCTCCTCTGTAGCCCCCTCGACGCCCATGGCCTGCCTTCTCTTCTGTTATGGTCGGACCATCCAAATCCTTGCCATTCAAATCCTGTTCTGCATCTTTGGCATCCTTTGTGTTTTCAAACGTGACAAAGCCAAACCCTCTCGACTTTTGCGTCTCCCTGTCTTTTATCAGCAGCACTTCCAAGAGTGGTCCATATTTGCCAAAGATAGAGTCCAGAACATCTTCACTCGTGTCAAAGTTCAGTCCACCTACAAAGAGCTTGCCAACATTGCCTCCATCCATGACTTGTGTGTGCTGACACTTAGTTTCAGGGTACTCGCCAAGAAGGGACTGTGCAAAGCGTGACATCAGTACATTCTCCTTCTCTTCAGAGCGCTTCCTACCCATAGCACGAGTCGCGGCACAGGATGGAAAGATACCCGGTCTCTCCTGCTCTAACTGTGCGGTGTTATTTTCCATACTAGGCTTTTCAACAAACATCGGATTGCCAGAAACTCGACCACCCGCCAAATCATTTCCCATAACAAAAGAGATTCCCTTTACAGGAAGAGTGGCTTGTAAACCTAAGGTGACCGGTCCTGACACCAAATCAGACTTCAAATGGATGACATGAAGAGGAGCTTTAACATAGCCACCAACCCCCTGTAAAAGAACACTAACACCAGTTGCCGTCTTCTCTCACAATGGCGAAATGCCCTCAAGCATCAAAGATTGATGTGCTCCTGTGTCCATCAATACCCTAACAGGTCTCTGGTTCGTTAAGTCTCCATCCAGTGACATAAACCCCTCTGACATAAAAGGTTTGTAACCCTCTTGAACAAGGTCGTTCTGTGATGCCGTAACTTTGGCATGGGAACCTTCACAAGGCTCTGTCCTCCAAGGATGATTGCTCGCATTGGCCAATGCATTCGGAGTTGCACTAGTCTGACTCCGCTCCTGATTTTTCCTTTTCAGGGCGTAACATAGGGACATCAAATGCCCAGGTTTCTTGCAAAAAGCGCAAGTAGGCACGGAGGAAAAACTAGTGGTCTGCCTCGGTCCCCCCGGAAGATAAGTCTGTCTTGGAACTGTAGACTTCTGATCCCTAAAAGTCGCGGTATCAGATTTGTCCCCATAGTCATCTCTCGGCCGCCTCCATGAATATTTGTTCTCCGCACATGATTTACTATAACTCCCCTGGCTAACTCTAGGCGGGAAGTTAGGTTTGTGGAACCCCATCCTGTGTGTCAAGGCATAGTCATCTGCCACGGTTGCTGCCTCATACAACTCTGGTACTTTCTTTTCATCCAGATGTACTTTAATGTCCTCATGGACACACTGCTTGAATTCCTCCACCAAGATCAATTGTCACCACAGGTTGAAGTCTTTCCCAATCCCCTTCGAGTCCCACCACCGATCAAACATGGTTTCCTTCATTCTGGCAAACTCCACATTGGTCTCACTCCCCTCTTCCCTGCATTCCTGAATTTTTGCCGGTAAGCTTCAGGGACCAATTCATAGGCTTTGAGAATGGTTTTCTTCACCATCTCATAATCTGCAGATTGGTCAATTGGTAAAGCCGAATAGATAACTTGAGCTTTACCCACCAAAACACTTTGCACTAACATAGTCCAGGACCCCACAGGCCATTTTAGCATTTGAGCCACTTTCTCAAAGTGTAAAAAAAACTTGGCTACCCTCCTTTTCATTGAAGGGTGGATCCAGCCTCACATGCCTACCAACATCCCACGTGTTCTGACTAGTTGTCGAACTAGCCGGCATGGATACGACTTCTCTCCATTCTCCCATTAATTCCAGCTCCTTGAGTTTAAGTTCCTTCTGATACTCCATGTCACGTTCCTTTAACTCCCTTTCGGCTCTCCTTTCCTCTGCTCTTTCCTCTGCTCTTCTTTCTTCTTCAGCTCTCCTTTCTTCTGCTCTTCTTTCCTCGAGTTCCTTTTCAGCTCTCCTTTCCTCTGCTCTTCTCTCCTCAAGTTCTTTTTCAGCTCTCCTTTCCTCTGCTTTTAACCTTTCCTAGCTCTGCAGTTGCATCTCCATTTTCCGGAGCTCCACATTTTATTTTTCCTCGGGTAACCAATCCAAGGCTACCTCTTTCCATGTTCCTTGTCCCACCAGACATTCTACCACCAATGTCTGCATCTCTGCTTTCTTCATATTAACTCGGACCTCCAAGTTAAAATATTTGGCCAATATCAAGAGTTCCGATCTTTTTAACGCTTGGAACTGTGCGTCATTCGGGGACGCCGAAAACCTTTCTGCGTCAAACACCATGTTGACTATTATTTAGCACCTGTTACCCTTCACACAAATGTTAGAAAAATTCCAAATTTGGGAATTTTGGGAATGTTAGGGAATTCTATCCTGGACAATGATGTTAGGGAATTCTATCCCGGACGAGATTTGGGAATTTTGTCAGCAAAGACGATCCCCCAATTTCTGTTACGTGCTCCTCCCCAGACCCCGGTCACGGTGTACCTCCGAGCCCCGAGAGGAGTCACGGCAGAAAGATGTGTTATTCTGTATGCCAAGGATCAATGGTGAAACCACACCAATTGTTACCAACAAACAAGTATTGTATTAAGGTCACACAAGAATCGGTACAGTAACAATATTAATCAAAAGTACAATCAATATATATCATTCCTATGATGGTACCATCAGTTTCGTAATATATAACTCACTGTGCTTCAAGTGAGCGGAAAGAACATCCCCAATGTCTCTTTGGCGGCTTCAAGCCAAAGTCGATCCACTCCAGTGATCGTACGTACGATGTCGTATCGAGACCAGAATCCCGTTGGGTTGACAGTTACACTGCCATAGATGGGCGAAGGGGTCCTCGAGAAGGGACGGGGAAATCACACCTTCAGGTATGGACGTTTGACGGCTCTCAATCGGCGACCCGCAGATTTCCCACTCAAAAACCACGTTACACACACACACACCAAATTAACGTCTGGATGTGGTGAGAATGGTTGAGGCAAAGTGAGAAACCTTGAGCGATGCGTAAAGCGCGCGAGTCAAAATGGCCGACGGCCCGTTCTCGATGCGTAACGGCACAAAGATGATCCTCCTCTTCCTCTTCGTCGTCGTCCGGTTCCGGTTTCATTTAAAACATTAACTTTTTTACCTTTTGAAAATAGTAATCTCTATTTCCCCCAAACGACAACAATAATAGTACATGGAATCAAAAATGTTTACAGTGGATGAAAACCACAACAACGGAAGTGACGAATCCGTAACAGTGTTTTTAAATCACATGGTGGTGAGGTGTTTTGAATTACATGGTGGTGAGGTATTTTGAATTAGGTGGTGGTGAGGTATTTATAATTACATGGTGGTGAGTTGTTTTTAATTTCGTGGTGGTGAGGTGTTTTTATTACCTGTTTTATGGCTGTGAGGTGTTTTCAATTTCGTGGTGGTGAAGTGTTTTTAATTTCGTGGTGGTGAGGTGTTTTTATGACGTGTTTTATGGCTGTGAGGTGTTTTAAATTACTTGTTGGTGAGGTGTTTTGAATTACTTGGTGGTGAGGTGTTTTGAATTACGTGGTGGTGAGGTGTAATTGTCCCAAACTTTCAGTCTGCACCTACCCCTCCTCTATGTATGTGCTGAGGGGTTCTTTCTTGAAAAAAAAACATTCAACCTAAATTGCCAATAAAAATGTAATATCACAAACACAACAAATACATTTGTGCAAAATAATTGTTTGTATTATGATTGGTGTAAATCATGACAACACAGCAACTCAGGTACAGTCATTATCCTCAGCTAAAATAAGTCGGTTCCTCAGTAGCGACGCTTGGTGAGGCGAGCGCAGTAAGCCGAGCCAAGCTAGTATATATAATTATATTGTTGCGGACGCGGTTAAAGATGTTATTTTACCGAGCGGTTGGTATTGCCGCGACCGAACAGTTATTCCCCGATTAGAACCCGATTCCACCCAAACGTTGGCCGGATCGCACCGCGGCTGCTCAATGAGGGAAAAGACTAAAACGACGAATGCAAAGAGGAAGACGAAGGCAAAGAAAGGTTTGGAAATACTACTAAATTTATTTACTATTTACACACATAAGCAAAAAGAAAGCAGTCACGTTTATTTACAACACATAAGACGCAGGTGACACAGTGCAAATACTAGCTTACCTACAGTCTTAATTAACCCAGGACAGAACAAACAAAAGACAGACTCACGCGGGGAATGATGACAGGAATCGCAGGAGGTGGATGGCTGGAGGTGAACGCTTGGTGGAGCCAACGCAGAGCTTGGTGGAGCTTTGGTGGAGGTGAATGCTTGGTGGAGCCAACACGGAGCTTGGTGGAGCCTTGGTGGAGGTGAATGCTTGGTGGAGCCAACGCGGAGTTTGGTGGAGCTTTGGTGGAGGTGAACGCTTGGTGGAGCCAACGCGGAGCTTGGTGGAGCTTTGGTGGAGGTGTATGCTTGGTGGAGCCAACGCGGAGATTGGTGGAGCCTTGGTGGAGGTGAACGCTTGGTGGAGCCAATGCGGAGCTTGGTGGAGCTTTGGCGGAGGTGAACGCTTGGTGGAGCCAACGTGGAGCTTGGTGGAGCCTTGGTGGAGGTGAACGCTTGGTGGAGCCAACGCGGAGCTTGGTGGAGCCTTGGTGGAGGTGAACGCTTGGTGGAGCCAACGCGGCTGGTGGGGGGTTGGTGTGATGGGTTCTCTCTCCTTCCGTCACAAGCTTCAGGACTCTTTCTCTCTCTTTCTTAGTCCCACCCAGTCCAACAGCTTCCTCTCTTGCTGAGTCCAACTCAAGGCCTTTCTGTCTTCTGATCTCCTCCCTCCTCGACTCTCTCTGGGGGCCTCTGCCTCGGGTTATATAAGCCCCACCCTTGACCCTTTGCGAACCTCCCCAAAACGTTCTCTCTCCGCCCTCTAAAGCCAACCCCTCGTTCTGGGTTGGTCGGCAAGGGCTGGTTCACTCCTCCCCTCTATGACGAGGTGGGGACCCGCCTTTCTTCCCCAACCCTGCCTCGTGGTCAATGGCGGATGAAGGGAAAACCGCCCAAAATGCAGTTGGCAATTGACGAAAAGGGGGAATGGAGGTTTTGGGAATGGGAATGAAGGGAATCTATCTCTTTCACTTGGTGCAATGGAGTACTTCTATTAATGGGAGACACAGCCTTACCCTAAAACACAGAATAAGATATAACTATCGAACAGGGGTATTCTATGATTGGCTGACGTGTATGCTTGTGGACTAATTATGGGATGCCCTTTTGACCTTTACACAGCTCCGGAGGCAGGAGGCGCAGAATAACCAATAATAATAATAATAAAGCACACAATCAAAAAAAACAGTCCTCATATCCGCAACACTGCACCCTCCTCCTCTTAGGCACCTCCCGGGCCTACAACCTTTATTTAGTGTGACACGTAGGTGTAGTTCCCTCTACTTTTAACCTGACCCTGAGTGCGACAGTTTTTAAAACATAAATAAATGTGTCCCGCTGCTCCATTGCACCCTGCCTAACAGACTTACGCCCACAGTTAACCGAATTGCGGAATTGGTCTTCAAACTATACATTGACGGTGGGGAGCATTATTTACAATGACTCTGCTTTTATTTACAAGACTAACCCAGGACCTGTAATTGTTCTTTCTGGGGGGGAGACAGTCTGCTCTGCATCAATGCACCATTAAAGCACCCAAAAACGCACCAATACACACCCAAGCACCAATCGGTGCAGTCACCATTGTTCAAGAAAATAAAACCAACAACCCCTAACCCTGCAGGTGATCTCTTGCTCTTTGGCTCCCTCTGCTGGCTATTATTATGTCTTCCAGTTGTTGTCATTCTCTCTCATTTTCTTACTGGCGGCCTATTTGCAATAAAGTGTGCCCAACGTGTCCATTTTATTTTCTTTATTTATGGCCCACAGGGCCGACTACGTGTGGTTCACCTGTGGGGCATCGGTGCCCTGTGGCCAAGGTCCGCCAGCAAGATTTCGGGCCCTCATGGCTGGTTCCAGCAGAGGGGCCATGCCCCAACCCATGGGGTCCATAAGTGGTGCTCGGCCACAGGCATATGGTCCATAATGTGGTGCATCGATGCAGACAGCTGGTTCTGAGAGAGCCGGGCGCACAATGGCCGACTCACGCACGCTCCCCTCGGCGCCCAATGGCGCACAGATCATGTGGGAGACAAAAGAGACAAATGAGCGAGGGGTAAGGTCACAAGGGTACACATCAATAAGGCAATGCAAGGCGAAATGCGTACGGAGAGCGAAGTGAGAAAGCTCGTCCCTACCGTACGTCACCCCCCTGTCACCTACACTACCCTTGCCCTTACCCCATATGTACAAAATCTACACATTACCAATCCGTCGCTACTGTCACGTCTCCCCATATTTCCTCTATACCAAATTCGTCACCACAATCCCTCTAACCAAAATTTGCCATCACCCAATTCATCATCAATCCTCATAAGGAGGAAGAGATGGAACATCAAGCACAATGTCACACCCACGTCATGATGCGTCTCACATTCCAAACATTTGCACAGTAAAAAATAATCAAACAACCTGGCATGGTGTGGAGTACCTGTCACCTCAGGTGAGTGGATGCAGATGGTGCGAGGAGATCCTTCATCCTAACTACTTTCTAAATGACATTAACACACGTTACACTACCCGGGGTCTTGCCCTGCCAATCCATTGGCCAACTTACACTATGGGTTCTAAAAACCAATTCCCATTGACCAAACTGTGGTGCTTCTCAATTTGGGGTCTCACTCCCCCGATTCATCTCCCGGTGCCCTTGCACAATTTCTGGGCTGTGACGTGTAGCTCTCCCAGCAGGTCTACCCACCTGCACACCTCCACCACTGCAGTTGCCACCCGAGCTTACCTAGCTCCTCACCCTAACCTAACTAACTGGGGAAGGCCCCTCCTGGCTCTGTCACCCCTCGGTGCCCTCTGGCACTGGGCTACCCGGGTCCGTCCTCCGGATCCTCGGGCCCCATCCACAACTACCGGCTCCCAGAGCCCACCTGCGGCCTCACCTGGCCGACATCCTCACAGTGGTGGAGTGCCCAAACCAACTACACACACTAACAGGCTACACGCCCAGGCATTTCCACAACACTAATGCACCCATCCAAATACCATTCTTTCACCTCGCACCACAGATGCCAATATCCAACCACAATTTACCTATACCCTCTACCTAACATTTACACTACCCGCCCCGGGTATTCGTGATGGGGGTCCACTCTTCCCCCATTCACATCTTCGCACCATCCACTCCACTCCATTGTTTGCACCATACTCACTCCACGACCATCCATTCCAATACTCCAGATATTCCACACGACCATTTATTCCACACAAGCATTTTCCATACACCTGTTGGTGCACACCTGTGCACTCACACCTGGTGCCACCTGCACCCTCCTCCTCTTCCTGGACCATTTGGTCATCACAATACACATCACCACTACTATCACTCAAACACTGCTCCATTCACCTGTTCAGTTGCACACCTGTGCAATCACACCTGTTCAATCCTCAAACACACGGCATCATCTCATCTACCTGTTACCCTGCTAACTTAGTGCTCCCCGTCTTCCCTTTAAACTAAGCACATACCACGTCATTATCATCCACACTAATCTACCTGCGTCCCCACTACAGGTGTCATTGTCACTAACTAATATTAACGTTACCTAATGTCATCTTCTAGGGCCCTACACACAATATCCTAACCCACCCGGGCTAGTTTTCACTGCCATACACCCCATAAGCTAGTGCTCCTTTGCCCCCCCCCCTGCCCCCGCTGTGAGGGATGGCAAGGTTGCCATCCCACCACATCGGGGAGGTCCCACTATCAATTTTGCTCATCCAAATTCAACAAATCAAAAATTTTCTATTTACTGCCAATTCTACTCACTTTTCTAAATTTCGTATCAAATCACTATCACTATCACTATCACCATCATCACAGTCCGCTATATCCTAGCCTCGGTGCGTCATGACATCATTAAACTCGGCTTCGCAAAGCCGAGCAATGAATTCGGGTGGTTTGGTCGCCTGCAGGTTGAATCCGTCTGGCTTTCGGTTCAAGGGAGGTGGTTTGGTTGGGCCGAGATTCCACGCACCATCTCGGCGCGGCACCTTGCGGTCCCGGGCCCGATGGCTCAATCTCACTCGGTCGGAACCCCGTCCCCGCGAGGGGGCACCGTTCCGCTTCCTCCCACTCGCCCTTGAACCGGACCGGTCGCCTGGCCCGCCAAGGCCCGGACTCGACCGTGCGGGGCGGGGCCAAGCCCGAATCGGCAACGACGCTTCGAAGAGAAACGACGCAGCTTCGATTCGCGCCGGGCCTCGCATCCAACAAAGGGCTCCTCGCACCGAGTGCTCGCATCGGCTATCCGTCGCCCTAACCGCTAACCCGGTTACCGTCGATGCTTCACCGGCATGCTCACACGCATACGCTACCCCTTTTACCCTCACAAAACCCGGCGTTCCAACGCCGTCCGTACATTCCACCAACGTACTCCCTGTTACACACCACACCTCTCGCGCACACTCGCTGTTCGCACACTCCCTTAACACACCTCGCGCACCATCTTGCGCACTCTCCCTTGGTACGTACTCCGTACCACTCACCATGGGCATGCACTCTTGCATCCACCCACTAACGCGCTCACATGGGCTCTCCCACACTCGCGCTACTACCAACTCAGGTGTGCTTCCTCGCACATGTTCCACCACCACCTTACTCTCCGTGTCACACTCACCCTCGCACGTACACTCCGTATTGCTCTCACTCCCTGTGTCACACTCCGTACACACCGACGTGCATTCTTGCTCGCACTCGGTTTCACTCCCACACTTTATAACACACCCACTCGCCGACGCACACTTTTTCCTCCCACGCGTGCCATTTCCACTCACACGGGACCCTTCACCAACGCCCGGATGCCTCCTCGATCCCAAGCGCACGAAAATTCTTTTGTCGCCAAACATCCTCTTACAAAATCTCCCCGCACAATACACAGCACGTCTCACCTTCGGGGTTCTTCTTCCTCCCTGCACCAAAACCTGCAAACTCTTTATTTGGTTGGTGAGCAAATCATTATGAGTTGAGCACCGACCTTGTACATATTCCATCACCTCCTCCTGCCGCGAGTGGTTTTCTAAGTCCCCGGTCTCTTCAATTTCAATGCCCACCTCCACTTTTTCTTTACTCACCTCGACGACCATTGGCTTTAATAAAATTCCCTCTACCTCATCGGTCGCCGGCTTTTCCAAACCCCGTGTCGCGATTTCTACCCCGGTCATTGTACCCGCGCTTTCCTCCGCTTCGCTCAACCAGCGCTTCTCGACCCGCGTTACCTCCTCGTGCACCCCTGGGACCCTTTCGCCCAACTTGCGGTCTCTGTCCTCCATCATTTTTTTATTATCCCTTTTTGCCTCTGCTATCCGTTTTTCCACTTCACACCTGGATTCCTCCCTCAATTTTTTCAGATCACACCCGGATTCGTCTGACATGGCGTCCCTCTTCCAATTATACATTGACTCTTCCATAGAGGCCCTCATTTGTGCCATAAATTGCTCCATGAGGGCCTGCATTTGGGCCATCCCTCCCACTTGTGCAGCGGGTGCGGCCGCCGTAGCCATGTGTGAGGTGCCATTTTGCGTGCCTGAAGCCTCGTGCGCGAGGACGCCATTTTGTGCGTCTGATACCCCCTCAAGGTTTTTGTCTTTCCCTCGCGGTCCCCATGTACTGTCTTTCCCTCGCGGTCCCCATGTACTGTCTTTCCCTCGCGGTCCCCATGTACTGTCTTTGTCTTTCCCTCGCGGTCCCCATGTGCTGTTTTTGTCTTTCCCTCGCGGTCCCCATGTACTGTCTTTCCCTCGCGGTCCCCATGTACTGTCTTTGTCTTTCCCTCGCGGTCCCCATGTACTGTCTTTGTCTTTCCCTCGCGGTCCCTATGTGCTGTCTTTATCTTTCCCTCGCGGTCCCCATGTGCTGTTTTTGTCTTTCCCTCGCGGTCCCCATGTACTGTCTTTCCCTCGCGGTCCCCATGTACTGTCTTTGTCTTTCCCTCGCGGTCCCCATGTGCTGTTTTTGTCTTTCTCTCGCGGTCCCCATGTACTGTCTTTGTCTTTCCCTCGCGGTCCCTATGTGCTGTCTTTGTCTTTCCCTCGTGGTCCCCATGTGCTGTCTTTGTCTTTCCCTCGTGGTCCCCATGTACTGTCTTTGTCTTTCCCTTGCGGTCCCCATGTGCTGTTTTTGTCTTTCCCTCGCGGTCCCCATGTACTGTCTTTCCCTCGCGGTCCCCATGTACTGTCTTTCCCTCGCGGTCCCCATGTACTGTCTTTGTCTTTCCCTCGCGGTCCCCATGTGCTGTTTTTGTCTTTCCCTCGCGGTCCCCATGTACTGTCTTTCCCTCGCGGTCCCCATGTACTGTCTTTGTCTTTCCCTCGCGGTCCCCATGTACTGTCTTTGTCTTTCCCTCGCGGTCCCCATGTACTGTCTTTGTCTTTCCCTTGCGGTCCCCATGTGCTGTTTTTGTCTTTCCCTCGCGGTCCCCATGTACTGTCTTTCCCTCGCGGTCCCCATGTACTGTCTTTCCCTCGCGGTCCCCATGTACTGTCTTTGTCTTTCCCTCGCGGTCCCCATGTGCTGTTTTTGTCTTTCCCTCGCGGTCCCCATGTACTGTCTTTCCCTCGCGGTCCCCATGTGCTGTTTTTGTCTTTCCCTCGCGGTCCCCATGTACTGTCTTTGTCTTTCCCTCGCGGTCCCCATGTGCTGTCTTTGTCTTTCCCTCGCGGTCCCCATGTGCTGTTTTTGTCTTTCCCTCGCGGTCCCCATGTACTGTCTTTCCCTCGCGGTCCCTATGTGCTGTTTTTGTCTTTCCCTCGCGGTCCCCATGTGCTGTTTTTGTCTTTCCCTCGCGGTCCCCATGTACTGTCTTTCCCTCGCGGTCCCCATGTACTGTCGTTGTCTTTCCCTCGTGGTTGTCAGCTCTTTCACGAGCCTCGATTCAGTATAGAAAAAAAAAACAAAAAAAAACCGCCTCCTCATTGCTCCCCTCCATTTGATCCTGGGTTACTCCTAACCCCTCTCCTAGTTCACCCACCGGCATCCGATCGCCTTGACCAGCCATGGCGCGATTTCAAAATTCGGGTTTTATAAAACAGCAAAATTTCGGCAGCTCGTAATTTTGACCAAATTTTTTCTACACGTTTTATAAATTTGGTTCGGGCCTCGTATCCCACTCCTAGACACCAATTGTTGCGGACGCGGTTAAAGATGTTATTTTACCGAGCGGTTGGTATTGCCGCGACCGAAAAGTTATTCCCCGATTAGAACCCGATTCCACCCAAACGTTGGCCGGATCGCACCGCGGCTGCTCAATGAGGGAAAAGACTAAAACGACGAATGCAAAGAGGAAGACGAAGGCAAAGAAAGGTTTGGAAATACTACTAAATTTATTTACTATTTACACACATAAGCAAAAAGAAAGCAGTCACGTTTATTTACAACACATAAGACGCAGGTGACACAGTGCAAATACTAGCTTACCTACAGTCTTAATTAACCCAGGACAGAACAAACAAAAGACAGACTCACGCGGGGAATGATGACAGGAATCGCAGGAGGTGGATGGCTGGAGGTGAACGCTTGGTGGAGCCAACGCGGAGCTTGGTGGAGCCTTGGTGGAGGTGAACGCTTGGTGGAGCCAACGCGGAGCTTGGTGGAGCTTTGGTGGGGGTGAACGCTTGGTGGAGCCAACGCGGAGCTTGGTGGAGCTTTGGTGGAGGTGAACGCTTGGTGGAGCCAACGCGGAGCTTGGTGGAGCCTTGGTGGAGGTGAACGCTTGGTGGAGCCAACGCAGAGCTTGGTGGAGCTTTGGTGGAGGTGAACGCTTGGTGGAGCCAACGCGGAGCTTGGTAGAGCCTTGGTGGAGGTGAACGCTTGGTGGAGCCAACGCGGAGCTTGGTGGAGCCTTGGTGGAGGTGAACGCTTGGTGGAGCCAACGTGGAGCTTGGTGGAGCCTTGGTGGAGGTGAACGCTTGGTGGAGCCAACGCGGCTGGTGGGGGGTTGGTGTGACGGGTTCTCTCTCCTTCCCTCACAAGCTTCAGGACTCTTTCTCTCTCTTTCTTAGTCCCACCCAGTCCAACAGCTTCCTCTCTTGCTGAGTCCAACTCAAGGCCTTTCTGTCTTCTGATCTCCTCCCTCCTCGACTCTCTCTGGGGGCCTCTGCCTCGGGTTATATAAGCCCCACCCTTGACCCTTTGCGAACCTCCCCAAAACGTTCTCTCTCCGCCCTCTAAAGCCAACCCCTCGTTCTGGGTTGGTCGGCAAGGGCTGGTTCACTCCTCCCCTCTATGACGAGGTGGGGACCCGCCTTTCTTCCCCAACCCTGCCTCGTGGTCAATGGCGGATGAAGGGAAAACCGCCCAAAATGCAGTTGGCAATTGACGAAAAGGGGGAATGGAGGTTTTGGGAATGGGAATGAAGGGAATCTATCTCTTTCACTTGGTGCAATGGAGTACTTCTATTAATGGGAGACACAGCCTTACCCTAAAACACAGAATAAGATATAACTATCGAACAGGGGTATTCTATGATTGGCTGACGTGTATGCTTGTGGACTAATTATGGGACGCCCTTTTGACCTTTACACAGCTCCGGAGGCAGGAGGCGCAGAATAACCAATAATAATAATAATAAAGCACACAATAAAAAAAAACAGTCCTCATATCCGCAACAATATATATATATATATATATTGTTGTGGATATGAGAATTGTGTTTTTTTATTGTGTAATGAATTGTAAAGACCACCCTCCTTCCTCCAGTTGTTGTGTATAAAGGTCAAAGGGCGTCCCTTAGTTAGGTCATATACAATCACGTAGCCAAATCATAGATTTCCTCCTTGTTGGTAGTTATTTCCTTATTCTGTGTATTAGGTTAAGGCTCTGTTTTCCACTAGTTAACACTGCATTGCATCGAATTCAAACAAGGTAGATTCCCTGCACATCCCCCCTTTCGTCAATTGCCAACTGCACTGGGCGGTTTGCTGCATTTGCCACTGCTGCCCTTTGGCTGTGGCTCACTCGAATCGCCCCAAAACCTCCATTACGCACGCGGTCAAGTTGGGAAGGAAAGGCATGTATCCACCTCGTCATCGGAGGGTGGGGCCAGGAGAGCCCCTACAACCAACCAAGCACGAGGGGTTTGGCTTGAGAGGGCGGAGGAAGAGCGATCGGGGAGGTTCGAAAAGGTTAGAGGGTGTGGCCGATATAACCCGCAGCGGGACGCTCCCCACGGCAGATGAGTCCTGGGAAAGCACGCGACGTCCCCACGGCGGCACGAAGAGACGATTAAGTTCAAGAGAGAGAGAGAAAACCCGTCACGCCAGACCCCCCACCAGCAGCTTTGGCCCCACCAGCAGCTTTGGCTCGACCAGCAACTTTGGCTCCACCAGGCAGCTCCGACCCGTTACCCCACGGGAACCAGGATCGGTGGCATCGGTGGCCGTCGAGGTCCAGCCCGACGTCCCGTGCGGGATCAAGCTCCAGCCAGCTCCGTGCCTTCCTCCCCTTCTCTGCCGTCCCAAACCATTCCTGCCATTCCTGTCATCATCCCCCGTGTAAGTGTGCTTGTAGTCTGTCTTTTGTCTTGTCCTGGGGTATAAGTTATGTCTGTATAAGCTAGAAATTGCACTGTGTCCTTCTGGTCCGTCCCTCTTTCTGCATTATTTTATTACCCTTCCTTCTTCCTTTGTTTCTTTTGGTTGTAAATAGTAGTAATAAATTATATTCGTATTTACTACTTCTGTCTTCCTCTTCTTCACATCCGTCATCTTTGTCTTTTCCAAATTGAATACCTGTGGCACGATTTGGCCAACGTTTGAGAATCGGGTCTAGTTTCTGTTAACGGTTCGTGCCGCGGCTGCCATCCGCTCGGCAAATTAACATCTTATCCGAGGTCGCGAACGAAGCTGCTCACCTGCCTCTGGAGGGAGCTTGTGCAACTTCAGGACTCACGTCAGTCAGTCACAAACGAGGGGACTAATCCCCCCTCGAGAAGGGATCCGAGGCCGACGTGGGGTTCCGTAACTATATATATATATATATATATATATATATATATATATATACATACATATATATATATATATATATATATATATATATATATATATACATACATATATACAGTCATCCCTCGTTTATCGCGGGGGTTACGTTCCAGAACCCCCCGCGATAGGTGAAAATCCACGAAGTAGAAACCATATATTTATTTTATTATTTTTATATATTTTAAGCCTTTAAAAACCCTTCCCATACTCTTATAAACCTTTCCCACGCTCTTATGAACCTTTTCTACACTCTTAAACATACTTTTGAGACCCATCCTTAGTCCTTACATATTAGAAAAATATTTGTACGTGTGTATATATAGCTGTACAGTACATTGATGCAAGTTCTTTTATAATTGCAATTAATTAACAAACAAACATACACATATGATCATGGAACTACACAAGTACAGTACAACAAAGTATTTACATTGATGCAAATTGTGTTTTTGAAAGCAAAAGGCAATAATTGACAAAAGTGCCTTTAATCAAACCTGAGGCCTAAGCATAAAGAAGTCTTCATGAGCTATTCAAAATAGAGATGATGATTAATTTTGAAAATTAATAAGAAATGCATTAGCTTCCTCTTGCATATGCAGCAGCTTCCTGATGGTTAATTTGTAGGAAGCAGTGGGGGGTGGAGAGGAGGTGAGGAGGGTGGTTATTCCTGATCTGATGCAGTGATGAAGCAGATATCTCATCTGTATCAAAAGGTAATGACCGAAAAATCCCATCCTCCACAACCTCGGTCAATCATGTTACTCAGCGACTTAATTTAATTGCAGCTTTAGACAACATCATCGAAATCGTCATCATGATCATGTGTCTCTAAGTTGTAAACATAAGTTATTGTAAATTAGAGGTTACCCAAAGTATGATGACTCTTAAAACCATATTGATCATTAAACTGCAGGACACAGTTTGGCATCAACCTTGCAAATTACTTAAAGTAGCGAAGAACCGTCCAAGAACCCTCCTTATGGATGGGTTAATTACCCCCAGAATCATGGACAAGTTAATTACCCCCAGAATACGGGACTTTCAAAATGCGCGATTCTTTGTCTACTCATTTATAATGCGTATTTTATTTCGATTTACTGTAATATTCTTTTAATATAGGTTTTAATTAATGTGTTATATTTTTATTTATATTATTATTAATTTTTTAGGCTAGAAGTCCTTACGGACTTCCGCAAAAATAATTAAAATCTAAAAAAATTAAAATACCTATAGGCCGCAGAATCCCGCGATATAATGAAAAATCCGATATATAATTTTACATATACTAGCGAGAAAAACCCACGATGTACCGAAGCCGCGAAAAGTGAAGCACGATATAGCGAGGGATTACTGTATATATATATATATATATATATATATATATATATATATATATATATATATTGTTACGGAACCCAACGTCGGCCTCTGTTCCCCTTAGAGGGGGGATTAATCCCCTCTTCTATAACTGACCGACGTGGTCCCTGACACTGCCCAGCTACCCCCGGAAAGGCAGGTGCACAGCCCCCTTCGTACCGCGGACAGATGTTAATTGCCGAGCGGTTTTTAGCAACCGCGGCACGAACTATTAACAATTACTAGACCCGATTCCTGAACGTTGGCCAAATCGTGCCACAGGTATTCAATGTGGAAACCTCAAAGACGAAGGATGTGAAGAAGAAGAAGACAAAAGGTTGGAAATACAAATATAATTTATTACTACTATTATGTACAATCAAAAGAAACCAAGGGAGAAGGAAGAATAAGAAAATAAAGACAGAAAGAGGGATGGACCAGAAGGACACAGTGCAACTCTAGCTTACCTATTAACAGTCTTACTTAAACCCCAGGACAACACAGAAGACGGACGAACAATCAGACTTACACGGGGGATGATGGCAGGAACGAATGGCGGGAAGGATCCGGGTGGTTGGGATGATCGCGGCTCGAGTTGGGCAGCCGCCGGCTCTCCTCAACCGTCTCTCGTACGGCGACGTTGCTTCGAGGCTGCAACTTGGTTCACCGCTCAAAGCTGCCGTGGTCAAAAACTGCGGTGGTTTCAAAGCTCCTTTTGTTCAAGCTGCTGTGGTGTGCCGCATCTGACGTGGGGGGCGTTGCGTGACGGGTTCTCTCTCTCTCTCTCTCAAAGACCCTTCCACGCGCACTTTTATTGCCCCTGGGGCGATCAAGCCGCCGGCCTCCACGACACGCCCATCGGTGAGCTCACCTCGGCCTTGATTGGTCGCGAGGGCTCACCGATCCCGCCCCTAGAGGAGGCGTTTGCAAGGCCACGCCTTGTTCCTGGTGCTGGGCTGACTCCTCCCACCTTCTGCTCCGAGATGACCTCGTGCGTAATGGAGTCTTGCAGTGAAAAACCACAACCCCAAAGCAGCAGCGGAATGCAGAAAACCACCCAATGCAGTTGGCATGACAAAAGGGGCTTTGAAGGGAATCTACCTTGTTTGAATTCGGTGCAATGGAGTGTCCATTAATGGAAGACACAGCCTTAATCTAATACACATAATAAGGAGATAACTACTGATCAAGGAGGAAATCTATGATTTGCTACGTGATTGTATATGGAATAACTACGGGCACGACCTTTGACCTTTATACACCAAATGGAGGAAGGGAGGGTGATATTTTACAACAACAATAAAAAAACACAATTCTCATATCCACAACACTGCACCCTCCTCCTCTTAGGCATGGCCCGGGCCTATTACTTTTACCTTTAGTGTGGCACGTAGGTGTAGTTCCCTCTACATTTAACCTGACCCTGAGTGTGACAGTTTTAAAACATAAATAAATATGTCCAGCTGCTCCATTGCACCCTGCCTAACAGACTCACGCCCACAGCTAACCGAATTGCGGAATTGTCTTCAAACTACAACATGAACGATGGGGGAGCATTATTTACAGTGACGCTACTTGTATTTACAAAACGCAACCCAGGACCTGCGATTGTTCTTTTGGGGGGGGGGGGGGGAACAGCCTGTGCTGCATCGACACACCAGAAAGCACCCAAAAACGCACCAAAGCACCATCATGCACCAATCGGTGCACAGTCACCACAGTTCAATAAAAAAAAACCCAAGAAACCCCTGGTGCTGGTCTTTCTCTTCGGCTCCCTCTGCTGGCCATTGTCGTTCTTACAGATGTTGTCAACTTCGTCTTCTTGCTGGCAGCCTATTTGGTGAAAATAAAACTTGCACAAAACGTGTCCATTCTTGTTATTTATGGCCCACAGGGCCGACTAGGGGTGGTTCACCTGTGGGGCATAGGTGCCACGTGACCGAGGTCCGCAAGCAAGATCTCGGGCCATCATGGCCGGTTCCAGCAGAGGGGCCATGCCCCAACCCGTAGGGTCCATGAGTGGTGCTCAGCCACAGACATGTGGTCCATACGTGGTGCATCGATGCAGACAGCTGGTTGCGGGAGTTTCGGGCACACAATGGCGGGCTCCCGCACGCTCCCCTCGGTGCCCAGTGGCGCACAGTCCTTGGGTGGGAGACAAGGGGGGGGGGGGGGAGAAGACAGGTGAGCGAGGGGTAAGGTCACAAGGGTACACATCAACAAGGCAATGCAAGACGAGGTGCCTACAGAGAGCGAAGTGAGAAAGCTCGTCCCTACCGTCCGTCACCCCCCCCCCCCGTTACCTACTCTACCCTTGCCCTTACCCCATATGTACAAAAATCTACACATTTACAAATTTGTCACTACTGTCACGTCTTCCCCATATTTCCCCTAATACCAAATTCGTCCCCACAATCCCTCTAATTCAAAATTTGCCATCACCAACTCATCATCAATCCTCATAAGGAGGGAGAGATGGAACACAAAGCACAATGTCACGCCCACGTTAAGATGCATCTCACAATCCAAACATTTGCAACCAAAATAATAAAAACAGGGCATGGTGTGGAGTTTTGTCACCTCAGGTGAGTGGATGCGGATGGTGCGAGGAGATTCTTAATCCTAACTATCTTCTAAATGACATGAACTCACTTTACACTACCCGGGGTCTTTCCCTGCCAAACCATTGGCAATCTTACTCTATGCGGTTTTAAGAACCAAATTCCCATTGACCAAACTGTGGTGCTTCATCAATTTGGGGTCTCACTCCCCCGATTCAACTCCCTGTGCCCTTGCACAATTTCAGGACTGGGTCGTGTGGCTCTCCCAGCAGGTCTACCCACCTGCACACCTCCACCACTGTAGTTGCCTCCGAGCTTACCTGCTCCTCACACTACCTATCTAACTGGGGAAGGCCCTCTGGCGCTCTCCCCACTCGGTGCCCTCTCTGGCACTGGGCTACCCGGGTCCGTCCTCCGGATCCTCGGGCCCCATTCACAACAACTCTACCGGCTCCCAGAGCCCACCTGCGGCCTCACCTGGCCGACATCCTCACAGTGGTGGAGTGCCCATTCAACTACACATACTAACAGGCCACACGCCCAGCCATTTCCACATCACGAATGCACCCATCCAAACTCCATTCTTCCACACGCACCACAGATGCCAATATCCCACCACAATTTACCTGTACCCTCTACCTAACTCTTAAACTACCCTCCCCGGGTATTCGTGATGGGGTCCATCCTCCTTTCCCCCATCCACACCTTCGCACCATCCACTCCACTCCACAGTTTCCACCATACTCACTCCACACAATCCATTCCATACTCCATAGATTCCATACTCCCTGTATTCCACACAACCATTCTCCATACACCTGTAGTTGCACACCTGTGCAATCACTCCTACTGGTGCTTCCTGCACCCTCCTTCCTCCCTGGACCATTTGGTCAACACAACACACAATCACCACTACTCAGTCATACACTGCTCCATACACTTCCACGCTCAATACAACTCACAATTACCTTCTAACAATACACTCCTGAGTACACCTCCAACACTCACACGGCATCATCTGACCTACCTGGTGCCCTGCTAAAACTCGCGCTTCCCCGTCTTCCCTTTAAACTATTGCGCTCCCTCGTCATTATAATCCAACTACCCTCTCTATGTCCCCACTACCTGTCCAAAGTCGCTACCTAACCTTACCGTTACCTATGGTCAATCTTCTCTAGATCCCTACACATTTTATCCTAACACTCCCGGGCTAGTTTTCACTGCCAAACCCCATAGCTATTTTTATTTTTTTTTATTTTTTTTGTATACAAGATCGAGGCTCGTGAAAGAGCGAAAAGAGCGAAATAGCTATTGCTCCTTTGCCCCCACTGTGAGAGATGGCAGAGTTGCCATCCCACCACATCGGGCATCTTCCACTACCAATTTGGCCCATCCAATTTCAGCCAATCAAAAATTTGCCAATCATCTGCCAATCATTCTACCAATCATCAATCTGCCAATCATCAAATTTTGCTTTTCAATTTCGGGTCCAAAACACTATCATCATCACACGTCTACTCACTTGAGCCTCTCGGTGCGCCAATTCATGCTCAGAACCTGGCTTCGCCAAGTCGAGCCATGAATGCGGGTGGTTCGTTGCCGGCGGTTGGATCCGTCCGGCATTCGGTGCAGGGAAGGGGGTTCGCTCAGGCCGAGATCCCAAGGTCCACCTCGGCGCGGAGCCTTTCGGTCTCCCGCCTGATGACCCGATCTCGCCCTGCCGGAACGCCTCAACCACAAGGGGTCGCCGTGCCGACCCTTCCTACCGGGCCGCCCGCTCCGCTGAGCGGAGCACGGACGCGACCATTCAGAGCGTGGCCTGGCGTGGATCCCGCACGGCGGTTCTTTCGAAACCGCCGCGGTTACGATCCCCGCTGGTTCCCGCTGCACACGAAGCCCGGCACGCACCGATGGCTCGCTTCGGCTATAAGTCGATCTAACCGCTAACCCGGTTAACGTCGATGCTTCACCTGCAGGCTCACACGCATACGCGACCCCTTTCATCCTCACCGAGCTCGGTGCTCCAACGCCGCCCGTACACCCCGCGTACTTTGTCACAGCACTCGTTCTTGTTTCGCTCACAGACTTCGTTACACACCCAACCACCGCACACCTTAGCACACACTCGTCGTTCGCACACCTCACCAACACACCTCTTCGCGCCCCGTCCTCGGTCACAACCACGGGTGTGCACTCACTTGCACACCCAATCACGTGCTTTACTACTAACTCCAGGGTGCATTCCCGCATGGGCTCGACCACCTCAGGTGTGCATCCTTCCATTCCAGGTGTACATTCTCTCTCACCTGCCACAACCAACTCGTGCTCCGTGTCACTCTCACTACTCTCACCACCACACTCGGTCGCGCATTCACCCTTACTCTCGACCACACACTCTTTTATCATGCACCCCTCTGTTACACACCTTTTTCGCGCATCCTCTTGCGCACACTCTCCCGTTACACCCTCCGTAACACTCACCACAGGTGTGCATTCTCTCGTTACATTCCTTGTAACACTCCCCATTACGCGCTTCCATGTGCCCCCCCGCACACGCGCTACGACCAACTCACTCTCGACAGCACACTCACTCCTCGGCGCTCACTTTTTCCTCACACACCCCATAGTCGGACCTCCTCGCACACCTCCTCCTTCACACTCTGTACCTGTCGCACACTTCACCAGCGGCCTCTCACGAACACCCGGGTCCAAACCAACCCCCAAGCCGACTGAATCTCCCCTCACACCATATACATTTCCGAGTATATCGCCACTCACCTTGGCACCTCGTCTCCGCACCTCCTCCGCCACCTGCAAACTCTTTATTTGGTTAGCAAGCACACCATCACGATTTGAGCACCGACCTTGTACATATTCCATCACTTCCTCCTTTATCTCTTTCTTAGTTTCCCTCCATCTCTTCTTAATTTCACTCACCCCCTCTTCCACTTCCTCTAACTTTTGTTTCACCTCTTTTATTTCCCGGTGCGTCTCCTCAATTTCGTCCTCTAAGGCCACCTTGACCGTTTCTATGTGTGTCCTCACCTCCCGGTCTTTCGTCTCCATTGCCTCTGTCACCTCATCCAACCTTGCTGTTAGTCCCTCATGTACCATCTGACACTTCTTCTTTATGACTGCTACGTCCCTCTTTATTTCCTTCTGGGTCGCCTTCAACCCCTCGATCACAGCCGTATTCTTTTGTACCTGTTCCTTCAACTCCCTCTGTCCCACTGTCAGCTGTCCCACCCCCTGCGTCAACTCCTCTATGCCACCTTGTAACTTTGCCGTCCCATTTCTCACCTCTTTCTCCATACGCTTCTCACCTCGCCTTACCTCCTCGCGTACCCCCGAGACCTCCTCGCTCACACCTCGTCTTATTTCCTCCCCCATCTCCTCCATTTCTTTGGTAGAGGCTGCCCTCATCTGGTCCAATTCCTTACTTTGAGCATCCAATTTAGTTTCTAACCCGATTTTCACCTCCTCTATCTGGTTCCCCATCTGTTTGATTTCCTGGGCGGATTGCTCCCCTATTTCCCGCAATTTGTCTTCCATCCTGGCTTCTAGCCCTGTTAACCCATTCTTCACCCCTTTTATCCTGTTGTCTAACCCCTCAAATTTATTGTCCAACCCCTTAAACTTATTGTCTAACCCCTCAGATTTATTTCCCAATTGTTCACTGGTACCCCTCGCTTCGTCCCTCATTGCCCTCATTTGGCCCCCCATTGCTCCCATTTGGCCCCCCAATCGCTCACTATCAGCCCTCAATCCCACAAGTTGGTTTCCCATTCGTTCCAATTGTTCCCCCATCCCCATTTTCACGGCGGCCTGCAGCTGCGCAATGAGGGCTTGCATGTCTATCCCTCCCACTTGCGCCGCGGGCGCAGCTACTGCAGCGCCGCCATTTTGTGCCTCTGCAACCACGTGCGCGAGGGCGCCATTTTGTGCGCCTGAAACCCCCTCAACCACCTCCTCATTGTTCTCCTTCTCCATTTCTCCAACATACATTTCCCCGAGGTCCTGGGTCGACTCTACACCCTCTAATTCCCCCACCGGCATCACGTCGCGTTGACCATCCATGGCACGATTTTTAAATTTAAGATGTTAAAATTAAATTAAATTCTGGCCGCTCGAAATTTGAGCGCGCTATTCGCGCTTCAGGTCCGAATCCGACACTCCTGACACAAATTGTTACGGAACCCAACATCGGCCTCTGTTCCCCTTAGAGGGGGGATGAATCCCCTCTTCTATAACTGACCGACGTGGTCCCTGACACTGCCCAGCTACCCCCGGAAAGGCAGGTGCACAGCCCCCTTCATACCGCGGACAGATGTTAATTGCCGAGCGGTTTTTAGCAACCGCGGCACGAACTATTAACAATTACTAGACCCGATTCCTGAACGTTGGCCAAATCGTGCCACAGGTATTCAATGTGGAAACCTCAAAGATGAAGGATGTGAAGAAGAAGAAGACAAAAGGTTGGAAATACAAATATAATTTATTACTACTATTATGTACAATCAAAAGAAACCAAGGGAGAAGGAAGAATAAGAAAATAAAGACAGAAAGAGGGACGGACCAGAAGGACACAGTGCAACTCTAGCTTACATATTAACAGTCTTACTTAAACCCCAGGACAACACAGAAGACGGACGAACAATCAGACTTACACGGGGGATGATGGCAGGAACGAATGGCGGGAAGGATCCGGGTGGTTGGGATGATCGCGGCTCGAGTTGGGCAGCCGCCGGCTCTCCTCAACCGTCTCTCGTACGGCGACGTTGCTTTGAGGCTGCAACTTGGTTCACCGCTCAAAGCTGCCGTGGTCAAAAACTGCAGTGGTTTCAAAGCTCCTTTTGTTCAAGCTGCTGTGGTGTGCCGCATCTGACGTGGGGGGCGTTGCGTGACGGGTTCTCTCTCTCTCTCTCTCAAAGGGCTTCCGCGCACGCTTTTATTGCCCCTGGGGCGATCAAGCCGCCGGCCTCCACGACACGCCCATCGGTGAGCTCGCCTCGGCCTTGATTGGTCGCGAGGTCTCACCGATCCCGCCCCTAGAGGAGACGTTTGCAAGGCCACGCCTTGTTCCTGGCGCTGGGCTGACTCCTCCCACCTTCTGCTCCGAGATGACCTCGTGCGTAATGGAGTCTTGCAGCGAAAAACCACAACCCCAAAGCAGCAGCGGAATGCAGAAAACCACCCAATGCAGTTGGCATGACAAAAGGGGCATGTGAAGGGAATCTACCTTGTTTGAATTCGGTGCAATGGAGTGTCCATTAATGGAAGACACAGCCTTAATCTAATACACAGAATAAGGAGATAACTACTGAACAAGGAGGAAATCTATGATTTGCTACGTGATTTTATATGGAATAACTACGGGCACGACCTTTGACCTTTATACACCAAATGGAGGAAGGGAGGGTGATATTTTACAACAACAATAAAAATACACAATTCTCATATCCACAACAATATATATATATATATATATATATATATATATATATATATATATATATATATATATATATATATATATATATATGTGCACACACACCAGTAACGGTATCCGGCGTTGCTAGGCAACACAGGCTCCCTCCTCCCACCCCTCATCACCCTCCAGTCTCCCACCCTTTCCCCTCCCTCCTCCTACCCTTTCTCCTCCTTCCTCCCACCCTTTTTCCTCCATCCTAACTCCCACCCCCACCCCATTCCCGTCCAGCCCTTCCTACTCCCACACCACCGTCCTCCTTCCAGACTCCCACCCCTTTGCTCTCTCTCCTTCCACCCCACCACACACCCTACAGTCTTCCTCTCCTCCACATCCTTCCTCCCACCCCACCACCCTCCATCCAAACTCCCACCCCACCCTATTATCCTCCCTCCTCCCACCTTTTCCCCTCCCTCCTCCTACTCCTTCACCTCCCTCTTCCAACCCCTAACAGTGCCTATAGACATAACAGCAGTGAACGAAGGAGCCTTTAGTTAATCTACAGCTGAAGTTCTCCATAATGCTTTCCGGATTTGAAGAAGAAGAAGAATTACCACCAGGAGCTGAGTTTTTCCGCAATGTTTTCCGAGTTTGAAGAAAAGGTTTCTTGCTGAGTTTCAAAAAGATCGAGGTGGCGTATTTTGCTTTGTTACTTGCCAGAAAAGATTCCGGCAAGTATGTTGATCGGTTTGTCTGTCTGTCTGTCTGTGTCTGTTTGACTGTGCGCAGCACTACGTCTACACCGTTGCACGTAGAATCACCAAACTTTACAAACATATTTGCCTTGCCCTGGAATAGACTGTGCCCAATTGATGACGTCAACGGTCACGTGGTTCGGCTGCCATCTTGGAAAAACCGAAAACATTTGCACCTCCATATCTCCAAAAGTTCTGAATAGAAAAAATTGAGACATGGCTCATTGTAAAGAACTATCCATGGGGAATAAAAGGTGTTAATGATGATGTCATAGGTGCGTCCATTATTACGTCATAATTCGACAAGTACAAAACTTCATCCGATCAAGATGTAATTTCTTGAGCATAATCTAGGAATAATTTAGTTTAGATAATGATGACAAAATAGATGATAGTAAACAAATAATGATGATGTCATCGGTCACGTGGTTCGGCCGCCATATTTGTCCAAAATGGCCGATAAAAAAAGTAAATTCCGGCAAGTCCTCGGTCTCTGACCGATTTTTCATCTGTCTGTCTGTTTGTGCGCAGTACTACATCTACATCGTTGCACATAGCATCGCCATAGTTTACACACATATTTGCCTTGCCCTGGAATAGACTGTGCCCAATTTTAAACTCTCTAGGCCCAAGGTTAAGCTCAAGGTCACCCAAAACATGAAATCAGGGGGGGTCGAGTTTTCATTTAAAATATATTTCAAACCACTATAACTCAAAGTACAAGAGATATGCATACACTTACTGTTACTGACATATAGGAAGTCACATACGACATTTCATTTGGCACAATGACCTTTGACCTTGAGTGACCTTGAAAGGTCAAACTCAAGGTCAAAAATTGTTTGTTTTTTTACTAATAACTGTCAAACATTATCAGATTCCTTTTTAACCAACACCCCTGAAAAAAGGTACATTCCGGCAAATCCTCGGTCTCTGACCAATTTCTAGTCTGTCTGTTTGTTACTTGCCGGATAAGATTCCGGAAAGTATGTTGTTTGATTTGTTACTTGCCAGAAAATATTCCGGCAAGTATGCTGGTTGGTTGGTTTGGCTGTTTGTCTGTCTGTCTGTTTGTCTGTTTGTGCGCAGTACTACATCTACACCGTTGCATGTAGAATCGCCAAACTTTACACACATATTTGTCTTGCCCTGGAATAGACTGTGCCCAATTTTTAACTCTCTCAGCCCAAGGCCTCTATTATGATGTCATAATTCGATAATTCGACAAGTACTAAACTTCATCCAATCAAGATGCAATTTCTTGAGCGACATGACGGCATAAACTGATGGAGAAAAAAAATAATGATGACGTCATCGGACACGTGGTTCGGCCGCCATCTTGGAAAAACCGAAAAACTTTGCACCTCCATATCTCCGAAAGTGCTGAATAGAAAAAGGGCTCATTGGAAAGAACTCTCCTTTTGGAATAAAATATGTTAATGATGATGTCGTAGGTGCCTCCATTATGACATCATAATTCGACAAGTACAAAACTTCATCCGATCAAGATGAAATTTATTGAGCATCAAGGAATTATTTAGTTTAAAAAACAAATAATAATGACGTCATCGGTCACGTGGTTCAGACGACATATTTGTCCAACATGGCCCATAAAAAAGTACATTCCGGCAAGTCCTCGGTCTCTGACCGATTTTTCATCTGTTTGTCTGTTTGTGCGTAGTACTACGTCTACACTGTTGAACATAGAATCGCCATACTTTACACACATATTTGTCTTGGCCTGGAATAGACTGTGCCCAATTTTTAACTCTCTCAGCCCAAGGCCTCTATTATGACGTCATAATTCGATAATTCGACAAGTACTAAACTTCATCCAATCAAGATGCAATTTCTTGAGCGACATGATGGCATAAACTGATGAAGAAAAAAAATAATGATGACGTCATCGGTCACGTGGTTCGGCCGCCATCTTGGAAAAACCGAAAAACTGCACCTCTATATCTCCGAAAGTTCTCAATAGAAAAAATTGAGACATGGCTCATTGTAAAGAACTATCCATGGGGAATAAAATATGTTGATGATGATGTCATAGGTGCCTCCACTATGACGTCATAATTCGACAAGTACAAAACTTCATCCGATCAAGATGAAATTTCTTGAGCATAATCTAGGAATAAATTAGTTGAGAAAACAAATAATGATGACGTCATCGGTCACGTGGTTCGGTCGCCATATTTTTAATTCCGGCAAGTCCTCAGTCTGACCGATTTCTAGTCTGTTTGTCTGTCTGTCTGTCTGTTTGTTTGTTTGTGAACAAAATATCTCAAAATGTTGTGGACGGATTCAGACTAAATTTGGCAGAGATGTAACGTATGTGACAAGGACGAAATTATTAGATTTTGGTGAAGATCCAGATTCGGATCCAGCTACTCGAATTTTTAAGTGATTCTTCACCATTGGGAGATCGGGGCAAAAATGATACATAGCAGGATATCTCAAAAAGGTGTGGACGGATTCGGACGAAATTTGGCTTTGTTTGATGTGTGTGTTTGGTATGGGACAAGGACGAAATTATTAGATTTTGGTGTAGAATCGGATTCAGATCCGGCTACTAGAATTTTAAGTGATTCTACACCATTGGGAGGTAGGGCCAAAAACGATGCATAGCAGGATATCTCAAAAAGTTATGGATGGATTTGGACGAAACTTGGTGGACCGGTTGTGTGTGTGACAAGGAAGAATCGATTCAATTTTGGTGAAGATCCGGATCCAGCTAGTAGAATTTTAAGTGGTTATTCACCATTGAGTGATATGGCCAACCAGGTGGAGGTTTGCTCTCTAACTGAGTGCCGTTCTAGTTTGTTTGTTTGTTTGTTTGGTTGTCCGCTCACCTATACTTGCATGCAGGTCACAATATTAAACCGATCTTCACGAAACTTCACCAAATGCTAGACAAAGCATTTGGTTTGACAAACTCTTATAGGTTTGACAAAATCTTATATATTTTTTGAGGTCAAATGGTCAACATGAGCCAAATGTCAACCACTTATTTTTCAAAATTTCTAAAATCCTCAATTTTCATCTGATTGACTTGAAATTTGAATAGGAATTTCATATCAGCTAACCGAATTCAACCACCAACTATTTTTGAGATCAGCATAGGCCAAAAGGTCAACATAGGCCAAAAGTACAACCACTTTATTTCAAGTTCTAAAATCCTCAATTTTCATCCGATTGACTTGAAGTTTAAAGATGATTTGCATATCAGCTGTCTGTGTCTGACTGTTTTCCCAAGTGTCGCTCTACGAGTGATTTTTCATTGTATTGTTTATTGATATATATTTTTTTGCAGAACGAGCTAGCTTAAGTTGGAAATGCGGAAGAAAAGGAAGTACGATGAAGCCTACGTATCCTTTGGTTTTTCTTTTGACTGGAAGAAAAAAAACTTTTGACTGCAAGAAAAATTTGGGCAATTAAGGATCAAACTCGCGATGCTTGGCATCACATCTGGTTTTGCTGCTTTGGTGAAGAAAGAGGTTCCTCACGTCATCGTGACTCACTGTTTTCTACATCGGCATGCGCTGGCATCAACGACTCTGCCAACAAAGCTAGAAGAAGTCTTGTCCACTGCCGTGAAAGTCGTCAACTTCATCAGAGCCCAGTCTCTGAATCGTTTTCAAGAGGTTTCGTTAATAAATGGGAGCAGAATATGAAGTTCTTCTCCACCACACGGAAGTTCGCTGGCTTTCCAGATGACAAATCCTGATGCACTTGATGGAACTTAGAGCAGAAGTTTCACTTTTTTTGAAAGAAAAGGAAAGTCCACTTTTGGAACGGTTCGACAAGGAGGAGTTCATTCTTGCTTGGCTTCCTTGGCGGATATTTTTGGCCAGATGAATGAGGTAATTCTTTCGATTCAAGGCCCTGCTGTGACCGTTATGGATGCTGCTGAAAAACTACAAGCTCTTTTGGCCCAGTTGCCACTGTGGGAAAAGGAGATTGGAGGCAGACAACCATGCAAACTTTCCAATGCTGGAGGAAGTGCTTCTGCAGGATGTGATCGACAGAGACAAAGCCCTGACTATTTCTCTGCAAGCAGAAACACCTGGAAACACTGCAGAACTCTTTCGAACGTTACTTAGGCTCAGATGACCTTAAAGTTGAAACGTGGATTCGTAATGTAATCCTTTCCTTGCTGATATAAACTGTATTGATGATGCAGACCTTGCCAAAGATGACCTCATTGACCGAAGAAGGATATGAGACGAATGAGTTCAACTTGAAGAGTCTTGGAGAATTTTGTTTTTCCTTGACACAAACCTACCCTCGTCTGGCAAAGCGAGCTATGGGAGCTCTGATTCCGTTTGCAATCACATATCTTTGGAATGTATTCATTTGATGCAAAAGTTGTGTTTATTTTATGTGCTTATGTGCATTTTTCTGGGGAGGGGTCCGTATCTTTCACCAGATTCTCAAAAAGGTCCATGACTCAAAAAAGGCTAAGAACCACTGATCTAGAAAGTTTACACCGGCTTTCAAAATTTTCCTCTTTTGTTGCCTTATAGCCTGGAATTTCATTGCATTGAATCAGACTTTTTCCACCTTTATTTACACATCATAACCCACAACTTTGAAGTGAAAAACAAATTCTACAAATTTCAGAAAATTAATTACAAATACAAAACTAGAATATCTCGGTTTTATAAGTTTCCATCCCCCTGATTAAAATCCGTCCCAATTTCAGCTTTCTTTCAGAGGGTGGCAGGTTTTTCTCTTTGATTTTTCTGTATTTTGCTCCATCCATTTTCCCTTCTATCCTGACAAGTTCCCCAGTCCCTGCTGATGAGAAACATCCCCATAAGATGATGCTGCCACCACCATGCTTCACAGTGGGGATGGTCTTCTTTGGGTGACACGTAACATTTTGGATTTAGGCCAAAACGTTTCGTCAGACCATAAAACTTTTTACCACATGGCTTCATAATCTCCGCAGTGTTTCTTTGCATACCTCAAATGGTACTAAAGGTGGGCTTTTTTGAATAATGGCTTCTTTCTTGCCACCCTACCATACAGGCCAGATACATACCGGCTCACTGACGTGGGGTACATATCCGCCCACTGACGTGGGGTACATGTCTGCCCACTGACGTGGGGTACATACCAGCTCACTGACGTGGGGTACATACCCGCCCACTGACGTGGGGTACATACCCGCCCACTGACGTGGGGTACATGCCTGCCCAATGACGTGGGGTACATACGGGCTCACTGACATGGGGTACATACCGGCTCACTGACTGTTGGAAATAAAGCGACATTAAATATGAGAACTCAAGCAGAGATAAGAGAGCGTGACGTTGAAATGGAAAACATCTCAATAATTTGATTGGCAGCGAAAGCTGGAACAGCAAACCATGTTAAGTCCTTTATTCAGGAGGAATGCATATTTCTCCTTTAGCTGTGCGTGGGTCGGTGTGCTGTGGGTCGGTGTGCGCTCCGCTAGGCACATGCGGTGGTTCAAAGCGAGCAGCTTATCGACGACTCGGCACTCGGATAATCCTCGCTCCTCTGGCGCTTTAAGTGATAAACTCGCGAAATGAAATTAGAATGGAGCAGGGGGCGAGGGAGGTGTGGAGATGGAGTGTGGGGAGGTGTGGGTATGGAGTGCGGGGAGGTGTGGGTATGGAGTGCGGGGAGGTGTGGGTATGGAGTGCGGGGAGGTGTGGGGATGGAGTGCGGGGAGGTGTGGGTATGGAGTGCGGGGAGGTATGGGTATGGAATGCGGGGAGGTGTGGTATGGAGTGCGGAGAGGTGTGGTATGGAGTGCGGAGAGGTGTGGTATGGAGTGCAGAGAGGTGTGGTATGGAGTGCGGGGAGGTGTGGGGATGGAGTGCGGGGAGGTGTGGGGATGGAGTGCGGGGAGGTGTGGGGATGGAGTGCGGGGAGGTGTGGGGATGGAGTGCGGGGAGGTGTGGGGATGAAGTGCGGGGAGGTGTGGGGATTGAGTGTGGGGAGGTTTGGGGATGGAGTGCGGGGATGGAGTGCGGGGAGGTGTGGGGATGGAGTGGGGAGATGGAGTGTGGGGAGGTATGGGGATGGAGTGCGGGGAGGGTGGGACGCCGTTTCGGAGGAAAGGGAAGGGCACGTGTTCGAGTCGAATATTGCAACAAAAGCTGAGCACGATTTGATGAGTCAAAAAAAAAAGCGAGAAGCAGCCGAGGAAACACACACGTATTGCAAAGGCAAACAATTACCTGGATGTCACCGAATTAATACAAGCTCACCTTCGAAAGATCTATTATTATGGGAGTTATGGGAATCTTTCACAATGTCCTCCCCACCTCCCTTCGTCGTTAATACCACTGGATTTCCCTTCCCCGAAGCTTTGCGAATTGTGCCCAATCGGGGAGATTAAGGCTTTGGCAGGCAGGACGTTTGCCCACTACGTTCCTGGACCTCTCCCATCCGAGCACCGAGCTCATGATCCTGAGGGTTGTGAGGTAAGATGTTCGCCCACTACGTTCCTGGACTTCTCCCATCCGAGCACCGAGCTCATGATACTGAGGTTTGTGAGGTAGGATGTTCGTCCACAACGTTCCGGGACTTCTCCCATCCGAGCACTGAGCTCATGTTACTGAGGGCTGTGAGGTAGGATGTTCGCCCACAACGTTCCTGGACTTCTCCCATCCGAGCACCGAGCTCATGATACTGAGAGTTGTGAGGCAGAATGTTCGCCCACAACGTTCCTGGACTTCTCCCATCCGAGCACCGAGCTCATGATCCTGAGAGTTGTGAGGCAGAATGTTCGCCCACAACGTTCCTTGACTTCTCCCATCCGAGCACCGAGATCATGTTACTGAGGGTTGGGAGGCAGGATGTTTGCCCACAACGTTCCTGGACTTCTCCCATCTGAGCATTGCACTCATGATGCTGAGTGTTGGCAAGCAGGATGTTCACCCACTCCGTTCTGGGACCTCTCCCATCCGAGAACCGAGATCATGATACTGAGGGTTTGGAGGCAGGATGTTCGCCCACAACGTTCCTGGACTTCTCCCATCTGAGCACCGAGCACCGATTTTTTTTCATCGAGTGGTTTCGGAGATATTGAGGTGTAACTTTTTCCAAGATGGCGTTTGTACCATGTGGCCTATGACGTCATAATTTTGAATTAAAAAAAATTTATACAGGCGGATGCGCTCCTATGGTAACATTTTGTATCAATCCGTATTGGACGAACGGTTGCAGAGAAAATGCATTTTTTAAATCCAGACACGCACGCCACATGTACGTACACCACACGTACCCATGCAGCCGATTTCTTAACCCTGCATTCTGCTTCGCGAGTGAGTAAAAATCGTTCCATCAAATGACGATATGCTGGGCCAACACCCGTAAACATGCAATGAACCAAAACTCAACTCAATGTTCGGTATTATTGTTATTATTTTGGTATACAACTTCAAAGTTCTTGGAAGAGCTAGAAAATGCAAAAAGAGAGGGGGGAGGGGACAAAATGCTGTGCACCCTGGAGAAACCTGGGGGTCAGGGAAAAGCATGGAAACAGCAGAGGGTGCAAGACCAGAAAGGAGGCGGTATAAGACAGAGACCAACGACCTGTCTGCATTGTGAAAGTGATACCCCCATCGACTCAGGTTCATCACGGGAGATTCCGTTGATCTTGAAGACCTTGGTTTCCACGGCGTCAAGCCGAGCATGATGCGACACAGGAGCACCAGCCCAGAGGGGAGAGCAGCACTCCATCAAGCTGCAGACGAAAGCATTGTAGGTGAAGAGGACTTCATGTCTGCCAACTGCCAAGGAAGGACTTTGTGCGATGGAGAGATGCCCAGTCGGCGGCTCGCTTTGTAGGCAAAATTACAAATGTGGTTTACCCAAGAAAGATCATGGCTGATAATGAGACCCAGGAGTTTCAAATGACTGAATTTCTTCAAGAGGATTGTTAAGAAAGTAGATCGGAGTGTTTGCCACACGGTTCTTTCGGAAAGCGATAGTGAGTGTGTGAGATTTGTCAGGATTGAAAGAGGTATTCCAAGTGTTTGACAAGATTGTGATTTGCTCAAGGTCTGAAGAGAGGGAAGAGGCTGCGGCTTGCCTGTCTGAATGATGAATGATGTCACGGCAGAGGGTAGAGTCATCAACGAATAGATAAAGAGGATTTTCTAGAGATTCAGAGAGACCATTTATGAAGATCAGGAAAAGGAATTGCCCAGATCACGGCCATGGGGTATTCCAGTCTTGACAGGGAGAGGAGATGAAAGGATTCCATTGAGAGTCACACATTGACTACGAGAGTGGAGGAAGTCAGTTAGTCATGTGTGGAGTTTGCCTTGGATGCCATTGCCAGAGAGTGTGGAGAGTACGGCTGGATACCAGACAGTATGAAAAGCACGACAGAGAGAGTAAGTGCAAGAGCAGCAAAGCAGGTTTTTAGGACACGTGAGCTGATGCTGTCCAGTCCAGGTGCAAAATCAGAGTTGAGGGTTGAAAGAAACTTCTCCACTACTCAGGTGCAAAAGACATAGAATCCAGGAGCAGTTGGTTGTGATTGGAAAGGATGGGAGTGAGGAGTGGGAATTTTGTAACAAGATTTTGAAGGAAACAGAATTGAGGCAATCAGCCTTCTTATGAATGGAGTCGGTTGCAGTTACATTGGAAGATAGGAAAAGGATGGAAAGGGACCATACACCGGATACAGACTTAACAACACACCACCAGATTTAGAGGAGGGAGACCAAGTTTAAAAGTTCATTTTTGAGGTTGGACAGATGTTGCTTTCTGGCTTTCCAAAGAGTGGACGCTCACTTTTTGTGGGCATTGTAGAATGATCTGAGATTGCCTTTGGTTGGGTTTGCTTTCCAGGAAGAGAAGGCAAGTTGTGTCAGAGCAACTACCTCACGACAGGATTCAGTACCATGGGAAAGAAGAAGGGTGGCATTATATTGAAGACGAGATGGGATGAATCTGTGCATGAGAACAGGTTTTTCTGGAAGAATTCCCTGGCTGAGTTAACATCAGAGGCAGTAGATATGTGAGACCAGTCCCAAAGAGATATGGCTGCTCACAGTCCCTGCCAATCTGCTTGAGTGAAATGCCAGGCTCGCTGGTGTTGAGGCAGCTCTCAGAGAATAACTAGAGAGATGTTGACCTTTACAAGCACATACCAGATGAACCAATTGTAGCAGAGGAAGAGCAGGAGACATTTGTGGGAAAGTTAGAAATCACCAAGTCCAGAAGGGAAGATTTGCCATTGGGAGAAATCCAGGTCAGAAGGTTCACATATTGAGTCAGTCCCACTGAGAAGTACGACAAGTACTTTGCTGAAGTGCTCGGGCTGGTGGGATAGGTACCACACAGAGCCAATTTTCATGGGAACAATTGAAATCATAACATATGAGGAAGAGAGAGTTGGGATGGGTGGTTGAAAGCTTGTCCATGTTGTTTGAGAGAGAGAGAAATGTCGATGGTGTTGTCACTGTCTGGAGAACAGTACAACACACAGATGACAGGACAGACAAACAGCAGATTATGTCCGGTGTAACATCAGATGATGTCCACCTGGATCATTAGCGGCCTAGATTGAGAGATCTGACAGTTTGGAGCAGAGATCTTGTATATTTGAGGTCCAGACGGTTAGGGACAGGGAAGAGGCTTTGGAAGAGGCTTTGGAAGGGTACGGAATGGGGTTAGGGGCTTTGAAGGGGCAGGGCGATGGTAGGTTTTGAGGGGATGTGAGTGGGAAGCTTGGAGAGGGTGGGGTGAAAGGACTTGCAGAAAGAGGGGACATGGAGTGGAGGGATGCTGAAGAGGGGAACATATAGAAGGGATGGGGTTGGAAGGCTTGTAGGCGATGTGGGTGAAGGAACTGACGCAGATGAGTTTGACACCGTTAAAAGATGTGAAGGGAAATTGATTGTCAGGTGCAGACAACTTCAGCACACTGGACATACGCAGACAAAGATCATGTTTTGGGTGGAAATAATTTTCGTTGAAGGTCCAGAAGGATGGTTGATAGACCAAATGCTTCGGTGAGAAACAGATTTGGAAAATGGTCCTTATGAAGAAGAAGAAGAATAAAAAGGAGAAGAGCAATGTGTGGGGAACGTATGATGAAGAAATACATAAATTGAAGCATTTCAATTGTTTTTTTCAAACTTTCAAAAGGAAGAAGGAAGCGTTTCAGTCAATGAATATTCAGTTCGGAGATATTGAGAAAAGGGAAAGATAAAGAATGAAAGTACGGGAAATAAAGGATGAAGGGGATTCGGGCAGAAAGAGATCGTTTTGCAGTGAAAAGTAAAGTTTTTATTTTTATTTTTAAGTGAGGAGGGGGAATAGGGTACGTAGCGTTGAGAAGGCAGAAAGGACAATACTTTGGAGAAAGGAAACGGAACGAGAAACGCAGCATCAAAACAGACAGAATTTGCATGCTGGTTATCCACAAAAATGTCCGATTTAACAAGGAAAATTGTACAAAAACACAAACAGCAACACATGGACGAACATATGACAGGAAAACGCGATGCATCCGGTCCGGAATACTTAGCTTTGATGAGGTGCAAGGAGCAAGGAGCAGTTACAGATTCAACAACACATGATGCAAACCCCGAACCGGAAGTCAACGCAAAGTGCCACGTGCTTTTTATTCCTAATGTTTTATTCCTTTTTATCCCGACATCCCGGTGTTTCACAAGCACGGTCATTCATCAATGTGTGTGCCGTCCTTCGGATGGATCTTAAACTGAGTGTCCCACCTGCCGGCACTAGTTAGTGGACGTTAAAGATCCCACAAGATCTGGTGATAATGGCGTGTGAACCAGGAAGCAGGTACTAGGTGAGGATAGTCGCTGAAACAAACGGTAGAGGAGTATAGGAAGAGTGCTACGAGTAAGGACAGGTTGTTAAATAGAGCAAATAATAATTGAAAACTAGAAGAGAAGGTAGTGGGGATTGGAGTAGGGAAAACAGTTTGTATGTTAAGAAAAGAACAGAAAAGTTGAAAAATTCCACCACGTTTTCGTACGTAATAAGTAGAATGTCGTTTTTATAAAATCCATTGCTTTATGAAACAATATTTCACGTATTTCTGCCAGGATAACAGGCAGAGACTTCCAATTTATCGGTAGGAAGTATGAACCCAGGTTACTGGCCACTTGTTGAGCCCTTTCCTCCATTTTGAAAATCCTGTTTCCACGAAGGCAAGACCTCCGATATGACGTGATTTACGGCCGGGCCTGGGAGGTGGTTTCAATCCTGGCCAAGTCATACCAAAGATTCTTAAAAAACGGTACTTGTTACTTCCTTGCTTGTCGCCCACATTTTAAAAGGATAGAGCACAGTCTATCTGCCAAAGCCCGCCAAAGGTAGGTCTAGGCCATATGCAATATGAGCGCAGACGTTTATGGGCCTAATGGCCTCCTCGAGCCTTGTAAAGAAACATCTATTATGAGACAATAACCAGCTTGCTTTGTCCCGGTGACCAGTTGTTTGTTGAACAGCACCATCTCTCGGTCATATTAAAGTTTACAATTCAGCTGCTGAGCCCATGGACATTGGGCCCGACATTCATGCATTTTTGGGTCACGATGATGAAGAAGATTCTCAGAACCAAGGAAAGTCCACTCCAGAACACTGACATTGTTCGACCCAGGTCCTAGAAATAATTGTTCCAAGTACACCAAAAAAAACTTGATAAACTTGATACAGTTTTTCCACCTCAATTTTCTCCAGAGGTCCAGCAACTCCTTCCACCTCAATTTTGTCCAGGAGTTCAGCAACTCCTTCCACCTCAATTTTGGTCTCTGGCCAACATTCCCCAGGCATTCCTCCAGAGTAGAACTATTGTACATCGAAAAATACAATATGGGTGTCTCCTAACCTGGAATGGCCACCCAAGCGGTCTTCACCGATAGGTGCCATTTTTTTTTTTTTTTTTTTTTTTTTTTTTTTGTATACAAGATCGAGGCTCGTGAAAGAGCTAACATTAATCACACAAAAAGACAAACCGACACACAAAACACAAAAAACAAGGGGAGCGGCAGACAAGATGGGGAGAGAGGGGGAAGGACACAAAAGAGAGGGGGAAGAGGGGGAAGGACACAAACACAACATTTGAGAGCAGGGACATCGGGAGGACTTGGGGGGAGGTGGGAGAGGAATAAAACATATGAACACTGCAAGGACTCTGGGGTGAATTACCGGGGGTAGAAAAGATCAAGGTTTTCGATGGGGGAAGATAAGAGATGGTGGTGAACAGCTGTTTTAAAGACCTGGAGGGAGGAGTGGGATTGAAGGGAGTGGGGGAGTTTGTTCCAGAGGCGGGAGAAAAGGGAATGAAAGAGTGAAGGTGAGCAGAGAGCCTAGACTTTGGCAGTTTAACCATAAGAGGGTTGCAGGCAGATCTTGTGCGACCTGAAGGAATATTGGGGGGACAGAGCACAGAGAGAGCTGGGGGAGCAAGGCCGGAGAGGAGTCGGTAGAAGACAGAAAGACCACCAACCTGCCTGCGGTGAGTGAGTGAAAGGCCCTCGGTGTTGACTACATCGCAGGAGATTCCAATGATTCTGAAAGTTTTGGCCTCAACAGCGTGAAGCCGAGCAAGGTGTGAGGCAGGAGCACCAGCCCAGAGGGGGGAACAGTATTCCATTGAGCTGCGGATGAAAGCCTTGTATGTGGTGAGGAGCTCAGGTGTGCCAAGGAAGGACTTCGCACGACGGAGGATGCCCAGTCGGAGACTGGCTTTGGAGGCCAGCTTGGAAATGTGGTTTTCCCAAGAAAGATCATGGCAGATAGTGAGACCCAAAAGCTTGAGCGACAGAACTTCTTGGAGAGGATTGTTGAGAAAGTAGATGGGAGGGTTGTCCAGTCGGTCCTTTCAGAGAGACATTGTAAGAGTGTGAGATTTGTCAGGATTGAAAGACATGTTCCACTTGTTTGACCAGTCTGTGATTTTGTCCAGGTCTGCAGAGAGTGAGGAGGCTGCAGACTGACGATCTGAGGGATGAGGAATGGAGCGACAGAGAGTAGAGTCGTCAGCAAAGAGATAGAGAGGATTTTCAAGAGAGTCAGAGAGATCATTGATGAAGACCAGAAAAAGCACAGGGCCCAGAACACTACCTTGGGGAACTCCAGCCTGAACAGGAAGAGGAGATGAGAGAAACCCATTCAGGGCCACACGTTGACTACGACCAGAGAGGAAGTCCGCCACCCATGCGTGGAGATTTCCATGGATACCAAAGGAGGAGAGTTTGGTGAGCAGAGCAGGGTGCCAGACCGTATCGAAGGCACGTGAAATGTCAAGGGAGACAGCTCTAATTTCCTGTTTGGCGTTGAGGACCTCCATCCATTGTTGAGAAAGCAGAAGCAGTACATTGCACTACGACATGACCGAGGAGCGGCGTTTACTCGCCTTTGAGCTGCTGAGTTCGAGTTGTACATTTTGAAACCAAACCGTATCATTTTCCAATCGCAGCGCTTCAATAATAATTGTTCATCGATGGCCATAATGATGTGACGAATTACAGAAGTATTGCAGCTTTTTAAAAATCCTCACGTGTTGATGTGTTGCTCAAAAGCAGCTTTTGCTGCAGGAACCGTTTTCGTGAAGTGTTCTTTCAGAACTCTGATCGGGTGGAACTTTCCTGCTGCATGATGTAACCTAAGGGACTTTCCAGACAGAATTTATTTTACTTCGTTGCTCACCTTGCACTGTTTGAGTTCTCTTCTCCAGTCTAATTATGTTACTTGGCCAGGTGGCGGCTTTAGTTGAAGAGCCAATGCATGTGGTATGCTTCTATAATACTTCAGATATGTTGCTGACCTAACTTCCGGTTTTGCATCTGCTGTAATATTAACTATTCAGACCCATCCAATCCAAGGAGGTCAGACATGCTTATCCAACAACCCACCCCCTTGTGAACCTCTCTAAGCACATAAATTATGCTATACCTCTAATTCTTCACCCCTTTACCTCCCCACTCCCCATCCTACTGTGGAATCACATCAGCCTGTTTGGCCAGGCCCACCCTCGACTACAATCCATTAGGGTAATGGCTCACCGGCTAACTATGAATGGGGAGTCATGAAGCTTTTCCCCTAAAAAATCAAACCAACATATTCAGAGGCAAAGCCATGACTTCCGTCCACATCGTATTAGAAAACCCAACTACTGATAACAAAAATGGGACTATTTCGAAATGACATACAACTAATGTCTGTGCCCAAAAAAATTCCTGACAGGGAGAAAAACTTATTGACTTGAAAAACTTAAACAGTGCCTTCAGAAAGTATTCACACCCCTTGACTTTTTACATATTGTTGTGTTACAGCCTGAATTTAAAATGGATTGAATTCAGATTTTTGTCACTAATTTACACATAATACCCCATACTGTCAAAGTAGAAGATTTTCTTTAGGAATTTTTTACAAAATAATTAAAAATGAAAAGCTGAAATGTCTCGCATCAATAAGTATTCAACCCCTTTGATATTACACTCCAAATTGAGCTCAAGTGCATCCAATTTCCTTTGATCATCATTGAGATGTTCTTTACTACTTGAATGGACTCCACCTGTGGCCAATTCAATTGATTGGTCATGATTTAGAAAGCAACACACCTTTCTATGTAAGGTCCCGCAGTTGACAGTGCATTTCAGAGCAGAAACTCTACCACGAAGTCCAAATAACTGCCTGTATAACTCCGAGATAGAATTGTGAGGAGGCATAGATCTGGGAAAGGGTATAAAACAATTTCTCGAGTGGTGAAAGTTCCCAAGAGCACAGCGAGTCCATCATTAAGAAATGGAAAGAATATGGAACTGCTCTGACTCTTCCAAGAACTGGTGACTCAACCAAACTGTGCAACTGAGCAAGAAGCACCTTGATCCTGGAGATGACCAAGTACTCAATGACCACTCTGACAGAACTACAGAGTTCCTTGGCGAACATGGGAGAACCTTCCTGAATGAGAACAGTCTCTGCAGAACTTCACAAATCTAGGCTCTATGGAAGAGTGGCCAGATGGAAGCTACTCCTGAGAAAAAGGCACATGACAGCATGCCTGGAATTTGCAAAAAGGTATGCGAAAGACTCGAGAAGCACGAGGTAAAATATTCTGTGGTTTGATGAGATGAAAATTTGACTCTTTGGCCTGAATGCAAAGCGCTACATCTTACAAAAACTGAGCACAGCTCATCATCCATCTAACACCATCCCTGCTGTGAAGCATGGTCATGGCAGCATCATTCTATGGGGATGCTTTTCAGCGGCAGGAATTGGGAGACTTGTAAGGATAGAGGGAACAAAGAATGGAGCCAAATACAGGCAAATCCTTGAGGAGAACCTTCTTCAGAGTGCAAGAGACCTTAGACAGCAGTGAAGATTTACATTCCAACAGAAAAATGACCCCAAACATACAGCCAATGAAAGCAACACTGGAATGACTTCAGAACAAGAACATGAACATCCAACTTCACAGAGTTTGAGCAAATCTGCAAAAAGGATTGGGAGAAACTTCCCCAAATCCAGATGTGCAAAGCTGATGCAGACACACCCAAGAAGACTTGAAGCTGTAATCGCTGCCAAAGGCACTTCTATGAAGTATTGACTCAGTGGGTTGAATACTTAAGTAAATTAGATACTTCTGCCTTTCATTTTTTTTTATTTTGTAAAAAAAATCCCCTAAAAAATCTACTGACATTATGGGATATTACGTGTAGATCAGTGACAAAAATATCTCAATTTAAGCCATTTTAAATTCAGGCTGTAACACAACCAAATGTGAAAAAAGTAAAAGTGTTTGAATACTTTCTGAAAGCACTGTATTTCCTGCTCTCGGAGCTTACCTGTCCAACTCACAATTTCTCTACTCTTATAACGTTATTGGGGTTTTTGGGATTTTTTTACATTTCCATAGCTCCAATCTTAACCTACCATCCTCCATCCTTTAATATTTTCATGATTTTTGATTTGTGTGTTGAAAACATCCTTTAGTGGGGTGGGCCTGTGGCTGCCTAAAATGGTATAGGCTTTCTGGGCGACATTTTCTCACATAGGCTGTACAGTTTTGCGCATGCATGTCCTTCCTGTAGCTACATACAGTAGTTTGATGTATACGTTACATTTTACATATAATTTGGACTTCATAGGCCCATTCACACCATACCTTAACGGCCAATGGGACTAGGCGGGCCAGCTGATCAAGTAGTTGCCTGTGGCACCACCTTCCCCGAGTGGCCAGGATTGGGTAGTTAGCAGTGAGATTTAACCACTCATGTTGCCAGGGCTGGATTGTGAGTTACCAATGCTCCCACATCATCACTCTTCGCGAAGGACACCATGGAATCTTTAAGGTCCACCAACTACTGTCAGCAGATGTGACACCCGGTTTAACGTCCATTGGAGGGACGGCACACACATTTATACCTGACCCTACCTGTGAGACATCAGGATGACAGTCTGTAGCTGGGTTGGGATTCAGACCAAAGCTAAACGACTCATAGGAGAGTGCATACCTCGAGGCCATGCTGCCAGCTCGAGGATTGTATCAATACCTAGCTTTTGTCTTTGGTTCAAAATTGAACACCACAAGATGGCGCCAAAGTCTCACTAAAGTGAGATGAAGCTCACTAAAGCAAAAATATTTGGCCTTTGCCACATCACTATTGAGTTTCTCGTTGCGAGAACTTCTGGAAAGCCCTTTGTGCAATTGTTCACCATTTCAGATCATCCCCAATCCAAAACCATGATCTTTTCTACCCTCGCTAACTCCACACCACATCCCACACTAAGCCCTCCTCTTTGAATACTTCCAGGTTTCCCTCCAGTGAGTTTCCTTATCTTGTACTTTTTTGCCCCCCATTCCTGCACACACCCATTGTTTGTCCCTCTATCTTGGACTTCAACTTTGCTGTTGCTGTTCCCCATTTCTCTACTGTTCCTTTTGTCCTGTTACGTCCTGATCAGTTCAGTGTGTTAGTATACAAACAGTGCCTTCAGAAAGTATTGACACCCCTTGACTTTTTCACATTTTGTTGTGTTACAGCCTGAATATAAAATAGTTTAAATTGAGATTTTTTGTCACTGATGTACCCATGTTACCCCATAATGTCAGAGTGAGATTTTTTGTTTTTAGACATTTTCCCAAAATAATTACAGACTTGGCATTTAATATGGAATATTTTTTTTTCTTGACTTGGGTTTACTTTCTTAACTCAGTATATCAATCTGGTGAGTTTCTTTTACACTTTGGTGATTTATTTGTTAAAAGAACCATGTCACTGATTGTCTGTCACAGCAAGAAGTCAACAACAGGATTATATCACAGGTGGCGTGGCAAAATGTACGGACAAGTGCATTTGATGATTGGCTTCACAGTCGGGTATACAAGGGTTGTTGCGTTCTGTATTAGTGGAAAACAACTGCTGCACATCTCCATAAGTTATTGCCGCTTCCTCTGGAGATGGTCCGTCAACTCGACAATGCTGTTTGTCATGGAGTGGTGGCTTTACGAAATTACGGCATGAAACAGTGTGCTATTGCTCGGCAGTATGGCATCACTCAAGGTCAGGTGTCAAAGATCCTGAAACGAAATGCTCAGAGGGGTGTCCCTACTCCAATACCGAGGCCAGGACGTCCCTGCAGAACCACAAGGAGGGATGATCGCCAGCTGCACCGGTTAGTCCGCAATGGCTGTACCAAGTCAGCTAATCGGCTTAGGGCTGAGTGGCAGCAACTGACAAATGTGCCTGTATCCAGAAGGCTAGTCAACCAAAGACTGGTTCAAGCAGGCTATCGTGCCAGGCGTCCCGTGAGAAAGCCACACCTGACCAGACAACACCGCCAGCGCCGATTGCAGTGGGCCAGAGAGCACCGTCAATGGCAGCCAGGACACTGGAATCACGTGATCTTCAGTGATGAGTCTAGATTTCTGGTCTATCGTCAAGATGGCCACGTCCGAGTGTGCAGACAAGTGCATGAAGCCTACAACAAAGATTGTATAGTGCCAAGGGTCCAAGCTGGAGGTGGTGGGGTGACCGTTTGGGCTGCTTTTCATGCAGGGGGCAAAACTGACCTGGTTGTTCTGAATGGAAACCTGAACCAGTTCAAGTACAGGGCCATTCTGGAAGAAACATTGCTTCCATTTGCTCATGCAGCCTTTCGAGGAAACTTTGTCTTCCAAGATGACGATGCACGGCCTCATCGTGCTCGCATGATCCAACACTTTCTTGCTGACCGTGGTGTAGAGCATATGGAGTGGCCTGCCATGTCCCCGGATATGAATCCGATAGAGAACTTGTGGGCAGAATTAATGCGTCAAATCGACCACTTGGACCAGCAGCCGACCTCTGTGCATGAATTGCAGCAGGCTATTGTCACTGCATGGCAAGCGATTCTTGTCCAAACCTTGGCAAATCTTGTGAACAGCATGCCTCAACGTGTATGTGCTCTTCTGAATGCTCGTGGTGGTTACACGAAGAACTGAACTGTAATTTTACTGTCCGTAATCCCAGTCGTAATTTAACTTTTGTTTTTGTTTAAAATTTTTTTGGCTAATGTGCAAAATAAAGAGATACTTCTGGAAAACGTACAGAAGTTTAACACAGTACTGTCCATGAATTGAGTTCGATATCAGTTTACATCACTTTCAAGGATCAATTTATTTGTTTCGAAATGTCAAATGTGGTTTTTGTTTCTTTTAAAGGTCACATTAACAAAATCTAGAATAATTTCAACATAATTCCAATGAACTTTTGGTTCTAAGACATCTTGAAAAGTAAGTTCACCCCCACAAAAAAATATTCCATATTAAATGCCAAGTCTGTAAAAATGAAAGACAGAAATATCGAATTCACATAAGTATACAACACCCGAGTCAATAAAGCCTAGATTTGTGAAGTGCTGCAGAGACTGTTGTCCTTCCGGCAGGTTATCCCATCAAACCCAAGGAACTCTATAGTTCTGTCAGAGTGGTCATTGGGTTCTTGGGTCACCTGCCTGTCCAAGGTCCTGCTTGCCTGATTGCTCAGTTTGGTCGGACAAAGAGTTTGGCTCAGTTTGGTTTGGTCTGGGTAGTTACATATTCTTTCCATTTTCTAATGATGGAGCTCACTGTGCTCTTGGGAACTTTCAAAACTCTAGAAATTGTTTTATACCCTTCCCCAGATCTATGCCTCCTCACAATTCTATCTCTAAGTTATACAGGCAGCTCCTTGGACTTCATGGTAGAGTTTCTGCTCTGCCATGCACTGTCAACTGTGGGACCTTTTATATACCGTAGAAAGGTGTGTTTCTTTCTAAATCATGCCCAATCAATTGAATTGGCCACAGATGTACTCCAATCAAATTGTAGAGACATCTCACGGGTGATCAAAGGAAATTGGATACACCTCAGCTCAATTTGGAGTGTCATAGTAAAAGGGTTGAATACTTAATGACTCAAGACATTACAGCTTTTCATTTTAGATTATTTTGTAAAAAAATTCTAAAAAAACAATTCCACGTTGACATTATGGGGTATTGTGTGTAGCTCAGTGACAAAAAATCTCGATCGATCCATTTTAAATTCAGGCTGTAACAACAAAATGTGAAATAAGTCAAGGGGTATGAATACTTTCTGAAGGCACTGTATGACTATATACATATATTGTCAGGAACTTATTGAGCCAGCACCTTAAAAGGTTTAACATTAACAATGCCGGACAGCATAGGATCTCCAACATTTGATGAGATCACGTGTTTAATATACTTTTCATTTTTGAAGGAGATAGCTATTTGTATTTGGTTTTTCCTTCGGAAAGCGTTTGAAAAGGTTCCAGATGGGAGGTTACGAACTCGGAAAGATCAAGTGAAATGTGAGTTAGGCTGGAAGACTTGGTGTATAATGTGCTGAAGAACAGAAAACAAGAAAGACGTTGTGCAGAGCACATTACTTGCAAAATTCAACCCCTCAACACCCCCTGCCAAACCCCCCACCACCGCCAAACCCACCCTCCCCCCCACCCCACCCCAGAAAAAGGTGCCATGGACACATCAAATTGACCATTTCATTAAGATTAAAATTGACGATCTTAATCCTAATCAGCTCTGTTCATTTAATCTTCTCCGATTTGTCTGGAACCTCGTAGTTGTTGGGTGTGGAACAGACGACACATTTTTAGCTTCTAGCTCTGGTGTAGAGCTCTGTCCTATCATGCGTCAGGGATCCCTTTCCTCACTGGAGAATGTGCATTCATTACTCTTTTCAGCACACAGACATAGGCCTCAGCCTATGAGGGGTCTGTGTACATTTAGCCATTTTCTTTGACTGGTTGTTATTGTTTGGCATATTCTCATTGCAGCCAGCCATTTTACTTTCCCCAAGAGCCTGTGGTGCCTCAGCTGCTTGAAAGGGGTCACCGATGACACTCGGGACTCGTGCCAAGAAGGTATACGCCATGGTTGTGCATCTGCCTGCTTGCTTTCTCCTCATTGGTTTACTTGATACCTTGTCGTAGCACAGCATCATTCACAGAGGAGGTATTCACAACATAACCCCCTCTTCTTCTCAGTTGTGACTAACTCTACAAATAGGTAAAGTTTCATGACGATCGGTTTAGAATTGTGACCTGTAGGCGAGTGACAAACAAACAGACAGACAGAATGAAAAATCACTCATAGAGCGACACTTGGCAAAACAGAACAAAGCAGAATGGCACTCCATAGAGAATCCTTTTGACCTCACACATAATTGGTGGTTGAATTCAGTTTGCTGATATGAAAATCCAATTCAAATTTCAAATCAATCAGTTGAAAATTGAGACTTTTAGAAATTCAAAAAGAGTGGTTGACCTTTGGCTTTTGTTGACCTTTTGGCCTATGCTGATCTCAAAAATAGTTGATGGTTGAATTCATTTTGCCGATATGTAAATCCTTTTCAAATTTCAAGTCAATCAGAAAAGAAATTGAGGATTTTAGAAATTCGGAAAAAGTGGTTGACCTTTAGCCTATGTTGACCTTTTGGCCTATGCTGATCTAAAAAAATAGTTGGTGGTTGAATTCAGTTAGCCGATATGTAAATCCTATTCAAATTTCAAGTCAATCAGATGAAAATTCAGGATTTTAGAAATGTGAAATTGTTGTTGACCTTTAGCCTATGTTGACCTTTCGGCCTATGCTGATCTCAAAAATAGATGGTGGTTGAATTCAGTTAGCCGATATGTAAATCCTTTTCAAATTTCAAGTCAATCGGATGAAAATTGAGCATTTTAGAATTTTCAAAAAGTGGTTGACCGTTGGTCTATGTTGATCTTTTGGCCCAAACTGATCTCAAAAATAGTTGGTGGTTGAATTCAGTTAGCTGATATATAAATCCTATTCACATTTAAAGTCAATCAGGTGAAAATTGAGGATTTTTGTAATTTGAAAAAATTGGTTGACCTTTGGCCTATGTTGACCTTATAACTTATGTTGATCTCAAAAATAATTGGTGTTTGGATTCAGTTTGCTGATATGACAATACTTTTCAAATTTCAAGTCAATCAGATCAAAATTGAGGATTTTAGAAATTCGAAAAAAGTGGTTGACCTTTTGGCCTATGTTGACCATTTGGCCAATGTTGATCTGCAAAATAGTTTGTGGTTGAATTCAGTTCGATGATAAGTAAATCCTTTTCAAATTTCAAGACAATCGGATGAAAATTGAGGATTTTAGAAATTAAAAAAAGTGGTTGAGCTTTGGCCTCTGTTGACCTTTTGACCTTTTGACCTCAAAAATATAGAGGATTTTCTCAGACTACGAACTCTACCATTTGGTGAATTTTCGTGAAGATCGGTTTAAAATTGTGACCTGTAGGCAAGTATAAGTGAGCGGACAGACAAACACACAAACAAACAAACACACACACACACACACACACACACACACACACACACACACACACACACACACACACACACACACACACACACACAAACAAACACAAACCCGAGTGATCAACAGACTTGTCCAAAAAAAATAATTGACAAGTAATAACAAAGTCGACCGATCAATATATTTGGAAAATTCTTCGATTTTGCTAGTAACAAGGAATATTAGTGAAAGGACATGTTATGGGATGAAAGATTATGACTCGTGGAGTACGCAGGAATCAGTTATGGCTTAATTTTTAATTTAAAATCAGGTATGACGAATAAATTATTCCAAATCAGCGTTATATTTTGAACACGAATCACAAAACAAACTTGTAGTTTCGCAGTACGTTGGCTCTGAATTCATCGAGATCATGCATGTGCAAAGAGGAGCGAGAGGGTAATTTTACTCTGTCTGATTGTCTGGCATTCAAACAAAATTGAAAATTATTCCAAACAGGAAACTTACAGTTTTTGATGACGTCATAAAGGACACAAACAACAGGCACGAAGAACTGATACAACGTTAGATAGGATGGCGTTCGTTCCACTGCTTAACCTGAAAAGCCACTGCGTCAACAGCGGTAAACTTCCAAAAAATTTTTTAGAGGATCTTTAAAATGTTTTATTCCATTTTAATTGAATTAAACACTTGAACCCTTCCGTTGAGCAGTACTTGGACAAAATATTACGGATCTTGACCAATCGAAATTGCTGCTCGCAGACTCCACCCATGTCCTTGTTTCTCAAGAATGCGTGGGGTAAGGTGTTCTATGAACTATGGAGTTGCTATTTGTAATTTGTATAAATTGTAAAAATTGAGCAATTAGTTTGTCAATGGCTCAAAGTTAGGATACAGAATCAGGAGATCACAAGAGAATCAGGTGCATTAAAATTTAGACATTTTACAGCCAATGGAGCAGGAAGTGGTAGAATTAATGAAATGTCGGACACTCGTAAATATAATGTAATGAGAATAGAGGGAAGTGATAATAACAGAAATGATTTCCTTAATCAGGGAAAACTGGAGTCAGTGGTTCATTGAAATGGTGAAAGAATAATAATTATATAATAAACAAAGGTTTTCAGCAGTGTCAGGCAGCATAAGGTAATGAAGGGAAGTATAATCTCATTGGGAACAAGATGGCCATCTTGATGCAGAGGCATCTTCACCAGTGCTTGGATGCTGGGAGTGATTTGCTTTGACTTCTCGGATAGCGACGCGTTGTGTTGCGGACTAAGATTTACGAGCAGCACAATCTTCTGATCTGGTGCCAGAAAACTTTACAATTTAAAAGACAAGCCGTTGTCGATGGCAAAAATAAAAGGAAAGATTGGATGGAGAGATTTATGTCGGCCATCTTGTAAATTAATTATAAGCTTAATCAAAAACACGACATATCAATGCTTTTCTGACCACCTGGTCTGCTTCATCCCGTCGCTTCTCACCAACCATGCTTGGACTCCATGCGAATGGGAAACCTGCTCATTGAATGCTGCCGAATCACATGGACCCTAACCAAGATGCATCACGATTAATGACATGATGTGAAACGCCAGACCTACCAAACCTGATTGAAAACCCCTTACCTGTGCTGTCTAGCAAGGGCTGCTATGATTGGCTGACTAGAAAACCCCTTACCTGCACCGTCTAGCAAGGGCTTCTATCATTGGCTGAATAAGACCCCTTACCTGCATTGGCTAATGAGGGCTGCTATCATTGGCTGAATAAAACCCTTACCTGCACTGTCTAACAAGGGCTGCTATCATTGGCTGATTAAAACCCCTGACCTGCACTGTCTAACAACGGCTTCTATCATTGGCTGATTAGAAAACCCCTTACTTGCACTGTCTAACAAGGGGTGCTAGCACTGGCTGATTAAAAAAACCCTTACATGAACTATCTAACACAGGCTGCTATCATTGGCTGATTAAAACCCCTGACCTGCACTGTCTAAGAAGGGCTGCTATCATTGGCTGATAAGAAAACCCCTGACCTTCACTGTCTCACAAGGGCTGCTATGATTGGCTGATTAGAAAACTGCTTACCTGCACTGTCTAACAAGGGCTGCTATCATTGGCTGATTAGAAAACCCCTTACCTGCACTGTCTAACAAGGGCTGCTATCATTGGCTGATTAGAAAACCCCTTACCGTCACTGTCTCACAAGGGCTGCTATCATTGGCTGATTAGAAAACCCCTTACCTGCACTGTCTAACAAGGGCTGCTATCATTGGCTGATTATAAAACCCCTCACCTGCACTGTCTAACAAGAGCTGCTATCATCAGCTGATTAAAACCCCTTACCTGCACTGTCTAACAAGGGCTGCTATCATTGGCTGATTAGAAAACCCCTGACCTTCACTGTCTCACAAGGGCTGCTATCATTGGCTGATTAAAAAACCCCTTACCTGCACTGTCTAACCAGGGCTGCTATCATTGGCTGATTAGAAAACTGCTTACCTGCACTGTCTAACAAGGGCTGCTATCATTGGCTGATTAGAAAACCCCTTACCTTCACTGTCTCACAAGGGCTGCTATCATTGGCTGATTAGAAAATCGCTTACCTGCACTGTCTAACAAGGACTGCTATCATTGGCTGATTAGAAAACCCCTTACCTGCACTGTCTAGCAAGGGCGGCTAGCATTGGCTGATTCGTAAACGCCTTACCTGCACTAACAAGGGTTGCTATCCAAGCAACCGATTAACAAGGGTTAATCCATTTGGGATTGACCTCTCACCCTAGGAAATGTCGATGCTCATCACAAATATGAGACTACTTCTGGAAACGGGTCAATCCCTGCGGACCAACATTACATCCACATTCCCTCATAAGCGTCTATTCAATATGGGACAGACAAAAGGCATTTGTCCTAAAAACGACCATTCAGGTGCAACTCCACTGAAATTCCACGAAGTCCATAAAATGGAACTAGTACCCGACTGCAAAGCCGCAATGAGCCGGCGAAGCCAAAGCCTCTTGCCACTATTTTACCCATCACTATGGCATCAGCAGGTTAGGTAGTCGGTAGTAGGTAGGTGTAGTAGGTACCGTACCTAGTTCAAAATGACACCATTTGCATTCTGGATGAGATTAAAATTTATAAAATTTCCTTCTTGATTAATTCGGTGAATTCCGTCTCAACTTCGGATATTTCCGGCCGTGAAAAACTATTCCCTACGGCCGCGAGATTTCTAAAAAATAATTCTTCGTCAATTTTAGAATATTTGACGCCGTTTTCACCCTCCGAAACGGTAATAAGCTTTTAATAAATATTTTTTCAAATGCTCGAATCTCATTGGTTCCGGTGTTTGGTGACGATTTTCGTTGAAGATAACCAGGGCCCGTGTGGGCCCGGGGAACGAGGTTGGTCTTAAAGTATTTTAATTACAAATTAGAGGTGCATAAGAATGTGAATCAAAAAAAGACGGGTGAAACAAACTCCTATTGAATTTGTTCTCAATTTTTTATGCATACTTCCGCATCCGCAAGGTGGCGGCCTCCATGCAGCAATTTGGTGCGTCAAAGGTTCGAAATTCTCAAAGGATTCAGCAAAATCTGGCTTTTCAACATAATACGTACGCGTTCATTCACAACACCGGCTTCGCCGGCTACTAGTACCCGACTGCAAAGCCGCAATGAGCCAGCGAAGCCAAAATCTCTTGCCACTATTTTACCCATCACTATGGCATCAGTAGGTTAGGTAGTGGTAGTAGGTAGGTGTAGTAGGTACCATACCGAGTTCAAAATGACACCATTTGCATTCTGGATGAGATTAAAATTGATAAAATTTACATCTTGATTAATTCAGTGAATTCCGTCTCAACTTCGGATATTTCCGGCCGTGAAAAACTATACCCTACGGCCGCGAGATTTCTAAAAAATAATTCTTCGTCAATTTTAAAATATTTGATGCCGTTTTCACCCTCCGAAACACGTAAAAAGCTTTTTTGAAATAATTTTTGAAATGCTCGAATCTCATTGGTTCCGGTGTTTGGTGACGATTTTCTTGAAGATAACGAGGTTGGTCTTAAAGTATTTTAATTACACATTAGAGGTGCATCAGAATGTGAATCAAACAAAGACGCGTGAAACAAACTCCTATTGAACTTTTTCTCAATTTTTTTTATGCAAACTTCCGCATCCGGACGATGGTGGCCTCCATTGAGTGATTTGGTTTTAGAAATATTTTTTGAAATGCTCGAATCTCATTGGTTCCGGTGTTTGGTGACGATTTTCGTTGAAGATAACCAGGGCCCGTGCGGGCCGAGGTTGGTCTTAAAGTATTTTAATTACAAATTAGAGGTGCATAAGATTGTGAATCAAACAAAGACGGGTGAAACAAACTCCGATTGAACCTTTTTCAATTTGTTATGCATACTTCCGCATCCGCAAGATGGCGGCCTCCATTGAGCGATTTGGTGCGTCACAGCTTCGGAATTCTCAAGCCAAGGGATCCAGCATAATCTGGTTTTCAACATAATACGTAGGCGTTTATTCACAACACCGGCTTCGCCGGCTATAAATGCCAAAAGCGATGCTTTGTTGATATCATGTGATGCTAATCAATGTTCAAATCGGTGTTTACAGGGCTTTAACACATGCAAATTTAACCAAACAACCTTCAACATCACAATGCTTGGGCCCTAATCAACAAGAAAAAGACATAGAATGTCATGGCCCCCATGGTTTTAGTTATTTTGCTGTGCGGAGTTAAAGGCCGTAATTCGGCCATCTTTGGTGTTGTCTTTGTGCCAGGTTTGAACAAAATCGGTCCATGCATGTTCAATAAATGGTTAGGAACACGTTTAAAGTAACGAAATGGCCGCCAGTCGGCCATGTTGGATCTGATCTGGAAAAAAAAAAATGACCTGCACATTCTAAAGTAATTTGAAAGGGAGATTATAAAGGGGAATTATAAAGGGTAATTAAATGGTAATTCTAAAGGGGGATTATAAAGGGTTCTAAAGGGTAATTCTAAAGGGGGATTATAAAGGGTTCTAAAGGGTAATTCTAAAGGGGGATTATAAAGGATTATACAGGGGAATTATAAAGGGTTATAAAGGGTAATTCTAATGGGGGATTCTAAAGGGTAATTATAAAAGGGAATTATAAAGCGTTATAAAGAGGAATTATAAAGGGTTATAAAGAGAATTTTAATGTGGGATTGTTAAGGGGAATTATAAAGGATTATAAAGGGTTCTAAAGGTTAAATATAAAAGGGTTATTATAAAGGGTTATAAACGGTAAATCTAAAGGGAGTATAATAAAGGGTTCTAAACGGTAATTCTAAAGGACTCTGAAGGCTATTTTAATGGGTTCTAAATGGTAATTATCAACGGTAATTGTAAATGGTTCTAAAGGGTAATGCTGAAGGGTAATTTAAAGGGTTCTAAATGGTAATTCTCAAGGAGAATTATAAAGGGTTATAAAGGGCAATTCTAAAGGGTTATAAAAGGTAATTATAAAGGGGAGTTATAAAGGGTTCTAAAGGGGAATTATAAAGGGTTATAAAAGGTAATTATAATGGGGGATTGTAAAGGGGAATTATGAAGGGTTATAAAGGGTTCTAAAGGGTAAAGCTAAAGAGGGTATTATAAAACATTCTAAACGGTAATTCTAAAGGGCTCTGAAGGCTATTTTAATGGGTTCTAAAGTGTAATTATAAATGGTAATTCTGAAGGGGGATTATAAAGGGTTGTAAAGGGTAATTATATAGGGTTATTAAGGGTAATTCTAAAGGGGAGTTATAAAGGGTTCTAAAGGGTAATTCTAATGGGGGGATTGTAAAGAGGAATTACAAAGGGTTATAAAGGGTTCTAAAGGTTAAATATAAAAGGGTTATTATAATGGATTCTAAACGGTAATTATCAAGGGATCTGAAGGCTATTTTAATGGGTTCTAAAGTGTAATTATAAACGGCAATTCTAAAGGGTTCTAAAGGGTAATTCTGAAGGGTAATTTAAAGGGTTCTAAATGGCAATTCTAAATTGTTTCATTTTTTTTTCGGCTTTGCCTATTTAATATTTAAAATGCCAAACTGACTCGCTTCCTTCGGACACTGGTGCGATTTTTATTCTCTACGAGATTGCGGATCATGAAATAGCAAGGTGATGGAGGGTATGAACTGACAGTCGTGCAGGTGAGCAACATTTGGACACAACCAGCAAGCAAATGAACGAGCAGAGAGAGAGAGAGTAGAGATTGTGCACAAGGATTTATATAATTTGTGAAAATTCTAAGAATAATCCTGAAATTGAATTTTAATAAACGTATCACTAATTCCATCTCTGCCATGATCATATTCTGCATCATGGGTTCCGCATGACGTCACACGTTCATTTCGTTCAGATGGCTCTGATTCAATGAAATTAATTAGTTCCGCTGTCACGTTGATATTTTCTCTGAAATATTACAAATTTTGATAATTCCTTGTAATTAGGCAAAGCAAGTTGATTATATTGTTGGTTATGCACTTGATTTGCAGCAAATACCAACCTTGTCATAATAAAATAACATTTTTGTCTTCATTTGTTACTCACCTGTCCTTGCATTCCAGTCTTTAGCATCTGCTTCGTTATGGCCTTGTCTGAGTCGGGGCTTTCAGACAACAAATGAGGATATAGATGACATGTGTGGCCTACTTATTGGTACTCCTTAGAGCAGCAGCTTTATTAACCCTGGCACAGTCACTCTGACCTCGTGCTGCCATCATGTGCACTCCATTCAACACAGGATACCTGTCACACCTGAATAATCGATACCACTGGTGTGATACCCACTTACCTATCACAACAGCATCCTTATTCACCACACATGCCCAGCTCTGAGCCAACAACAGAGGATTTATTGATATAAAATGACATTGTAAGCAAAAGGATTCTTATTCAACAAATTCGAAGACCGCCACAAAAGGTGCCAGGACAATCAAGCGTTCTTGGATAAACATGAACACACTCCAGGCACTAAAGGCCTCACGTGTCAACACTTCATACAATCATCACCGTTGTTGTCAAAGTAATTTTTCGACATCAGATGGCAACAGCAGCAAAAAAATTAAAGAGGAAGAGGAAGAGCGATGGTTCTGTCGAAGAAGATTCGTGGTAAGGGGTCATGCTGGGCAGTTTTCCATCGCTCTCCCAGCAGTAGTTAGGGTATAAATTTGGAACCTACTCTTTCTGAAGGACACCGTGGGATCTTTGACGTCCATCAGCTGATATTGGCAGACGGGACTCCTAGTTTAACGTACATCTGAGTGCTGGTGCAATCTTTTTCTTGGATTTGTCCATCAAAGGAGCTGGTCTTACACAAAAATATTCAATTCTGTGCAAAATTAAACGGAATTCTGTAGAAATAAGTGCAACTAGAGCAGCAATGGTCCTGTCGCTTAACTGGCTGGTTGCTAAAAAGTGGATTGATGGATGGATCAGGGTAAAAATAAGAGCTGGATTTCGTATATACCTTTTAGGTCAGGTAGTAGTGATATGACGTTCACAGTAGTTCAACTCTCTGCTGTCTGTGAGCCTTAATGTTTGAGATATTCCCCAATTCTGGAATGATGATGTCATTTCCTGTTGTGTCAAAATTAGCCTTATTTGGTAAGGTGCAACTCCAAGATGTCTATCATTACTATTGTTAAGTTTGTGGGTGTAGGCATGAAATACCTCATAAGAAAGTTTAGAAAATGTGTAGTTTACTCTATCTCGATGTACGTAAATAGGCCGCCTGGCCGGGTAAGAGCATTTGCATGTCGACATAAGGGGCGTGGCGTTCTGCTAATTAATTCTAGGGGTTAAAGATTAATTCCCCAGTGTGTAATTTGCCTCCTGTGTTCTTACCTTCGGTTTAATTACATCTGGCGAGCCAGGAAATTGAGGGCTCAGTAAAACAATGATAGCACTGCAATGGGACTCATGCGCTCACAACGCCCCCAGGGCCGACAAAAACAGCATTTGCCGATTGGCAAGGGAGCGACATCATCCGAACATTCCCGAACTCCGCCCCCCCCCCCCCCCCGGACGACTCATAATGCGATGGGATGATTGAGTAGCACTCGATGATTGGACAGAGTGTGACATCAGCGTGGAACATTTGAGAGGTCGAGCGAGGGAAAAAGACGCTGTCTCACCATATTTGTCTATTTTTTGTGCTGGCTTTCAGCGAGGATGGCTGCATTTGCTTTATGCTCTCTTTCTTCTGGTCCTGGCGTTTGTTGGAGGCGGTCACATTTTCTCTTTGCTCTGGCTTGGTCGCAGGCAGTGGCGCATCTGTGGCTCATCGTGTGCGCTTGTGTAAAGAGACTGAACAAGGGAGGTTCTGGGCAGTCGGCATCGTGAGAAGTACCTCATGTGGGACGTCTAGGAGCGTGACCCCCCACCATTTTGTGCACTTCCCGCGTGGTGGTTTGGAGACGACTAACGACCAGCAAAACTGACCAGCCATTTGAACTGCAAAGCTGAGTGCCGGCCGATGACCAAATAATTTTATTTTCTTTCATTTCTGCTTGTGTCTGTAATTGAGTCCGCATGGAGGGTCCCTCACCTTTGCCTATTACTATTAGTTTTTACCTCAACATTTTTATTGTGCTTGCATTATTTTCATTAAATCATTATTTGTTGAATCTCACTTTTCTTGTCGAATTTCCTTTCTGTGTTTGTGGGTCGAGTCATCAAACCCGTGTCAGCCGTCCGATCAGGTAAGACTTCGAACCTTCCTGTGCGCGCCAAAAATAATCCCGCAAAGTTTGAAATATGCATCAGAGTTAAAGCTCGTTCCGGTCATCCATCAGCTCGGGGATCTTAATCCCCAACGACGTGACAATATTCTTCGAGATATTGTCCACTTTCTGCATTATGACGTCACTGGCGGCCATATTTTGTTTTGGACCAGCGTCTTTTAATTAAATGTTCCTATAGCTAGTCGATCACATATATAAAGTTTCACATTGATCAGTTAAGCTGTTTCAGAGGTAGATTTTTAAAGGTTTGCTTATGATCGAATATGGCTGCCATACCACCTGACTGATTATGTCATTGTGAACAAACAATATTTCCCTTGGTAGGGTAGTTAATCATTAATTTAAAGTTTTGTATTGATCTGTTAAACGGTTTGAGAGAAGAAGAGGTTTTCATGTAATCCTGCAAGTACTCTGCTAATGCGAACTGAAAAGCAGGGTTAAGCAATTGGTTCATGTCTGTCTGACTGTCTGTCCATCTGTCTTATCAGTTTATGATCGCCAGTTTATGATCGAGGAACAGCCAATTTAAATTGAATGTTATATTTTCAACATGAACAAGTCGAGCTACATTCAAAGTACAACACATACATGGCAAATAAATAAATTACACATCCTGCAGCACGTGACATTACTGGGGCACCTCTGGCACACGGCAATGCCGCTGTGCAGCACATTGAGGCGGCATTGTGAGGGAGAGCTGTACAATAATTGATCGTCTAATTGCTTAATTAAAATAAATAATAGTAATCGTAAAATAATTATTTTCTTAATCAATTGGCTAATAGCATATCTAAACCATTACTGTTTCATCCAAATCTGTAACTTTTTGAAAATGAATTAATTAATCGAAAATTAAATAATTAATCGATTAATTGATTGATCAATAAATCGAAAACAAATATCAGTTTTCTGGCTCAACAGGTGCCTGAGATATTGCCCAGATGATAAAGAAAATATATAAGCACTTAATAAATTGATAATAGTTAATTAATTAATCAATGGATTTATTAATCAAAAAATAAAAATTCTGCCCAAATATTGGCTTCCAAGCTCAAAGATGGAGATATTGCTTGGACAAACAAGAAAGCAAGAAAGAAAACAAACTTTCGGCGCTCGTCATCGCCGGGCCACCTTCGGCGCAAAGTGATGACGTCGTGCAGCACCTGGATATGGAATAGAGAGGGACAGAGTACATTAGAAATACAAGTCTGCCGTTTTACCGTATATTGGGTCTGGATTCAACCCGATCGCATATGCGCTGAGAGAAGTGAAATAATTTTAAGCAGTGGAGCTGCTTCAAAATTTGCCTATGTCCATCCGTCCGTCAAAGATGAAGAAGAAGAACCTGTCTAACCCACCGTGTTTAATTCTAAGGAGTTCTAAATGGTAATTCCAATGGGTTCTAAAGAGTAATTGTAGAGGGTTCAAAAGCCTTGCAAAAGGTAATTCTATAGGGTTCTAAAGGTATTCTAAGGGGTTCTAAAGGTAATCTAAGGGGTTCTAAAGGGCAATTCTAAAGGGGTTTCGTTCATTTCTAGGCTTTGCCTATTTCATATTTAAAATGTCAAACTGAACCTACTCCTTTGGACACTTGTGGGATTTTTTTTACTCTGCCTGTCTGGCAGTCAGTCAAACAAAATAAAATATCATTCCAAACAGGAAACTTATTGTTTTTATTCCCATCTCTTTCTTTTGTGCCTTTTGTTCTGTTACGTCATGATCCGTTTTATGTTCCAACTCCTCCACGAGCCTCGACATTGTATACAAATTTATATTATCCCTTTGTTAAAAGCCTCATATCTATTCAATCCAAGGACACTTTAACACACTGATCGGTGATCTATGTTGGATGTTGCACAAGTATGACGTATTGGACTCAGACGTCACACATGCGTAGACATCAGCAGATTATTACACATTCACGTGAATTACAAGGACGTTTGTAAACAATGGACGAGACAACACACCATTTGGCATTTTTATTTGGGACGCCAGCATCAGGAATGATGAGTTGTGACAGGAACACCAAAGATGATAATTCAAGGTTTTCTTTTGTAAAAAGACAATCCACACAATGCATCAGGAATCACATCATGGATGACTGATCGTACAGCATCGTTTTCCATTAGTAAGGAAAAGGAAAAAAGTTTGCTCACAATCCATAAAGTTTTCCAGCCATCGATCCATCACTCGAAATATGGAGCCACCTACCAATCCATGTGCTCCTCTTCCCGTCACTTATTCATCCACCTGTTTGCACGCTCGCATCTAGCCTACCTAGCCTATCTAGTCTATATCGCTTATCTAGCCTACCTAGCCTATCTAGCCTATCTAGCCTATCTAGTCTATATCGCCTATCTAGCCTACCTAGCCTATCTAGCCTATCTAGTCCATCTAGCCTATCTAGCCTATCTAGTCTATATCACCTATCTAGCCTACCTAGCCCATCTAGCCTATCTAGCCTATCTAGCCTATCTAGTCTATATCGCCTATCTAGCCTACCTAGCCTATCTAGCCTATCTAGTCCATCTAGCCTATCTAGCCTATCTAGTCTATATCGCCTATCTAGCCTACCTAGCCTATCTAGCCTATCTAGCCTATCTAGCCTATCTAGTCTATTTAGTCTATTTAGTCTATCTAGTCTATCTAGCCTATCTAGCCTATCTAGCCTATCTAGCCTATCTAGCCTATCTAGCCTGGGTTTGAATCCTGATCCAGATATAAACTCTCAGACGGACGTTAAACTGGGCGTTCCATCTGACGGAATTAGTTGGTGGACATTAAAGATCCAACGGTGTTCTTCGACAATAGAAGACAAATTCAAATTTCTCGCTCTAACCTACAGGGGGAACTGCATCACCCACACAGCCACCCCCTCCCCCTGCTGCATACAAAAGAAGAAGAAGAAGGTTATGAAGTCCCAAGCCCCACCGAAGATTTTGTAACCAAGTTGGTGACCAGGTGCATGTCTGACATTATTCTCGGTGACTGTCACACCTTCTGGGCAGGGGACTGGAGTGTGCCTAAAATGTCACCCCTAACCCAGATCCGACCTTTCAGTGGGATACAAGACGCAAAACTTCAGCCTATTGGAGGTGTGTGTTCTACTGAGTGCCCGCTCTAGCTTTTTCTGTTTGTTTGTCTGCAGGTCAATCGCCTATAGATCACAATTTACTCCAATCTCCACAAAACCCAACCACTTGGTAGTGGTAGTGAAACCTGGAACCATATTGTTTTTGACGTCAACAGGTAAAATGTCGAAAGATCTATATATATATACTAGTCGAAAGCACGCGGCGTTGCCCGGGTTCTTTTTGAATTAATTTACTACTATAATTCAGCTTTTACTCGTGGCCGTAGAAGAACGACTACTATAATTCAGCTCAGCTTTTAATTGCGAAATGGGCCCAGCCTGGCCGAGGACGCCTCGACCGGCCTCGCCACCTAGCCTATAACCTTCCCAGGGCCCGTCCCGACATTTTCTGTTTCAGAGGTTTCCTCCTATCTTTCACTGTTCAGGAGATTAGCGTGTGCAGGCAAACAAACAAACAAAAACTTTCTTATATATATATATATATATATATATATATACATACACACTTGGGTGGGGGGATCCATAGCAAGACTGTGGTAAGTGTAGAATGGTCAGTGTGTTTCAAGTAGGTTATATTGCCATGTAACAGGGACCTGTCAGGGTAAGTAGTTTGTTGCACGTGACGCTGAGGAGGAAGCGTATGTACTTTATAGACAAGTTAGACATCATTTTTGTGGGCGTAAACACCTCTTGTTTGTGGCCAGGGCTATATTAGAGTTACTCATGGCAGAGGCATATATGACACATGTGTGGGAAAGTCCATCACTATCTGTCTGGCCAGTGTTTGTCTGGCCAGAATCGATTCGTTGTTGTCAAACATCCAACCAGTGCACCAAGTTTCGTCCGAATCCGTCCACAACTTTTTGAGATTTCGTGCTCTATATAGTTTTTGGCCCAATTTCTCAATGGTGAAGAATCACTTTAAAAAAAAATCGTGTGGGATCCGGATTCGGATCTTCACCAAAATCGAATCGATTCGTCGTTGTCAAACATCCAACCTGTCCACCACATTTCACCCTAATCCGTCCACAACCTTTTGAGATATCCTCCACACAAACAGACAGACAGGGGGTGGAGGGGGGGGGGGGTGGTGGGGGAAATACAACATACAGTATGTCCGGCGCAGGTAATTAATCAAGAAAACATGAATATTTTCCTTTAATTTTGCACAAGAGTCATAAGATGTATAAATTTAAAGTTAAAATTACAAAATTTCCCTACCATGGGAGGGAGACACCCTACCACTCCCAGACCCTCACTCCCTTGATCGCTTCAATCCCTACCAGTTTTTCTTCTCTCAATGTTTCCAACTATCTCTTTAGTTGCATCACTCTTATTCACACCCACGGTGCCACCACTCATCGAGATATTTATAACATAGAATCCTTTGATTATCTTTTAGGCGAGAATCTAGAAGTGGATGTTTAAATCGCCTGCAGGTAATAAAGCCCAGTGGGGGAGAATAAGGCTCAGTGGGGAATGTCTGTATTCGCTGACAATTTAGAAGATCGATGTTGCTTGGTGATTCAAACATTGAGCATTCACCGGTAGGTGGCTGGATGTAAAATTCCATTTCCTGTTGTGTGGGGAAAATGGCAGCACAGCAACCACATTTCCACCATCTTAAATTAATTCGGTTGTTTTTGCAGTGAAATGTAAGTCTGTCCACACCTTCATGTCGGAATTCTTTAAAATCATAATACTCAAACTTTACTTAGAAAGTGACTTTTTGGAAGTTTTCAAAAAGATGCAATTCCTGTGTGAAGATCCTCATGAATTATTCTGCAAGAGACCACTGATTTCATGAACTGGGAGGACCCGCTTCCTCCGGGAACCGCCAGGGGCAGAGGGAGAGGGAGGAGGAGGCGTGGAGTGGCCATGTTATTATTTTTATGATTTGTAATGGCATAGCAGAATACCCAACCTTCGGGCGATATTGTTCCAAGCAAGCAACACTTTATTCTGATACATACCTTTATTTGGGCGGTGTATATGCAACTGACCGCTGCCTCGATCGCCCCCGAAAATAAAATAACAAAGTGTGAGGAATTGAGCTAGCATGCCAGTGAGCAAGGAGTAAACTGGATTTATTACATGTTTATAATGTTTTAGAAAACATTGCATTTGCAGCTGACACATCCACACACGCACACACACACGCACGCACACACACATGCACACACACACACGCACACACACGGTTATGAAGGCCCGGACAGACTACTACTAATTTAAACAGCTCTAATCATTCCCACCTTCTTGTGGGGTCGGCCAAGGAAACATTTTGGGCCCAAGTCTTTCACCAACCGGTTCGCCCGGCCTGAGGCTTGACTGGAGGTGACTTAGGGAGGATGTTGTAATGTATTCAGGGTGCCAGTGATAACTCACCTACTTTTCACGAAAGATACCGTGCAAACACCAAGAAAACGAATGCTAGCAGACAGGAGATCGAGCTCATTGGCATCTACAGGAGAGATGGCGGACTTTGTGATACAACGCTCTACCTGTGAAACAGCAATCCACAGTTTATTTCCAGGGCAGGAATCAAACTACACAGCAGGTCACCTCAAATGTAAAGCGGCTTTCTGCGCATTGTTTAGTATTATTTTTTTACTCAAACTAGAGAGTTCTTGGAACACCTTACCCTGTGCAATCTTGAGAAAAAGGACATGTGAAGGGTTACACCTTCTCTTTTTATTTGGACGAAGTTAGCTCAGACGTTGCTTCACCGGGCACTGCCATTTTGTCTGAATCTCGATGTCCCTCCGCCCAGAGAGCGCGAGCGGAACCTTTGATTGGTCGAGACGAGTATACAATTTTGCCAAAGCACTGCTAAATTGAAGTTTTTTGGAAGTGCAAACAAGACGATTCATGTTCTACGGTGTTGAAAATGTGAAATTGAATTGAAATTATTTAAGTCGGTCCTCAATCATAGAGTGACAGACACACTGACAAAGTGGACCAACTTGTGCGCCATGTCGCGTAAGGTGATGGTAATACATGCTCGCCAATGGTAAGGGATTTGGACTTAGGTAATCCTTCCTAGTCACATCGCGCAGGCACCTTGTGTTTAAAGCTAAAATATGGAAACGTTTCACTTTGATTTATCTCAACTCAAAACGCAGAAGGTTCAGGGGTCCAAAAAGGTGTGAGTGCTGAGTGCTGTGTTGTTTGTCAAAGACCTCAAGAAGGCTAATAGCAATTAGCCAAAATAACCTCTTCGGCAAAGCTTCCTTTTAACTCTGTTTCATGACATAAAAATTCAACTTTTTTTTTCTTCTTTAACAATTCTCGGAGAACCGAGAATAAAGACTTTTTAATGATTAATTAACCCAGGAGCGAACTGTCTGCGACTTGTGACTTCAACATCACAGACTGTAATTCGTGGTTGGATTTCAACCCCATCCATGCTCCAGAAACTGCTCTGTAAACAGCTCATACGATATCGCTGCAGGTTATTTGGGGGAATCACAACGCATTTCATATACCGCTTGGCACCAACCCCAACTGGTTATGACATGAAAAATAAGACCACATCACTCAGACGGACCAGACCTAGTCGACCTTGTGATGTGCCTTATTCGGTCCTCATTCGAATGGTCCTCATTACCCTCGCCAGAGGAGAGGGTATTGCATTTGAGTCCGTTTGTTTGTTACTTGCAAAATCGAAGATTTTTCAAGTATATTGGTCTGTTGCGTTTGTGGTTCTGTCTGTCTGTCTGTTTGTCTTTTTGTTTGTCACCGGCCGACAGGTCACAATTCTAAACCGATCGTCACGAAACTTCACCAAGTTGTATAGGTCGTCCCAATTGAGAAGCCTATTGTTTTGGGGGTCAAAAGTTCAAAAGGTCAACATAGGCCAAAGGTCACCAACTTTGCCAAATTTCTAAAATCCTCAATTTTCATCCAATTGACTTGAAATTTGAATAGGTTATACATGTCGGCGAATTGAATTCAACCACCAACTATTTTTGAGATCAGCATAGGCCAGAAGGTCAACATAGGCCAAAGGTTAACAACCATTTCAAATTTCTAAAATCCTCAATTTTCATCCGATTGACTTGAAATATGAAGAGGACTTGCATATCTGTTCACTGAATTCAACCACCAAGTATTTTTGTGGTCAACATAGGCCAAAAGGTCAACATAGGCCAAATTTCTAAAATCCTCAATTTTGATCCAATTGACTTGAAATTCTAAGAGGATTTGCATATATGGTCACTGAATTCAACCACCTACTATGTTTGAGGTCAACAATGGCCAAAAGGTCAACATAGGCCAAGTTTTACAAATCCTAAATTTTCATCCGATTGACTTGAAAATTGAACAGCATTTGCACATTGAGTCACTAAATAGGGAAACTAACTATTTTTGAGGTCAAAAGGTCAAAGGTCAACTCAAGGTCAACCTTGACAAAATCATCATTTTTCATCTGAAAAATCGTCACTTTTCTTCCTGTTGACCCAAGCTTTGATCAAGATTGTCAATTTGAATCTTGATGAAATGGACAATTTGCTGAATCAATGGAATTTTTTTCTTGGGGGTGGGGGGCGGATTTTGCAAGTATCGTGCTCTGCATGATGTCTTCTTGTTTGTCTGTTTGTCTGTTTGTTTGTCTGTTTGTCTGCACAGAATAAATATGATTTTCTCTGCAACTGTTGGTCCGATTGACAGGAAATTTTCACCTGTATAATTTCACCTGTATAATTGCAACTCTACCTGTATAATGTTTTATGATAATTATGACGTCATAGGTCACGTGGTTCGGCCGCCATCTTGGAAAAAACGAAAACATTTGCACCTCTATATCTCCGAAAGCGCTGAATAGAAAAAATTGAGACATGGCTCATTGTAAAGAACTCTCCATGGGGAATAAAATATGTTAATAATGATGTCATAGGTCCCTCCATTATAACATCATATTTCACAAGTACAAAACCTCATCCGATCAAGATGAAATTTCTTGAGCATAATCTAGGAATAAATTAGTTTAGAAAAAACATTATGATGACATCGTCGGTCACGTGGTTCGGCCGCCATATTTGTTTTAACACAAAAGCCTTAAAAACTACTGAAAATACATCCTGGCGTGGGTTTGCAATCTCTGATTGCTCTTTTTCTTGTTCGGCAATGTTTCAGCGAAGGTCCTTATTCAAGAGCAGACCTTTTCATTAAAATCATATATATATATATATATATATATATATATATATATATATATATATATATATATATATATATATATATATATATACATACATACATATATATATATATATATATATTAATTGTTACGGTTCTCTACGCCAGCCTTCTTCCCCTTATCAAGGGGGGATTAATCCCCTTGTCTTTACTGGGCCTGGCGGAACCGAGACTTATTATGTCCCTCCCGGACACACGTGGCGTAGGGTTTCGGGACTACTTTTCGCTCGTACCTAAGTCCCCACGCTGCCCTGGGAGCGAGGAAACAAGCCTCGCACGAATTAAGTGTGATGTTGGTACGCCGAGCGGATTGCGTACACGTGGTCCACGCAGTCTTAATTAGTGGAACCCGATTGGAGTGATCTTATTCGTGCCACGCTTAGTCAATTGAGGAAACCACAGGAACGATCGAATCAGAAAGAAAGAACAAGGGTTTAATTATTCCCACACGTATATACAGTTCAAGGACGAAGAGACACGGAGCAATCCTTAAGCAGTCTTAACTTATCCCTTGGACAACGGGCCCGGCTCACACTCACACAGGGGATTGCAGATGGGCAGGTGTCCCCACGCATCCAGAGATGGTCCTCGTCCAGCTCTCCACAGTTCTCGGCACGTCCCGTGGCAGGCGAAGGCAGGGACTCGTAGCGCGTCTCTCGAACAAAGCAAATGTTGGGGCGAAACGGTAGAGGGCGGACTTTAGCGCGGCTGGCGGTTACGCAACCTTGTTCACTCGCGCAGCTGAAATGCACTATACTCGTTCATAAGCACGTCTGACTGCGCCCGCATATATGTAGCGACCAACTCCTCCTCTTCAATACACTTGGTGTTGGTTAGCGCGCACGTTCTCGTGCAATGGTCAAGTTCATCAGGCAGCAGTCATTTACAACGCGAGCCCTTTTATCTCTCTCTCTCTCTCTCTCTCTCTCTCTCTCTTTCTCTCTCTCTCTCTCTCTCTCTCTCTCTCTCTCTCTCTCTCTCTCTCTCTCTCTCGCAGCAAGTCCTCTCTCACTTATCCGGCGTTCCTCTGTGAGTCCTGTCGAGGGCTTTTGTGCAGCGGTTCTTATAGCTACGCCCCCCGAACCTTCTGGAACTCACCCGACTCTTCTCACCACGCCCTCTGACGCCACGCCGCCGCCACCACCCTCGAGCTCTGATTGGCGGCTCGTGCTTACCGTCATTGCTTCTGCCGCTCCGCCTCGACTCCGCCCCGATCCTCCTTTTGCCTGCCTCGTGTTAACTCGCCCAATATGAACCAACATTAACGCAAAAGGGATTGAGGCTACAGACGTGGGATGATCGGTTGCAGTACGGCCTATTTTCCTGGCTCCTACTCAACGCAGAATTAACACTGGAAGGGAACTAAGCTCACAAATACTAAGACATAACTATACTATTGCGAGGCTACATGTTGCTCGTGTGACTAACTATGGGGGACAGACTTTAACCTTTATTAAACTCGCTTGACAGACTCAAAACCACAACAATATATATATATATATATATTGATAAAATATAGATTTTTTTTATAGATATTATTATGAATAAAATATAGGTATTATAAAATATCGATATTTTTAAATATATCTCCATACTATGCACAAAAGCATGTCACCCAGCTAACATAACAACGTTGGGTCAACATTGGCATTTGGTCAATTGGTCGCAAGTGCATTATTGTCGTCAGGGTGACGATGTTTATTGGTTGCAAACGCGACGTCTATTTTCCAATGTTGGCCCAAACGTTGTTTATTAGTTGTAAACGCGACTTCTTTTTCCAACGTTGGCCCAACGTTGTTTATTGGTTGTGACGCGACTTCTTTTTCCAACGTTGGCCCAACGTTGTTTATTGGTTGTAAACGCGACTTCTTTTTCCAACGTTGGCCTAACGTTGTTTACTGGTTGTAAACTTGACGTCTTTTTCCCAACGTTTGTCCAACATTGTTGCGTTAGTTGGACAAGCTTGAAATGGAGAGGGTGATGGGGAAGAATTGAGAAAACAAATTTATATTGAGAAATGGTTCAGGGTTTGTTTAAGGGTTTGTTTGTTTGTGTAAGGAATATGTTTGGCTAAGGGTTTGAAAATCCCTCCATTTGTTTCCATGATATGTAGATGCCCTTTAATAGGGACATTATCGAAATGGTCTTGCCTTTTTGACTGACTCTTTAATGGCACAAATGGACTGCAGCAACTGGAGTCAGAACACAGTGTTGCTGGGAATAACGAATGAGATGTTCTCAGTGCTGTGATTTCATAATGGATTTCCTTACTCGACTCTAAAACGAGCGCTCACATCGGGGGAAGGAGAGGGGATGTTGGGAGATGCACAGCTTCGACCTTTCTTGTGAATAAAGCCATCTTGGTCACCCAGTTCCTGAATATAGTGAGCCTCTTGTGTATGCATGAGTATCATATAAAGTAGAGATTCTTTTATAAAAGGTAATGAAAGTTGTTCTCTTCTAACCATGGTCCCACAGTTTGATGGCATTGCACGGTTCACAATCCTTGTAAGTGCAGGAAAATAAAGCAATTGAATTAATACTACAGCTGCTGAAGCTCCACAGGGATTTACTTTGAGTCATAATGGATGCAACGTTTGAACAACAAAGCCAACAATCACAAAAAGAGGGATAAACAAACTCTGCCTTGGATTTACCCATCGGGTGCCTCTGAGCTGTCTAGCCTGGGTTTGAATCCCATCCTAGCTAGAAACCGTTGTTCCACATGCAGTGCGACGCATCAATGTGTCTGTTGAGGGAGAACAGGACATTTTTACTGTCCCACTACTACTACTACTACTACTACTACTACTACTACTACTACTACTACTACTACTACTACTACTGTGTTATAAAAGGTGCATGAGGCCGAGGGGTACTGCAACAGAGGCACAGGAAGGTGAAGAGGCACTACAGGAGCAACACAGCCACGCTTCAGTAATGATGCAACTAGCGGTCTGAAATTACAATTGATTTGTAGTCTATAATCGATATTACATTCTACTGAAATAGAGCCTGTTTGTCGCTCGCACCTTTTGGCCTCAGATCTCCTTTAAATCGTGTTTCTGCACTATGTAGTACTTTTTAAAATACTTCTCTAATACTTTTATAGTACTTCTCTATTACTTTTCTCGTACTTCTATATTACTTCTCTAATAAGTTTCATGTACTTTTCTAGTACATCTCTAGTACTTCTCGTACGTCTCCAATACTTCTCGAGTACTTTTCTAATACTTCTCTATTACTTATCTACTATTTTTGAAGTACTCCTCTATTACTTCTCTCGTATTTATTTCTCCAGTACTTCTATAGTACTTCTGTAGTACTCTTGTAGTTGTACTGTATTATTTCTGCAGTTCTCCTGTAGTATTTCTGTAGTTCTCCTGTAGTACTACTGCAGTATTTCTGTCGTATTTCTATAGTACTTCTATATTACTCCTGTAGTACTCCTGTAATACTCCTGTTGTACTGCTGTAGTACTTTTGTAGTTCTTCTTTTGTGCTCCTGTAGTATTTCTGTAGTTCTCCTGTAGTACTACTATAGTATTTCTGTAGTACTTCTGTAGTTCTCATGTAGTGCTCCTGTAGTATTGCTGTAGTATTCCTGTCGTACTCCTATAGTATTCCTGTAGTGCTTCTGTATTACTCCTGTAGTATTCCTGTAGTATTTTTGTAGTATTCCTGTAGTATTCCTGTAGTACTTCTGTAGCACTTCTTTCGTACTTCTGTAGTTCTTCTTTTGTGCTCTTGTAGTATTTCTGTAGTTCTCCTGTAGTACTACTATAGTATTTCTGTAGTACTTCTGTAGTTCTCATGTAGTGCTCCTGTAGTATTGCTGTAGTATAACTGTCGTACTCCTATACTATTCCTGTAGTACTTCTGTATTACTCCTGTAGTATTCCTGTAGTACTTCTGTAGTATTTCTGTCGTATTTCTGTAGTATTTCTGTAGCACACTTTTCAGCGAAGTATCTGCATCACTGCACAGAACGCTTTCTCTGTCCTCATGTCAAAACTGCGGAGTATCCAAACGACGCGGGCGCACATGCCTTGTGCCATGAAAAACATGATATAATTACATAACAAGCCTTTCATGATAGATCCATGCCCTCTTCGTGTACATTGGCTTTTAAAACGTCTGAACTGGTTATATATGCAAGTCTTATGCGTCCCTTGGGCAGCCAAGGGAGGTCGAACAAGTGTTCCTCTTACATTCTGCCCACTTGTGGCTTTCGCCTTACAGAATATTGCACACTATTTGAAAGAGGAAACACGAAAGGCGATTGCTTAGAGGCGTTAACTGAAACCACAACCCCGATAGTGCATTGAAGGAGCCATCTATGTATTACATACGCACGGTGGTTGCTCCACTCAAAGGAGAAATAAGAGAATGGATGATAGAGGGGTGTGGTGTGAATGGAGTGGGGAGAGAAGGGAAATAAGGATTAGTCTGGGAGGGAAAATAAATGGGCAGGTATGGAACATCAAGTTGGATTGGAGAGGAGGGAGAATGGAGCGACAATATCGACATGTTGCGTACATAATAAATAAATGGTGGCATCCGTTCAGGAGGACTCGACAAAGGTTACCATTTTACCAGATCGGCTATAAATCTTGATAGTTGCGCAATGACTATGGTGGAAATCAATCAGCAATATATTAATTAAAACGATTGATTGAATTGAAAATGAATAAGCAAAGAAACCTCTGATTGTAACAATAACAAAAAAGAGTCGAGCAGCATCGGTTTCTCATCGTGGTTGCTTGATGAGCATGGTTACCTGCTTGCTGGAGTGGTAACGTGCTGAGCATGGCTTAAATTTTTTTTTTTTGAGACATGATCAATTCCGAGAATGTTGATCTCATGGTGGTTACCTTCTGAGCATGGTTACCTGCTGAGCATGGCTTGGAACATGATCACTTCCGAGAAGGTTGATCTCATGGTGGTTACCTTCTCAGCATGGTTACCTGCTGAGCATGGTTACATGCTGAGCATGGCTTGGAACATGATCACTTCCGAGAAGGTTGATCTCATGGTGGTTACCTTCTGAGCATGGTTACCTGCTGAGCATGGCTAGGAACATGATCACTTCCGAGAATGTTGATCTCATGGTGGTTACCTTCTCAGCATGGTTACCTGCTGAGCATGGCTTGGAACATGATCAATTCCGAGAAGGTTGATCTCATGGTAGTTACCTTCTGAGCATGGTTACCTGCTGAGCGTGGTAACCTGCTGAGCGTGGGTTGGGACATGATCGATTCCGAGAAGGTTGATTCCATCTCCACATTGTCCGTTTAATTAATTATGGGCAATTCTAAAGAGTAATTCTAAAGGGTAATTCTAAAGGGTAATTCTAAAGGGTAATTCTAAAGGGTAATTCTAAAGGGTAATTCTAAAGGGTAATTCTAAAGGGTAATTCTAAAGGGTAATTCTAAAGAGTAATTATAAAGGGTAATTCTAAAGGGTAATTATAAAGGGTAATTCTAAAGGGTAATTATAAAGGGTAATTATAAAGGGTAATTATAAAGAGTAATTCTAAAGGGTAATTCTAAAGGGTAATTATAAAGGGTAATTCTAAAGGGTAATTATAAAGGGTAATTCTAAAGGGTAATTCTAAAGAGTAATTCTGAAGGGTAATTCTGAAGGGTAATTCTGAAGGGTAATTCTAAAGGGTAATTCTAAAGAGTAATTCTAAAGGGTAATTCTAAAGGGTAATTATAAAGGGTAATTCTGAAGGGTAATTCTGAAGGGTAATTCTAAAGGGTAATTCTAAAGGGTAATTCTAAAGGGTAATTCTAAAGAGTAATTCTAAAGGGTAATTCTAAAGGGTAATTATAAAGGGTAATTCTAAAGGGTAATTCTAAAGGGTAATTATAAAGGGTAATTCTAAAGGGTAATTCTAAAGAGTAATTCCAAAGGGTAATTCTAAAGGGTAATTATAAAGGGTAATTCTAAAGGGTAATTCAAAATGGTAATTCTAAAGGGTAATTCTAAAGGGTAATTCTAAAGGGTAATTCTAAAGGGTAATTCTAAAGCGTAATTCTAAAGGGTAATTCTGAAGGGTAATTCTGAAGGGTAATTCTAAAGGGTAATTCTAAAGCGTAATTCTAAAGCGTAATTCTAAAGGGTAATTCTGAAGGGTAATTCTGAAGGGTAATTCTAAAGGGTAATTCTAAAGGGTAATTCTAAAGGGTAATTCTAAAGAGTAATTCTAAAGGGTAATTCTAAAGGGTAATTATAAAGGGTAATTCTAAAGGGTAATTCTAAAGGGTAATTATAAAGGGTAATTCTAAAGGGTAATTCTAAAGAGTAATTCCAAAGGGTAATTCTAAAGGGTAATTATAAAGGGTAATTCTAAAGGGTAATTCAAAATGGTAATTCTAAAGGGTAATTCTAAAGGGTAATTCTAAAGGGTAATTCTAAAGGGTAATTCTAAAGGGTAATTCTAAAGAGTAATTCTAAAGGGTAATTCTAAAGGGTAATTCTAAAGGGTAATTCTAAAGCGTAATTCTAAAGGGTAATTCTGAAGGGTAATTCTAAAGGGTAATTCTAAAGAGTAATTCTAAAGGGTAATTCTAAAGGGTAATTATAAAGGGTAATTCTAAAGGGTAATTCTAAAGGGTAATTCTAAAGGGTAATTCTAAAGCCTTTCAATCATTTGTAGGCCTCGCCTATTTCATGTTTAAAATGCCAAACTGAACGACTTCCTTCGGACATGGGTGTGATTTTTTTTATTGTGACCAGAATGTCAAGGAATTTTGTTTTCTGTCTGCCCCATGCATTTCTCTCCTTGTCCTTCATTGTTATGCCAAGACACCATCACTCGGAAGATGATGGATGAAAATCGATGGGGAACACCTGCTGATTATAAATGTGCTGACAAGGCCATAAATGTTCCGATTGGAATGAAACAGATGTGCATCGGATGACCCAAAAGTGGAAAGGGACCAGATGGAAGCAGAAGGAGCCAAAAACACCACACATGAGCAAGTTCTTTACGACGAGAGCACGAGTGTGATGGCAACTAGTTTATGAAAAATACATGGCCTGTCTTTGACTTTGGACGGACGCACTCACGCACCAAATTCAACCCCACTCCCCCATCCATTTCCCCCAACCGAACCCCCATCTTGGGCATGGATGTTCCCATCTTGGGCTTTCCACTTTTGGGTCATCCGATGCACATCTGTTTCATTCCAATCGGAACATTTATGGCCTTGTCAGCACCTTTATAATCAGCAGGTGTTCCCCATCGATTTTCATCCATCATCTGCCGAGTGATGGTGTCTTGGCATAACAATGAAGGACAAGGAGAGAAATGCATGGGGCAGACAGAAAACAAAATTCCTTGACTTTCTGGTCACAATAAAAAATAATCACACCCATGTCCGAAGGAAGTCGTTCAGTTTGGCATTTTAAACATGAAATAGGCGAGGCCTACAAATGATTGAAAGGCTTTAGAATCACACTTTAGAATTACCCTTTAGAATTACCCTTTAGAATTACCCTTCAGAATTACCCTTTAGAATTACCCTTTAGAATTACCCTTTATAATTACCCTTTAGAATTACCCTTTAGAATTACTCTTTAGAATTACCCTTTAGAATTACCCTTCAGAATTACCCTTTAGAATTACGCTTTAGAATTACCCTTTAGAATTACCCTTTAGAATTACCCTTTAGAATTACCATTTTGAATTACCCTTTAGAATTACCCTTTATAATTACCCTTTAGAATTACCCTTTGGAATTACTCTTTAGAATTACCCTTTAGAATTACCCTTTATAATTACCCTTTAGAATTACCCTTTAGAATTACCCTTTATAATTACCCTTTAGAATTACCCTTTAGAATTACCCTTTAGGATTACACTTTAGAATTACCCTTTAGAATTACCCTTTATAATTACCCTTTAGAATTACCCTTTATAATTACCCTTTAGAATTACCCTTTATAATTACCCTTTAGAATTACCCTTTAGAATTACCCTTTAGAATTACCCTTTAGAATTACCCTTTAGAATCACACTTTAGAATTACCCTTTAGAATTACCCTTTAGAATTACCCTTCAGAATTACCCTTTAGAATTACTCTTTAGAATTACCCTTTAGAATTACCCTTTAGAATTACCCTTTAGAATTACACTTTAGCATTACACTTTGGAATTACCCTTTAGAATTACCCTTTAGAATTACCCTTTAGAATTACCCTTTAGAATTACACTTTAGCATTACACTTTGGAATTACCCTTTAGAATTACACTTTGGAATTACACTTTAGAATTACACTTTAGAATTACACTTTAGAATTACACTTTAGAATTACACTTTAGAATTACACTTTAGAATTACCCTTTAGAATTACACTTTAGAATTACACTTTAGAATTACACTTTAGAATTACACTTTAGAATTACCCTTTAGAATTACCCTTTAGGATTACACTTTAGAATTACCCTTTAGAATTACACTTTAGAATTACCCTTTAGAATTACACTTTAGAATTACCCTTTAGAATTACACTTTAGAATTACCCTTTAGAATTACCTTTAGAATTACACTTTAGAATTACCCTTTAGAATTACACTTTAGAATTACACTTTAGAATTACACTTTAGAATTACACTTTAGAATTACCCTTTAGAATTACCCTTTAGGATTACACTTTAGAATTACCCTTTAGAATTACACTTTATAATTACAATTTAGAATTACCCTTTAGGATTACACTTTAGAATTACCCTTTAGAATTACACTTTAGAATTACACTTTAGAATTACACTTTAGAATTACACTTTAGAATTACACTTTAGCATTACACTTTGGAATTACACTTTAGAATTACACTTTAGAATTACACTTTAGAATTACCCTTTAGAATTCCCCTTTGGAATTACCCTTTAGAATTACTCTTTAGAATTACACTTTAGAATTACACTTTAGAATTACACTTTAGAATTACACTTTAGAATTACCCTTTAGAATTACACTTTAGAATTACACTTTAGAATTACACTTTAGAATTACACTTTGGAATTACACTTTAGAATTACACTTTAGAATTACACTTTAGAATTACACTTTAGAATTACACTTTAGAATTACACTTTAGAATTACCCTTTAGAATTACACTTTAGAATTACACTTTAGCATTACACTTTGGAATTACCCTTTAGAATTACCCTTTAGAATTACACTTTAGAATTACACTTTAGAATTACACTTTAGAATTACACTTTAGAATTACACTTTAGAATTACACTTTAGAATTACACTTTAGAATTACACTTTGGAATTACACTTTAGAATTACACTTTAGAATTACACTTTAGAATTACACTTTAGAATTACACTTTAGAATTACACTTTAGAATTACCCTTTAGAATTACACTTTAGAATTACACTTTAGCATTACACTTTGGAATTACCCTTTAGAATTACCCTTTAGAATTACACTTTAGAATTACACTTTAGAATTACACTTTAGCATTACACTTTGGAATTACACTTTAGAATTACACTTTAGAATTACACTTTAGAATTACACTTTAGAATTACACTTTAGAATTACACTTTAGAATTACACTTTAGAATTACACTTTAGAATTACCCTTTAGAATTACCCTTTAGAATTACCCTTCAGAATTACCCTTTAGAATTACTCTTTAGAATTACCCTTTAGAATTACCCTTTAGAATTACCCTTTAGAATTACACTTTAGCATTACACTTTGGAATTACCCTTTAGAATTACCCTTTAGAATTACCCTTTAGAATTACCCTTTAGAATTACACTTTAGCATTACACTTTGGAATTACCCTTTAGAATTACACTTTGGAATTACACTTTAGAATTACACTTTAGAATTACACTTTAGAATTACACTTTAGAATTACACTTTAGAATTACACTTTAGAATTACCCTTTAGAATTACACTTTAGAATTACACTTTAGAATTACACTTTAGAATTACACTTTAGAATTACCCTTTAGAATTACCCTTTAGGATTACACTTTAGAATTACCCTTTAGAATTACACTTTAGAATTACCCTTTAGAATTACACTTTAGAATTACCCTTTAGAATTACACTTTAGAATTACCCTTTAGAATTACCTTTAGAATTACACTTTAGAATTACCCTTTAGAATTACACTTTAGAATTACACTTTAGAATTACACTTTAGAATTACACTTTAGAATTACCCTTTAGAATTACCCTTTAGGATTACACTTTAGAATTACCCTTTAGAATTACACTTTATAATTACAATTTAGAATTACCCTTTAGGATTACACTTTAGAATTACCCTTTAGAATTACACTTTAGAATTACACTTTAGAATTACACTTTAGAATTACACTTTAGAATTACACTTTAGCATTACACTTTGGAATTACACTTTAGAATTACACTTTAGAATTACACTTTAGAATTACCCTTTAGAATTCCCCTTTGGAATTACCCTTTAGAATTACTCTTTAGAATTACACTTTAGAATTACACTTTAGAATTACACTTTAGAATTACACTTTAGAATTACCCTTTAGAATTACACTTTAGAATTACACTTTAGAATTACACTTTAGAATTACACTTTGGAATTACACTTTAGAATTACACTTTAGAATTACACTTTAGAATTACACTTTAGAATTACACTTTAGAATTACACTTTAGAATTACCCTTTAGAATTACACTTTAGAATTACACTTTAGCATTACACTTTGGAATTACCCTTTAGAATTACCCTTTAGAATTACACTTTAGAATTACACTTTAGAATTACACTTTAGAATTACACTTTAGAATTACACTTTAGAATTACACTTTAGAATTACACTTTAGAATTACACTTTGGAATTACACTTTAGAATTACACTTTAGAATTACACTTTAGAATTACACTTTAGAATTACACTTTAGAATTACACTTTAGAATTACCCTTTAGAATTACACTTTAGAATTACACTTTAGCATTACACTTTGGAATTACCCTTTAGAATTACCCTTTAGAATTACACTTTAGAATTACACTTTAGAATTACACTTTAGCATTACACTTTGGAATTACACTTTAGAATTACACTTTAGAATTACACTTTAGAATTACACTTTAGAATTACACTTTAGAATTACACTTTAGAATTACACTTTAGAATTACCCTTTAGAATTACACTTTAGAATTACACTTTAGAATTACCCTTTAGAATTACACTTTAGAATTACACTTTAGAATTACCCTTTAGAATTACACTTTGGAATTACCCTTTTGAATTACACTTTAGAATTACACTTTAGAATTACACTTTAGAATTACCCTTTAGAATTACACTTTAGAATTACACTTTAGAATTACCCTTTAGAATTACACTTTGGAATTACCCTTTAGAATTACACTTTAGAATTACACTTTAGAATTACACTTTAGCATTACACTTTAGAATTACCCTTTAGAATTACACTTTAGAATTACACTTTAGCATTACACTTTAGAATTACCCTTTAGAATTACACTTTAGAATTACACTTTAGAATTACACTTTAGAATTACACTTTAGAATTACACTTTAGAATTACCCTTTAGAATTACACTTTAGAATTACACTTTAGAATTACCCTTTAGAATTACCCTTTAGAATTACCCTTTAGAATTACCCTTTAGAATTACACTTTAGAATTACACTTTAGAATTACCCTTTAGAATTACACTTTAGAATTACCCTTTAGAATTACACTTTAGAATTACACTTTAGAATTACCCTTTAGAATTACACTTTAGAATTACACTTTAGAATTACACTTTAGAATTACCCTTTAGAATTACACTTTAGAATTACACTTTAGAATTACACTTTAGAATTACCCTTTAGAATTACACTTTAGAATTACACTTTAGAATTACACTTTAGAATTACCCTTTAGAATTACACTTTAGAATTACCCTTTAGAATTACACTTTAGAATTACCCTTTAGAATTACACTTTAGAATTACACTTTAGAATTACACTTTAGAATTACACTTTAGAATTACACTTTAGAATTATACTTTAGAATTACACTTTAGAATTGCCCTTTAGAATTACACTTTAGAATTACACTTTAGAATTACCCTTTAGAATTACACTTTAGAATTACACTTTAGAATTACACTTTAGAATTACACTTTAGAATTATACTTTAGAATTACCCTTTAGAATTACACTTTAGAATTACCCTTTAGAATTACACTTTAGAATTACACTTTAGAATTACCCTTTAGAATTACACTTTGGAATTACACTTTAGCATTACACTTTAGAATTACCCTTTAGAATTACACTTTAGAATTACACTTTAGCATTACACTTTAGAATTACACTTTAGAATTACACTTTAGAATTACACTTTAGAATTACACTTTAGAATTACCCTTTAGAATTACACTTTAGAATTACCCTTTAGAATTACACTTTAGAATTACACTTTAGAATTACCCTTTAGAATTACCCATTAGAATTACACTTTAGAATTACCCTTTAGAATTACCCTTTAGAATTACCCATTAGAATTACACTTTAGAATTACCCTTTAGAATTATCCTTTAGAATTACCCTTTAGAATTACACTTTAGAATTACACTTTAGAATTACACTTTAGAATTACACTTTAGAATTACACTTTAGAATTACCCTTTAGAATTACACTTTAGAATTACACTTTAGAATTACCCTTTAGAATTACACTTTGGAATTACCCTTTAGAATTACACTTTAGAATTACACTTTAGAATTACCCTTTAGAATTACACTTTAGAATTACACTTTAGAATTACACTTTAGAATTACCCTTTAGAATTACACTTTAGAATTACACTTTAGAATTACCCTTTAGAATTACACTTTGGAATTACCCTTTAGAATTACACTTTAGAATTACACTTTAGAATTACACTCTAGAATTACACTTTAGAATTACACTTTAGAATTACCCTTTCGAATTACACTTTAGAATTACACTTTAGAATTACCCTTTAGAATTACACTTTGGAATTACCCTTTAGAATTACACTTTAGAATTACACTTTGGAATTACACTTTAGAATTACACTTTAGAATTACCCTTTAGAATTACACTTTAGAATTACACTTTAGAATTACCCTTTAGAATTACACTTTAGAATTACACTTTAGGATTACACTTTAGGATTACACTTTAGGATTACACTTTAGGATTACACTTTAGGATTACACTTTAGGATTACACCTTAGGATTACACTTTAGAATTACACTTTTGAATTACCCTTAAGAATTACACTTTAGGATTACACTTTAGGATTACACTTTAGAATCACACTTTAGAATTACACTTTAGAATTACACTTTAGAATTACACTTTAGAATTACCCTTTAGAATTACACTTTAGAATTACACTTTAGAATTACCCTTTAGAATTACACTTTAGAATTACACTTTAGAATTACACTTTAGAATTACCCTTTAGAATTACACTTTAGAATTACACTTTAGAATTACCCTTTAGAATTACACTTTAGAATTACACTTTAGAATTACCCTTTAGAATTACACTTTAGAATTACACTTTAGAATTACCCTTTAGAATTACACTTTAGAATTACACTTTAGAATTACACTTTAGAATTACACTTTAGAATTACCCTTTAGAATTACACTTTAGAATTACACTTTAGAATTACACTTTAGAATTACCCTTTAGAATTACACTTTAGGATTACCCTTTAGAATTACACTTTAGAATTACACTTTAGAATTACCCTTTAGAATTACACTTTAGAATTACACTTTAGAATTACCCTTTAGAATTACACTTTAGAATTACACTTTAGAATTACACTTTAGAATTACCCTTTAGAATTACACTTTAGAATTACACTTTAGAATTACACTTTAGAATTACACTTTAGAATTACACTTTAGAATCACACTTTAGAATCACACTTTGGAATTACACTTTAGAATTACACTTTAGAATCACACTTTGGAATTACACTTTAGAATTACACTTTAGAATTACACTTTAGAATTACACTTTGGAATTACACTTTAGAATTACACTTTAGAATCACACTTTAGAATCACACTTTGGAATTACACTTTAGAATTACACTTTAGAATTACACTTTAGAATTACACTTTGGAATTACACTTTAGAATTACACTTTAGAATTACCCTTTAGGATTACACTTTAGAATTACCCTTTAGAATTACACTTTAGAATTACACTTTAGAATTACACTTTAGAATTACACTTTAGAATTACACTTTAGCATTACACTTTGGAATTACACTTTAGAATTACACTTTAGAATTACACTTTAGAATTACCCTTTAGAATTCCCCTTTGGAATTACCCTTTAGAATTACTCTTTAGAATTACACTTTAGAATTACACTTTAGAATTACACTTTAGAATTACACTTTAGAATTACCCTTTAGAATTACACTTTAGAATTACACTTTAGAATTACACTTTAGAATTACACTTTGGAATTACACTTTAGAATTACACTTTAGAATTACACTTTAGAATTACACTTTAGAATTACACTTTAGAATTACACTTTAGAATTACCCTTTAGAATTACACTTTAGAATTACACTTTAGCATTACACTTTGGAATTACCCTTTAGAATTACCCTTTAGAATTACACTTTAGAATTACACTTTAGAATTACACTTTAGAATTACACTTTAGAATTACACTTTAGAATTACACTTTAGAATTACACTTTAGAATTACACTTTGGAATTACACTTTAGAATTACACTTTAGAATTACACTTTAGAATTACACTTTAGAATTACACTTTAGAATTACACTTTAGAATTACCCTTTAGAATTACACTTTAGAATTACACTTTAGCATTACACTTTGGAATTACCCTTTAGAATTACCCTTTAGAATTACACTTTAGAATTACACTTTAGAATTACACTTTAGCATTACACTTTGGAATTACACTTTAGAATTACACTTTAGAATTACACTTTAGAATTACACTTTAGAATTACACTTTAGAATTACACTTTAGAATTACACTTTAGAATTACACTTTAGAATTACCCTTTAGAATTACACTTTAGAATTACACTTTAGAATTACCCTTTAGAATTACACTTTAGAATTACACTTTAGAATTACCCTTTAGAATTACACTTTGGAATTACCCTTTAGAATTACACTTTAGAATTACACTTTAGAATTACACTTTAGAATTACCCTTTAGAATTACACTTTAGAATTACACTTTAGAATTACCCTTTAGAATTACACTTTGGAATTACCCTTTAGAATTACACTTTAGAATTACACTTTAGAATTACACTTTAGCATTACACTTTAGAATTACCCTTTAGAATTACACTTTAGAATTACACTTTAGCATTACACTTTAGAATTACCCTTTAGAATTACACTTTAGAATTACACTTTAGAATTACACTTTAGAATTACACTTTAGAATTACCCTTTAGAATTACACTTTAGAATTACACTTTAGAATTACCCTTTAGAATTACCCTTTAGAATTACCCTTTAGAATTACCCTTTAGAATTACACTTTAGAATTACACTTTAGAATTACCCTTTAGAATTACACTTTAGAATTACCCTTTAGAATTACACTTTAGAATTACACTTTAGAATTACCCTTTAGAATTACACTTTAGAATTACACTTTAGAATTACACTTTAGAATTACCCTTTAGAATTACACTTTAGAATTACACTTTAGAATTACACTTTAGAATTACCCTTTAGAATTACACTTTAGAATTACACTTTAGAATTACACTTTAGAATTACCCTTTAGAATTACACTTTAGAATTACCCTTTAGAATTACACTTTAGAATTACCCTTTAGAATTACACTTTAGAATTACACTTTAGAATTACACTTTAGAATTACACTTTAGAATTACACTTTAGAATTATACTTTAGAATTACACTTTAGAATTGCCCTTTAGAATTACACTTTAGAATTACACTTTAGAATTACCCTTTAGAATTACACTTTAGAATTACACTTTAGAATTACACTTTAGAATTACACTTTAGAATTATACTTTAGAATTACCCTTTAGAATTACACTTTAGAATTACCCTTTAGAATTACACTTTAGAATTACACTTTAGAATTACCCTTTAGAATTACACTTTGGAATTACACTTTAGCATTACACTTTAGAATTACCCTTTAGAATTACACTTTAGAATTACACTTTAGCATTACACTTTAGAATTACACTTTAGAATTACACTTTAGAATTACACTTTAGAATTACACTTTAGAATTACCCTTTAGAATTACACTTTAGAATTACCCTTTAGAATTACACTTTAGAATTACACTTTAGAATTACCCTTTAGAATTACCCATTAGAATTACACTTTAGAATTACCCTTTAGAATTACCCTTTAGAATTACCCATTAGAATTACACTTTAGAATTACCCTTTAGAATTATCCTTTAGAATTACCCTTTAGAATTACACTTTAGAATTACACTTTAGAATTACACTTTAGAATTACACTTTAGAATTACACTTTAGAATTACCCTTTAGAATTACACTTTAGAATTACACTTTAGAATTACCCTTTAGAATTACACTTTGGAATTACCCTTTAGAATTACACTTTAGAATTACACTTTAGAATTACCCTTTAGAATTACACTTTAGAATTACACTTTAGAATTACACTTTAGAATTACCCTTTAGAATTACACTTTAGAATTACACTTTAGAATTACCCTTTAGAATTACACTTTGGAATTACCCTTTAGAATTACACTTTAGAATTACACTTTAGAATTACACTCTAGAATTACACTTTAGAATTACACTTTAGAATTACCCTTTCGAATTACACTTTAGAATTACACTTTAGAATTACCCTTTAGAATTACACTTTGGAATTACCCTTTAGAATTACACTTTAGAATTACACTTTGGAATTACACTTTAGAATTACACTTTAGAATTACCCTTTAGAATTACACTTTAGAATTACACTTTAGAATTACCCTTTAGAATTACACTTTAGAATTACACTTTAGGATTACACTTTAGAATTACACTTTAGAATTACACTTTAGGATTACACTTTAGGATTACACTTTAGGATTACACTTTAGGATTACACTTTAGGATTACACCTTAGGATTACACTTTAGAATTACACTTTTGAATTACCCTTAAGAATTACACTTTAGGATTACACTTTAGGATTACACTTTAGAATCACACTTTAGAATTACACTTTAGAATTACACTTTAGAATTACACTTTAGAATTACCCTTTAGAATTACACTTTAGAATTACACTTTAGAATTACCCTTTAGAATTACACTTTAGAATTACACTTTAGAATTACACTTTAGAATTACCCTTTAGAATTACACTTTAGAATTACACTTTAGAATTACCCTTTAGAATTACACTTTAGAATTACACTTTAGAATTACCCTTTAGAATTACACTTTAGAATTACACTTTAGAATTACCCTTTAGAATTACACTTTAGAATTACACTTTAGAATTACACTTTAGAATTACACTTTAGAATTACCCTTTAGAATTACACTTTAGAATTACACTTTAGAATTACACTTTAGAATTACCCTTTAGAATTACACTTTAGGATTACCCTTTAGAATTACACTTTAGAATTACACTTTAGAATTACCCTTTAGAATTACACTTTAGAATTACACTTTAGAATTACCCTTTAGAATTACACTTTAGAATTACACTTTAGAATTACACTTTAGAATTACCCTTTAGAATTACACTTTAGAATTACACTTTAGAATTACACTTTAGAATTACACTTTAGAATTACACTTTAGAATCACACTTTAGAATCACACTTTGGAATTACACTTTAGAATTACACTTTAGAATCACACTTTGGAATTACACTTTAGAATTACACTTTAGAATTACACTTTAGAATTACACTTTGGAATTACACTTTAGAATTACACTTTAGAATCACACTTTAGAATCACACTTTGGAATTACACTTTAGAATTACACTTTAGAATTACACTTTAGAATTACACTTTGGAATTACACTTTAGAATTACACTTTAGAATTACACTTTAGAATTACACTTTAGAATTACACTTTAGAATTACCATTTAGAATTACCCTTTAGAATTACCCTTTAGAATTACACTTTAGAATTACACTTTAGAATTACACTTTAGAATTACACTTTAGAATTACCATTTAGAATTACCCTTTAGAATTACACTTTAGAATTACCCTTTAGAATTACACTTTAGAATTACCATTTAGAATTACCCTTTAGAATTACCCTTTAGAATTACACTTTAGAATTACACTTTAGAAATACACTTTAGAATTACACTTTAGCATTACACTTTGGAATTACCCTTTAGAATCACACTTTAGGATTACCCTTTAGAATCACACTTTAGGATTACACTTTAGAATCACACTTTAGAATTACACTTTAGAATTACACTTTAGAATTACACTTTAGAATTACACTTTAGAATTACACTTTAGCATTACACTTTGGAATTACCCTTTAGAATCACACTTTAGAATTACCCTTTAGAATTACACTTTAGAATTACACTTTAGCATTACACTTTGGAATTACCCTTTAGAATCACACTTTAGAATTACACTTTGGAATTACACTTTAGAATTACACTTTAGCATTACACTTTAGAATTACACTTTAGAATTACCCTTTAGAATTACACTTTAGAATTACCCTTTAGAATTACACTTTAGAATTACACTTTAGAATTACACTTTAGAATTACACTTTAGAATTACACTTTGGAATTACCATTTAGAATCACACTTTAGAATTACACTTTGGAATTACACTTTGGAATTACCCTTTAGAATTACACTTTAGAATTACCCTTTAGAATTACACTTTAGAATTACACTTTAGAATTACACTTTAGAATTACACTTTAGAATTACACTTTGGAATTACCCTTTAGAATCACACTTTAGAATTACACTTTGGAATTACCCTTTAGAATTACACTTTAGAATTACACTTTATAATTACCCTTTAGAATTACACTTTAGAATTACCCTTTAGAATTACACTTTAGAATTACACTTTAGAATTACACGTTAGAATTACACTTTAGAATTACCCTTTGGAATTACCCTTTAGAATTACACTTTAGAATTACACTTTAGAATTACCCTTTGGAATTACCCTTTAGAATTACACTTTAGAATTACACTTTAGAATTACACTTTAGAATTACACTTTAGAATTACACTTTGGAATTACCCTTTAGAATTACACTTTAGCATTACACTTTAGAATTACACTTTAGAATTACACTTTAGAATTACCCTTTAGAATTACACTTTAGAATTACACTTTAGAATTACCCTTTAGAATTACACTTTGGAATTACCCTTTAGAATTACACTTTAGAATTACCCTTTAGAATTACACTTCAGAATTACGCTTTAGAATTACCCTTTAGAATTACCCTTTATAATTACCCTTTAGAATTACACTTTAGAATCACACTTTAGAATTACACTTTAGAATTACCCTTTAGAATTACACTTTAGAATTACACTTTAGAATTACCCTTTAGAATTACCCTTTAGAATTACACTTTAGAATCACACTTTAGAATTACACTTTAGAATTACCCTTTAGAATTACACTTTAGAATTACACTTTAGAATTACACTTTAGAATTACACTTTAGAATCACACTTTAGAATTACACTTTAGAATTACCCTTTAGAATTACACTTTAGAATTACCCTTTAGAATTACACTTTGGAATTACACTTTAGAATTACACTTTAGAATCACACTTTAGAATTACACTTTAGAATTACCCTTTAGAATTACACTTTAGAATTACACTTTAGAATTACACTTTAGAATCACACTTTAGAATTACACTTTAGAATTACCCTTTAGAATTACCCTTTAGAATTACCCTTTAGAATTACACTTTAGAATCACACTTTAGAATTACACTTTAGAATTACCCTTTAGAATTACACTTTAGAATCACACTTTAGAATTACACTTTAGAATTACCCTTTAGAATTACACTTTAGAATTACACTTTAGAATTACCCTTTAGAATTACACTTTAGAATTACCCTTTCGAATTACCCTTTAGAATTACCCTTTAGAATTACCCTTTAGAATTACCCTTTAGAATTACCCTTTAGAATTACACTTTAGAATCACACTTTAGAATTACACTTTAGAATTACCCTTTAGAATTACACTTTAGAATTACACTTTAGAATTACACTTTAGAATTACACTTTAGAATTACACTTTAGAATTACACTTTAGAATTTTTTTTTTTTTTTTTTTTTTTTTTTTTTTTTTTTTTTTTTTTGTATACTGAATCGAGGCTCGTGAAAGAGCTAACATTTACTTCACAAACAAATCAACCAGACAAACAAAATATATAAAAAGCGGGAGCGGAAAACAAGATGGGGAGAGAAGGTGAAGCACACAAACACAACATTTGAGAGCAGGGAGATGTGTGGAAGGGAGAGGGCTTGGGGGGAGGAGGCATGGGAAGGGGGGGGGGGGGGGGGGTGGAGGGAGAAGTATAAAACACAAGGACACCAATGACTTCCAGGACAGAAGTTGGTATTTCAAAAAAGTGGAATTGGGGTGAAATTAGCGGGGGTAGAAAAGATCAAGGTTTTGGATGGGGGAAGATAAGAGATGGTGGTGAACAGCTGTTTTAAAGACCTGGAGGGTGGAGTGGGATTGAAGAGAGTGAGGGAGTTTGTTCCAGAGGCGGGAGAAAAGAGGAATGAAGGAGTGAAGGTGAGCAGAGAGTCTTGATTTTGGCAGTTTGACCATAAGAGGGTTGCAGGCAGATCTTGTGCGACCTGTAGGAATATTTGCGGGACAGAGCCCAGAGAGAGCTGGGGGGGCAAGGCCAGAGAGGAGTCGGTAGAAGATGGAAAGACCACCAACCTGCCTGCGGTGAGTGAGTGAGAGGCCCTTGGAGTTAGCTTCATCGCGGGAGATTCCAATGATTCTGAATGCTTTGGTTTCAACAGCGTGAAGACGAGCTAGGTGTGAGGCAGGAGCACCAGCCCAGAGGGGAGAGCAGTATTCCATTGAGCTGCGGATGAAAGCCTTGTATGTGGTGAGGAGCTCAGGTGTGCCAAGGAAGGACTTCGCACGACGGAGGATGCCCAGTCGGCGACTGGCTTTGGAGGCCAGATTTGAAATGTGGTTTTCCCAGGAAAGATCATGGCAGATAGTGAGACCCAAAAGCTTGAGTGACAGAACTTCTCGGAGAGGATTATTCAGAAAGTGGATGGGAGGGTTGTCCAGTCGGTCTTTTCGGAGAGACATCGTAAGAGTGTGAGATTTTCCAGGATTGAAAGACATGTTCCACTTGTTTGCCCAGTCTGTGATTTTGTCCAGGTCTGCAGAGAGTGAGGAGGCAGCAGACTGCCGATCTGAGGGATGAAGAATGGAGCGACAGAGAGTAGAGTCATCAGCAAAGAGATACAGAGGATTTTCAAGAGAGTCAGATAGATCATTGATGAAGACCAGAAAAAGGACAGGGCCGAGAACACTGCCTTGTGGAACTCCAGCCTGAACAGGAAGAGGAGATGAGAGAAACCCATTCAGGGCCACACGTTGACTACGACTAGAGAGGAAGTCCGCCAGCCATGCGTGGAGATTTCCATGGATACCAAAAGAGGAGAGTTTGGTGAGCAGAGCGGGGTGCCAGACCGTATCGAAGGCACGTGATATGTCAAGGGAGACTGCTCTAATTTCCTGTTTGGCATTGAGGACCTCCATCCATTGTTGAGAAAGCAGAAGCAGCATGTCCAGAGTAGAGTGTCCAGGTCTGAAACCAAATTGATGATCAGAGATCAAGCCATTGGAGAAGAGGAAAGATTTCATATCTGAAGCAATGATGGATTCCATGACTTTGCTGATAATTGGGAGAAGGCTGATTGGTCTGTAGTTGCTGGGATCTGTTTTTGCACCTTGTTTGTGCAAAGCGGTGATGTTGGCAGATTTCCAAGCAGATGGAAGATGTCCTTGAGCAAAAGAGAGGGTGAAGAGAACAGAGAGAGGGAGTGAAAGAGCGGAAGAACAGGATTTTAGGACCCGTGGGCTGATGCCGTCAGGTCCAGTTGCAGAATCCGAGTCGAGGGTTGACAGAAACTTTTCCACCTTGTCAGGAGGAAAGGACACAAAGTCCAGGAGCAGCTGGGTACGACTGGGTACGGTGGGTACAGAGAGGGATGGGTTTGGGACACAAGATTTAGAGGCAAACACAGAGTTGAGGCATTCAGCTTTTTCACGTGCAGAGTCAGCCGTGTGGCCATTTGAGGTGAGGGAGGGGATGGAGGGGGAACAAACACCAGAAACAGATTTGACCAGACGCCACCAGGATTTGGAAGAGGGAGACAGATAAGAGAGTTCGGTCCTGAGAACGGAGAGATATTGTTTCCTGGCTCTCCTGAGGGTGGACACACACTTGTTTCGGGCTTTGTGAAAGGAAATGAGATTTCCTTCCGTTGGATTTGCTTTCCAGGAGACGAAAGCAAGTTGTTTCTGGGCAATAGCCTCACCACAAGATTCCGTGTACCATGGACGGGAGGAAGGGTATGACAACAGAAGACGAGATGGGATAAATCTGTGCATGAGAGAGAGCAGTTTGCTTTGGAAGAATTCCCACGAAGAATTTATGTCAGAGGCAGTAGAGATGGGAGACCAGTCCAGATGATTGATGGCTGCTTGAAGACCGTGCCAGTTGGCCTTAGTGAAATGCCAGACTCGTCGACGCTGAGGAGGCTCTCTGAGAATGGTCAGAGAGATGTCCACTTTAACAAGCACATGATCAGAAGAGCCGATTGGAGCAGAAGAAGAGCAGCAGACATTTTCAGGGAAGTTAGTCATAACCAAGTCCAGAAGAGAAGATGCTCCGTTGACTGAAATCCGGGTCGGGAAATTGACAGATTGTGTCAGTCCCAGTGAGTCACAGAAGTCCTTTGCTGAAGAGCCATGGCTGGTGAGAGAGGTACCGACACCCAGCCAACTGGCATGGTGACAGTTGAAATCACCACATATGAGGAAGAGAGAGTTGGGATGGGTAGATAGAAGTTGGTCCATATTCTCAGACAGCGAGATGTAGATGGAGTCATCACTGTTTGGTGGACGGTACAACACACATATGAACAAAAGGTGGGAGCGAAGGGGAAGCCGTAGCCAAAGGTATTCCTGGGGGTGAGGTGGAGAGAGGGCAGTGCAGGGCGAGTGAGGAAGAGAGTTTTTTATAAAGATAGCAACCCCACCTCCAGGACGAGGCTCAGGTCTATCATACCGGAGTAGGGAGTAACCTGGGAGAGATACCAAGGAATCAGAGACATCATGAAGGAGGAAAGTTTCTGTTAAGCAGATCACGTCTGGTTTGTCAGAAGCAACCTGTATGGAGAGATCAGACATGTTTGAGCGAAGGCCCCGGATGTTTGAGGTCCATACTGTTAAGGAAGAGGAAGGGGGAGCATCGGATACAGAACAGGGGGGGGGGGGGGAGCGGTAGGGTAAGATGTGGAAGAGGAGGAAGAAGTAGGGCGAGCTGTTGAAGGTGTGTCAGAGATTACAGAATAGCTCGGAGAAAGGGAAGGATGGGGCAGACAAAAGGTTTGATGGTGATTGGGAGAGGTGCAGTGAGGTGTTATTTGATGAGGGGGAAGAGCGAGGCAGAAGGTTGAGGGAGATGAAGGTGAAAGTTGGAAGGGGGAAGAAGCGGGGAGGACGCTTTGAGGGGGAGGGGTGAGAGGGGAGTCTAGGAGGGGAGGAGCGAGGGAGAGTCTCGGAGGGGAGGGGTGTGGGGGGAGATTTGAAAGGAATGGGTGATTGGGAAGATTTGGAGGGGAGGGGCAAGGGGGAAGATTTGAAAGAGATGGGTGATGGGGATGGTTTGGAGGGGATGGGCAAGGGGGTAGATTTAGAGGGGAGGGGTGATGGGAAATGGGATTTTGGGGTGATGGGATTTTGAAAAATGTACGATTAATGGGAAACGAACATTTATTGCAAAATGAGTTTCTTGAGACATTCGAGTCAAAAATACGTTTGAGGACGCTGGAGGGAGGATGGAGTGCTGGAGAGTTTAGGGAATGAATGAAAGATGCACTATAAGAGATGGAATTTTTTTTTGGAATGAATGGATTTGGTGAGCAAGTCGAAAGCATCCTTTTATAGAAGAAGAAGAAAAAGGTGTTATAGAAAATGACAGAATACAGGTCTTCAGGGTTCAGATGAGACATTTTTTAACAACGTGATCACAAACAGCGTGGTCGAAGAATGAACGAACGAACAACTAAGAACGAATAAATGAATAAAAACGGAAGGAAATGTTTTTGGGTTTTTTTTTTTTTTTTGAGATTTTAAAACAAGGAAGTATGGGATGAAAAGACCGTGAAAACAGAGACCGGAAAAAAATTTCAGCGTGATCGGAGAACCGCTGAGACAAAAACAAAGCCTAAAGCCAAGGTTGGACACAGTAGCCTAGTACTACACTTAGGCCTCAGGATACACGATGAGAAAGACCGACGATTCTGTACACAGGTACAAAAAACCAACGCCAAGAATACTATTAAAGACACCCCAATAGGTACATACAAGACCAGTTTCGACAAAAACACAATTGTGAAAAGTTACTTAACTTCGAAAGCGAGCGCACATGGACAGCTTTGAAGAGACGAGACCTCCAATCTTGCGCATGCGCAGTAGATCATTACACTTTAGAATTACACTTTAGAATTACACTTTAGAATTACACTTTAGAATTACACTTTAGAATTACCCTTTAGAATTACACTTTAGAATTACGCTTTAGAATTACCCTTTAGAATTACACTTTAGAATTACACTTTCGAATTACCCTTTAGAATTACCCTTTAGAATTACCCTTTAGAATTACCCTTTAGAATTACACTTTAGGATTACACTTTAGAATTACACTTTAGAATTACCCTTTAGAATTACACTTTAGAATTACACTTTAGAATTACGCTTTAGAATTACCCTTTAGAATTACACTTTAGAATTACCCTTTCGAATTACCCTTTAGAATTACCCTTTCGAATTACCCTTTAGAATTACCCTTTAGAATTACCCTTTAGAATTACACTTTAGGATTACACTTTAGAATTACACTTTAGAATTACACTTTAGAATTACACTTTAGAATTACACTTTAGAATTACACTTTAGAATTACCCTTTAGAATTACACTTTGGAATTACCCTTTAGAATTACACTTTAGAATTACACTTTAGAATTACCCTTTAGAATTACACTTTAGAATTACGCTTTAGAATTACCCTTTAGAATTACACTTTAGAATTACCCTTTCGAATTACCCTTTAGAATTACCCTTTAGAATTACCCTTTAGAATTACACTTTAGGATTACACTTTAGAATTACACTTTAGAATTACACTTTAGAATTACACTTTAGAATTACACTTTAGAATTACACTTTAGAATTACCCTTTAGAATTACACTTTAGAATTATCATTTAGAATTACCATTTAGAATTACCATTTAGAATTACCATTTAGAATTACCCTTTAGAATTACCCTTTAGAATTACCCTTTAGAATTACCCTTTAGAATTACCCTTTAGAATTACACATTAGAATTACCCTTTAGAATTACGCTTTAGAATTACCATTTAGAATTACCATTTAGAATTACCATTTAGAATTACACTTTAGAATTACCATTTAGAATTACCCTTTAGAATTACCCTTTAGAATTACCCTTTAGAATTACGCTTTAGAATCACCATTTAGAATTACCATTTAGAATTACACTTTAGAATTACCCTTTAGAATTACGCTTTAGAATTACCCTTTAGAATTACCCTTTAGAATTACCATTTAGAATTACACTTTCGAATTACCATTTAGAATTACACTTTAGAATTACCCTTTAGAATTACGCTTTAGAATTACGCTTTAGAATTACCATTTAGAATTACCATTTAGAATTACCCTTTAGAATTACCCTTTAGAATTACCCTTTAGAATTACCCTTTAGAATTACCCTTTAGAATTACCCTTTAGAATTACCATTTAGAATTACCCTTTATAATTACCCTTTAGAATTACACTTTGGAATTACCATTTAGAATTACCATTTAGAATTACCCTTTAGAATTACGCTTTAGAATTACCATTTAGAATTACCATTTAGAATTACCCTTTAGAATTACACTTTAGAATTACCATTTAGAATTACCCTTTAGAATTACACTTTAGAATTACCCTTTAGAATTACCCTTTAGAATTACCATTTAGAATTACCCTTTAGAATTACCATTTAGAATTACCCTTTATAATTACCCTTTAGAATTACCCTTTAGAATTACCATTTAGAATTACCCTTTAGAATTACCCTTTAGAATTACCCTTTAGAATTACTCTTTAGAATAACCCTCTAGAATTACCCTTTAGAATAACGCTCTAGAAACACCATTTAGAATTACCCTTTAGAATCACACTTTAGAATTACACTTTAGAATAACCCTCTAGAATTACCCTTTAGAATAACCCTCTAGAATAACCCTCTAGAATTACCCTCTAGAATTACCCTTTAGAATAACCCTTTAGAATAACCCTCTCGAATTACCCTTTAGAATAACCCTTTAGAATCACCCTTTAGAATTACCCTTTGGAATCACACTTTAGAATTACACTTTAGAATTACCCTTTAGAATAACCCTCTAGAATCACCCTTTAGAATTACCCTTTAGAATCACACTTTAGAATTACACTTTAGAATTACCCTTTAGAATTACCATTTCGAATAACCCTCGAGAATCACCCTTTAGAATTACCCTTTAGAATCACACTTTAGAATTACACTTTAGAATTACACTTTAGAATTACCCTTTAGAGTTTAGAATTACCATTTAGAATAACCCTCTAGAATCACCCTTTAGAATTACCCTTTAGAATCACACTTAAGAATTACACTTTAGAATTACACTTTAGAATTACCCTTTAGAATTACCATTTAGAATTACCCTTTAGAATTACACTTTAGAATTACCCTTTGGAATTACCCTTTAGAATTACCCTTTAGAATTACCATTTAGAATTACCCTTTGGAATTACCCTTTAGAATTACACTTTAGAATTACACTTTAGAATTACCCTTTAGAATTACACTTTAGAATTACACTTTAGAATTACACTTTAGAATTACCCTTTAGAATTACACTTTAGAATTACACTTTAGAATTACACTTTAGAATTACCCTTTAGAATTACACTTTAGAATTACACTTTAGAATTACACTTTAGAATTACCCTTTAGAATTACACTTTAGAATTACCCTTTAGAATTACACTTTAGAATTACCCTTTAGAATTACACTTTAGAATTACACTTTAGAATTACACTTTAGAATTACACTTTAGAATTACACTTTAGAATTATACTTTAGAATTACACTTTAGAATTGCCCTTTAGAATTACACTTTAGAATTACACTTTAGAATTACCCTTTAGAATTACACTTTAGAATTACACTTTAGAATTACACTTTAGAATTACACTTTAGAATTATACTTTAGAATTACCCTTTAGAATTACACTTTAGAATTACCCTTTAGAATTACACTTTAGAATTACACTTTAGAATTACCCTTTAGAATTACACTTTGGAATTACACTTTAGCATTACACTTTAGAATTACCCTTTAGAATTACACTTTAGAATTACACTTTAGCATTACACTTTAGAATTACACTTTAGAATTACACTTTAGAATTACACTTTAGAATTACACTTTAGAATTACCCTTTAGAATTACACTTTAGAATTACCCTTTAGAATTACACTTTAGAATTACACTTTAGAATTACCCTTTAGAATTACCCATTAGAATTACACTTTAGAATTACCCTTTAGAATTACCCTTTAGAATTACCCATTAGAATTACACTTTAGAATTACCCTTTAGAATTATCCTTTAGAATTACCCTTTAGAATTACACTTTAGAATTACACTTTAGAATTACACTTTAGAATTACACTTTAGAATTACACTTTAGAATTACCCTTTAGAATTACACTTTAGAATTACACTTTAGAATTACCCTTTAGAATTACACTTTGGAATTACCCTTTAGAATTACACTTTAGAATTACACTTTAGAATTACCCTTTAGAATTACACTTTAGAATTACACTTTAGAATTACACTTTAGAATTACCCTTTAGAATTACACTTTAGAATTACACTTTAGAATTACCCTTTAGAATTACACTTTGGAATTACCCTTTAGAATTACACTTTAGAATTACACTTTAGAATTACACTCTAGAATTACACTTTAGAATTACACTTTAGAATTACCCTTTCGAATTACACTTTAGAATTACACTTTAGAATTACCCTTTAGAATTACACTTTGGAATTACCCTTTAGAATTACACTTTAGAATTACACTTTGGAATTACACTTTAGAATTACACTTTAGAATTACCCTTTAGAATTACACTTTAGAATTACACTTTAGAATTACCCTTTAGAATTACACTTTAGAATTACACTTTAGGATTACACTTTAGAATTACACTTTAGAATTACACTTTAGGATTACACTTTAGGATTACACTTTAGGATTACACTTTAGGATTACACTTTAGGATTACACCTTAGGATTACACTTTAGAATTACACTTTTGAATTACCCTTAAGAATTACACTTTAGGATTACACTTTAGGATTACACTTTAGAATCACACTTTAGAATTACACTTTAGAATTACACTTTAGAATTACACTTTAGAATTACCCTTTAGAATTACACTTTAGAATTACACTTTAGAATTACCCTTTAGAATTACACTTTAGAATTACACTTTAGAATTACACTTTAGAATTACCCTTTAGAATTACACTTTAGAATTACACTTTAGAATTACCCTTTAGAATTACACTTTAGAATTACACTTTAGAATTACCCTTTAGAATTACACTTTAGAATTACACTTTAGAATTACCCTTTAGAATTACACTTTAGAATTACACTTTAGAATTACACTTTAGAATTACACTTTAGAATTACCCTTTAGAATTACACTTTAGAATTACACTTTAGAATTACACTTTAGAATTACCCTTTAGAATTACACTTTAGGATTACCCTTTAGAATTACACTTTAGAATTACACTTTAGAATTACCCTTTAGAATTACACTTTAGAATTACACTTTAGAATTACCCTTTAGAATTACACTTTAGAATTACACTTTAGAATTACACTTTAGAATTACCCTTTAGAATTACACTTTAGAATTACACTTTAGAATTACACTTTAGAATTACACTTTAGAATTACACTTTAGAATCACACTTTAGAATCACACTTTGGAATTACACTTTAGAATTACACTTTAGAATCACACTTTGGAATTACACTTTAGAATTACACTTTAGAATTACACTTTAGAATTACACTTTGGAATTACACTTTAGAATTACACTTTAGAATCACACTTTAGAATCACACTTTGGAATTACACTTTAGAATTACACTTTAGAATTACACTTTAGAATTACACTTTGGAATTACACTTTAGAATTACACTTTAGAATTACACTTTAGAATTACACTTTAGAATTACACTTTAGAATTACCATTTAGAATTACCCTTTAGAATTACCCTTTAGAATTACACTTTAGAATTACACTTTAGAATTACACTTTAGAATTACACTTTAGAATTACCATTTAGAATTACCCTTTAGAATTACACTTTAGAATTACCCTTTAGAATTACACTTTAGAATTACCATTTAGAATTACCCTTTAGAATTACCCTTTAGAATTACACTTTAGAATTACACTTTAGAAATACACTTTAGAATTACACTTTAGCATTACACTTTGGAATTACCCTTTAGAATCACACTTTAGGATTACCCTTTAGAATCACACTTTAGGATTACACTTTAGAATCACACTTTAGAATTACACTTTAGAATTACACTTTAGAATTACACTTTAGAATTACACTTTAGAATTACACTTTAGCATTACACTTTGGAATTACCCTTTAGAATCACACTTTAGAATTACCCTTTAGAATTACACTTTAGAATTACACTTTAGCATTACACTTTGGAATTACCCTTTAGAATCACACTTTAGAATTACACTTTGGAATTACACTTTAGAATTACACTTTAGCATTACACTTTAGAATTACACTTTAGAATTACCCTTTAGAATTACACTTTAGAATTACCCTTTAGAATTACACTTTAGAATTACACTTTAGAATTACACTTTAGAATTACACTTTAGAATTACACTTTGGAATTACCATTTAGAATCACACTTTAGAATTACACTTTGGAATTACACTTTGGAATTACCCTTTAGAATTACACTTTAGAATTACGCTTTAGAATTACACTTTAGAATTACACTTTAGAATTACACTTTAGAATTACACTTTAGAATTACACTTTGGAATTACCCTTTAGAATCACACTTTAGAATTACACTTTGGAATTACCCTTTAGAATTACACTTTAGAATTACACTTTATAATTACCCTTTAGAATTACACTTTAGAATTACCCTTTAGAATTACACTTTAGAATTACACTTTAGAATTACACGTTAGAATTACACTTTAGAATTACCCTTTGGAATTACCCTTTAGAATTACACTTTAGAATTACACTTTAGAATTACCCTTTGGAATTACCCTTTAGAATTACACTTTAGAATTACACTTTAGAATTACACTTTAGAATTACACTTTAGAATTACACTTTGGAATTACCCTTTAGAATTACACTTTAGCATTACACTTTAGAATTACACTTTAGAATTACACTTTAGAATTACCCTTTAGAATTACACTTTAGAATTACACTTTAGAATTACCCTTTAGAATTACACTTTGGAATTACCCTTTAGAATTACACTTTAGAATTACCCTTTAGAATTACACTTCAGAATTACGCTTTAGAATTACCCTTTAGAATTACCCTTTATAATTACCCTTTAGAATTACACTTTAGAATCACACTTTAGAATTACACTTTAGAATTACCCTTTAGAATTACACTTTAGAATTACACTTTAGAATTACCCTTTAGAATTACCCTTTAGAATTACACTTTAGAATCACACTTTAGAATTACACTTTAGAATTACCCTTTAGAATTACACTTTAGAATTACACTTTAGAATTACACTTTAGAATTACACTTTAGAATCACACTTTAGAATTACACTTTAGAATTACCCTTTAGAATTACACTTTAGAATTACCCTTTAGAATTACACTTTGGAATTACACTTTAGAATTACACTTTAGAATCACACTTTAGAATTACACTTTAGAATTACCCTTTAGAATTACACTTTAGAATTACACTTTAGAATCACACTTTAGAATTACACTTTAGAATTACCCTTTAGAATTACCCTTTAGAATTACCCTTTAGAATTACACTTTAGAATCACACTTTAGAATTACACTTTAGAATTACCCTTTAGAATTACACTTTAGAATCACACTTTAGAATTACACTTTAGAATTACCCTTTAGAATTACACTTTAGAATTACACTTTAGAATTACCCTTTAGAATTACACTTTAGAATTACCCTTTCGAATTACCCTTTAGAATTACCCTTTAGAATTACCCTTTAGAATTACCCTTTAGAATTACCCTTTAGAATTACACTTTAGAATCACACTTTAGAATTACACTTTAGAATTACCCTTTAGAATTACACTTTAGAATTACACTTTAGAATTACACTTTAGAATTACACTTTAGAATTACACTTTAGAATTACACTTTAGAATTACACTTTAGAATTACACTTTAGAATTACACTTTAGAATTACACTTTAGAATTACACTTTAGAATTACCCTTTAGAATTACACTTTAGAATTACGCTTTAGAATTACCCTTTAGAATTACACTTTAGAATTACACTTTCGAATTACCCTTTAGAATTACCCTTTAGAATTACCCTTTAGAATTACCCTTTAGAATTACACTTTAGGATTACACTTTAGAATTACACTTTAGAATTACCCTTTAGAATTACACTTTAGAATTACACTTTAGAATTACGCTTTAGAATTACCCTTTAGAATTACACTTTAGAATTACCCTTTCGAATTACCCTTTAGAATTACCCTTTCGAATTACCCTTTAGAATTACCCTTTAGAATTACCCTTTAGAATTACACTTTAGGATTACACTTTAGAATTACACTTTAGAATTACACTTTAGAATTACACTTTAGAATTACACTTTAGAATTACACTTTAGAATTACCCTTTAGAATTACACTTTGGAATTACCCTTTAGAATTACACTTTAGAATTACACTTTAGAATTACCCTTTAGAATTACACTTTAGAATTACGCTTTAGAATTACCCTTTAGAATTACACTTTAGAATTACCCTTTCGAATTACCCTTTAGAATTACCCTTTAGAATTACCCTTTAGAATTACACTTTAGGATTACACTTTAGAATTACACTTTAGAATTACACTTTAGAATTACACTTTAGAATTACACTTTAGAATTACACTTTAGAATTACCCTTTAGAATTACACTTTAGAATTATCATTTAGAATTACCATTTAGAATTACCATTTAGAATTACCATTTAGAATTACCCTTTAGAATTACCCTTTAGAATTACCCTTTAGAATTACCCTTTAGAATTACCCTTTAGAATTACACATTAGAATTACCCTTTAGAATTACGCTTTAGAATTACCATTTAGAATTACCATTTAGAATTACCATTTAGAATTACACTTTAGAATTACCATTTAGAATTACCCTTTAGAATTACCCTTTAGAATTACCCTTTAGAATTACGCTTTAGAATCACCATTTAGAATTACCATTTAGAATTACACTTTAGAATTACCCTTTAGAATTACGCTTTAGAATTACCCTTTAGAATTACCCTTTAGAATTACCATTTAGAATTACACTTTCGAATTACCATTTAGAATTACACTTTAGAATTACCCTTTAGAATTACGCTTTAGAATTACGCTTTAGAATTACCATTTAGAATTACCATTTAGAATTACCCTTTAGAATTACCCTTTAGAATTACCCTTTAGAATTACCCTTTAGAATTACCCTTTAGAATTACCCTTTAGAATTACCATTTAGAATTACCCTTTATAATTACCCTTTAGAATTACACTTTGGAATTACCATTTAGAATTACCATTTAGAATTACCCTTTAGAATTACGCTTTAGAATTACCATTTAGAATTACCATTTAGAATTACCCTTTAGAATTACACTTTAGAATTACCATTTAGAATTACCCTTTAGAATTACACTTTAGAATTACCCTTTAGAATTACCCTTTAGAATTACCATTTAGAATTACCCTTTAGAATTACCATTTAGAATTACCCTTTATAATTACCCTTTAGAATTACCCTTTAGAATTACCATTTAGAATTACCCTTTAGAATTACCCTTTAGAATTACCCTTTAGAATTACTCTTTAGAATAACCCTCTAGAATTACCCTTTAGAATAATGCTCTAGAAACACCATTTAGAATTACCCTTTAGAATCACACTTTAGAATTACACTTTAGAATAACCCTCTAGAATTACCCTTTAGAATAACCCTCTAGAATAACCCTCTAGAATTACCCTCTAGAATTACCCTTTAGAATAACCCTTTAGAATAACCCTCTCGAATTACCCTTTAGAATAACCCTTTAGAATCACCCTTTAGAATTACCCTTTGGAATCACACTTTAGAATTACACTTTAGAATTACCCTTTAGAATAACCCTCTAGAATCACCCTTTAGAATTACCCTTTAGAATCACACTTTAGAATTACACTTTAGAATTACCCTTTAGAATTACCATTTCGAATAACCCTCGAGAATCACCCTTTAGAATTACCCTTTAGAATCACACTTTAGAATTACACTTTAGAATTACACTTTAGAATTACCCTTTAGAGTTTAGAATTACCATTTAGAATAACCCTCTAGAATCACCCTTTAGAATTACCCTTTAGAATCACACTTAAGAATTACACTTTAGAATTACACTTTAGAATTACCCTTTAGAATTACCATTTAGAATTACCCTTTAGAATTACACTTTAGAATTACCCTTTGGAATTACCCTTTAGAATTACCCTTTAGAATTACCATTTAGAATTACCCTTTGGAATTACCCTTTGGAATTACCCTTTAGAATCACACTTTAGAATTACACTTTAGAATTACCCTTTAGAATTACCCTTTAGAATTCCCCTTTGGAATTACCCTTTGGAATTACCCTTTGGAATTACCCTTTAGGATTACCCTTTAGAATTACCCTTTCGAATTACCCTTTAGAATTACCCTTTAGAATTACCCTTTAGAATTACCCTTTAGAATTAGCCTTTAGAATTACCCTTTGGAATTACCCTTTGGAATTACCCTTTAGAATCACCCTTTAGAATCACACTTTAGAATTACACTTTAGAATTACCCTTTAGAATTACCCTTTAGAATTACCCTTTGGAATTACCCTTTGGAATTACCCTTTAGGATTACCCTTTAGAATTACCCTTTCGAATTACCCTTTAGAATTACCCTTTTGAATTACTCTTTGGAATTACCATTTAGAATTACCCTTTAGAATTACCCTTTGGAATTACCCTTTAGAATTACCCTTTAGAATTACACTTTAGAATTACCCTTTAGAATCACACTTTAGAACTGGATGGTATTCATAGAATACTTCCCCTGCACAGTTAACTTAGTGCGAACAACGCTTCTATTTTGAAGGGTTTTTAATATGATTCAATATGGCTGCCAGACCACATGAATGATGAAATAAAAATTTTACATTCTCTAATATAATTGTTGTGTAAATGACGCTCAATAAATTTCTAACTGATCAGACTAAGCGTTGTCCCTGTCGAATTATGATGTCATAATTAAGACACCAATGACATCATCATTCAGACCACTTATTCCCCATGCGGAGTACTTTACAATGAGTTACGTTTACATTTTTGGCATGAAGTGGTTTTGGAGACAAAGAGATGAAACATTTTTCGTCTTTTCCAAGATGGCGTCTGTACCACGTGACCTATGAGGTCATAATTATCATTCAATTATTCTACAGGAGGAGGCTATGGTGAAAATTTCGTTTCGAAAATTTCGAAAAGGGGAAGGGAGGGAGGGGGAGGGGAGGGTGGAGGAGGGGGAAGGGGAGGATGGAGGGGGGAGGGGAGGGGGGATGGGGGGGAGGGAGGGAGGGGAAGGGGGGGAAGGGGGGGAAGGGGAGGATGGAGGGGGGAGGGGAGGATGGAGGGGGGAGAGGAGGGAGAGGGGGAGGGGGAAGGGGAGGGAGGGGGAGGGCAGGGGGGAGTGGAGGGCGGAGGGGGGAGGGGAGGTAACATTACATTACACACACACAAACTGTGTTTTATGTTCAATGGTCTGGCGGCGGGGATGGAACATCACATGATCGCTCTGAGCGAATCAGCGCGCTGCTCTGCCACTGGCTCAGATTCCGTGTATAATATTCCTCGCTGAAAAAAAAAATGGATCTAAAGATGAAAGAAAAAAAAACCTATGTGGTGTGAATGGCAATGTTCCTCGCTGAAATGTGAAAAAACGCAATCGCTTTTCGCTCTGAATTATGTGCGAACGCGTAACTGTGAGTTTATGGTGGCAAGGAACATCACGTGATCGCTCTGAGCGAATCAGCGCGCTGCTCTGCCACCGGCTCAGATTCCGTGTATAATATTCCTCGCTGAAATGCGCTGAGGTAAAAATATGGTAAAAAAATATTATGAAATATTTTTTTTTAGGTCGGCCATGTTATTCCCAGGCTCAATGGCCATGTCTATGCCAAATATCAAGCACGTGAGCCTCTCCGTTTAGGAGTCTATCAGTAACATTACACACACACACACACACACACACACACACACAAACTGTGTTTTATATATATAGATTCATCAAGTTCATCATGTTCGAATCCCGACCCAGGTGTGTCACATGCACGGATCATTGTGTGTCGTCCCTCGGATGGATCTCCAAACTGGGAGTCCCGTCTGTTTCGTTGCTGGACCTTAAATATCCCATGGTGGGTGAATTATCGCCGGCACTCTGAAACAAATTACAAATTCCTGGTCTAACCTACAGGGGGCACTGCATCAGCGGCACGGGCACAGTCCACGATACACGGTCGGTGTTGCCATTTTGAGCACGTTCGAAGCAAATTACGTGATGTATTCATGAACTCGCGGCTTGTATCCGTTTGGATGCGCAGTTTGGCTTGTGTTGGTTGTGTTGGTGTGTTGTGGATGTGGTGCTTGTGTTGTTGTGGTTGTGGGATTGTTGTGTTGTTGTGGATGTGGTGGTTGTCTTGTTGTGGATGTGGTGGTTGTGTTGTTGTGGTTGGGTTATGTTGTTGTTGTGGTTGTTGTTGTGTTGGTGTGGATGTGGTGGTTGTGTTGTTGTGGTTGGGTTGTGTTGTTGTTGTGGTTGTCATTGTGTTGTTGTGTTGGTGTGGATGTGGTGGTTGTGTTGTCGTGTTGGTGTGGATGTGGTGGTTGTGTTGTTGTGGTTGTGTTGTTGTTGTTGTGTTGTTGTGTTGGTGTGGATGTGGTGGTTGTGTTGTTGTGGTTGCGTTGGGTTGTTTTTGTGGTTGTTGTGTTGGTGTGGATGTGGTGGTTGTGTTGTTGTGGTTGGGTTGGTTGTGTTGTTGTGGTTGGGTTGGTTGTGTTGGTGTGGATGTGGTGGTTGTGTTGGTGTGGATGTGGTGGTTGTGTTGTTGTGGATGTGGTGGTTATGTGGTTGTTGTTGTGTTGGTGTTGATGTGTTGGTTGTGTTCTTGTGGATGTGGTGGTTGTGTTGTTGTGGTTGGGTTGGGTTGTTGTCGTGGTTGTGTTGGTGTGGATGTGGTGGTTGTGTTGTTGTGGTTGGGTTGGTTGTGTTGTTGTGGATGTGGTGGTTGTGTTGTTGTGGTTGGGTTGTTGTTGTGGTTGTTGTTGTGTTGGTGTGGATGTGGTGGTTGTGTTGTTGTGGTTGGGTTGGTTGTGTTGTTGTGGTTGTGTTGTGTTGTTGTGTTGGTGTGGATGTGGTGGTTGTGTTGTTGTGGTTGGGTTGGTTGTGTTGTTGTGGTTGGATTGGTTGTGTTGTTGTGGATGTGGTGGTTGTGTTGTTGTGGTTGGGTTGGGTTGTTGTTGTGGTTGTGTTGGTGTGGATGTGGTGGTTGTGTTGTTGTGGTTGGGTTGGTTGTGTTGCTGTAGTTGTGTTGTGTTGTTGTGGATGTGGTGGTTGTGTTGTTGTGGTTGGGTTGGTTGGGTTGTTGTTGTGGTTGTTGTTGTGGTTGTGTTGGTTGTGGTTGTGTTGGTTGTGTTGTTGTGTTGTTGTGGATGTGGTGGTTGTGTTGTTGTGGTTGTGTTGTGTTGATGCTGTGTTGTTGCGTTGTTGTGGTTGTTTTGGCGTCACTGCAGATTTCATTTGATCCATGATAACATATGAGCTTTTCCCCTTCGATTCAAAGCTTCATAAAAGCCTCATCATGGCGAGAAGGAACACGTGACACGAGAGTGCATCTGGGCCAAATTTGCTGGAACACGACGTGATGTGCACGTCCGGTCCTGGTGAGTAATCCGTCACTGCTCTTCCTCTCACATTGCAGTGACGTCATCATGGGTGAAAGCCTCTTTGTGCAGCGATTCATTGGTAACATCTTCATGGTGTCAGACCAATTTGAAAGCGTTTAACTGTGTATTAACACAAGAGGTAAACAAACATGCAAGATGGACCTTTATAAGGGGTCTCTGTTACCAGTTTTAGGCTACAAGTGTTTGCTCCTGCACTAGAATTACATCAATGTAACTAGAACGGCACTCAGTAGAGAGCACACCTCCACCTGGTGAACAGTTTACATTTTGTTTCTCAGAGTAGACCAGAAAATCACAATACAGAATCAAATTTAATCAAAATCAATCACAGGAATAACCATAGGTCCAGCCATTCATACCCAGATCTACCCCTTGTTTTTGGCCATATTACTCAATGGTGAAGAATCACTTAAAATTCTAGTAACCGGAGCCAGATCCGGATCTCCATCAAAATTGAACCGAATCGTCCTTGTCACACACACAACCTGTCCAACAAGTTTCGTCCAAATCCATCCATAACATTTTGAGATATCTTGCTATGTATCGTTTTGGCCCTATCTCCCAATGGTGAAGAATCACTTAAACAATTAAATAATTCTCATATCCGAATCCATATTCAGATCTTCACTGAAATCGAATCGAATAGTCCTTGTCAGACACCCAACCGTTCCACCAAGTCTCGTCTAAATCCGTCCATAACTTTTTGAGATATCCTGCTATATATCGTTTTTGGCCCCATCTCCCAATGGTGAAGAATCACTTTAAAAATTAAATAATTCTCAGATCCGAATCCATATTCAGATCTTCACCGAAATCGAATCGAATGGTCCTTGTGAGACACCCAACCTGTCCACCAAGTTTTGTCGAAATCCGTCCATAACTTTGTGAGATATCTTGCTATGTATCGTTTTTGGCTAGTTTGGCTTTTGGCTAAAAAAAATTCGAGTAGCCGGATCCGACTCCGGATCTTCACCAAAATCGAATCATTTCCTCCTTGCCACATACTTGCGTATTACAAAACTGATGGTACCATCATAGGATATATTGATTGTACTTTTGATTCCTATTATTGTTGTACTATTATTCTTGTGTGATCTTAATACAATATTTGTTTGTGAGTAACAATTGGTGTGGCTTCTCCGTTGATCTTTGACATACGGAATAACACTTTTTTCTGCCGTGACTCCTCTCGGGGCTCGGAGGTACACCGTGACCGGGGGGTCGGGGAGGAGCACGTAACAGTATTATATATTTATTTATCTCAATATCCCACCGTGTCCTTCGTGAAAAGTAGGCGAGTGGTTGGGTTGTTGGGTTGGGTTGTTCCATTGGCACTCTGAACGAATTACAAATTGGGACACAAACTGTCTCGCGGCCCCAGAAATGGTAGGTATACGGCGACTGGCGGGAACACCAATAACCCCAAGGTGAATGGACGAATCTACCTTCTTAATAATATTTTTGAGGAAGTTCAGTGATTCAGACTCCTCGGTCTCACTATCAGCCATGACCTTTCTTGGGCAAACCCCATTTTGAAGTTGGCCTCCAAAGTCAGATGATGACTTGGTAAAGTCCTGCCAATTGGCACACCTGAGCTCCTAGCCACCTCCAAGACTTTCATCCTCAGCTTGATGGAGTACTCTTTTCATCCTCAGCTGGCCCACCTGTCTCACACCTGGCTCTGCTTGACACCGTGGTCAAACAAGGCCTTTGGGATTACAGGAATCTCCTGCGATGAAGCTGAGTCTGTAGGTCAATCATTACGCCATTGCAAACATATCGGTTGTCTCCCTCTCTTTACTGGCTCCTTTCTTCCTTTTTGCCTTCTCCTTCCTTCCCTTTCTTCCTTCCTTTCCTTTTCTTCTTCTTCCTTCCCTTATTCTTCCCTACTCCCTTCTTCTACAGTCTTCTACTGGTCCTTTCTGGTCTTGAACCCTCTGCGCTCTCCGTGCTTTGTCCTTTGTTTCTGTAGGGCTCACATGTTCCAGTCCGCCATCGACCCCATTTTGGTGAAACTACCTAAATCCAGACTCACTGCTCACGTCCACTCATTTATTCCTCTTTTTTTTTTTAATCCTGCGGAGCCAACTTCCAATCCACTTCATTCGTATTCTTCCCTTCAGCTCTTCAAGACAACTGTTCCCCACCATCTCAGATCATCCCCATCCAAAACCATAATTTTCTCTACCCTCGTCAACCCTCTCCAATTCCTACCAAAAGCACTCCTCCTTACACATTTCCAGTTTTTCCTTCCTAAGAATTTCCTTCTGTATCCATCTTGTCCACCCCAAGCGTCCTCCATCCACCCCCCCCCCCCCCACCACACCCTATTGTTTGTACATTTTACCCTAGATTTTGTCCTTCGATTCCGCTGTTGGTGTCCTCCACCCCCTCTCTCCCTACTGTTCCTTTTGTCCTTTGTTGTATCCTGATCCGTTTACCGTTCTACCTCTTCCACGAACCCTGACTCTACACAAAGAAGTGTACCTGCTCATCGGCTCCACATCAGTGGTTCAGAACCGCAGATAGGTAACCAAAACCATGAACTCGGATTGTCATGATGAAAGAACATAGGTTGATTGAAGGTGCATCCAAAGCACATCACATCATGACATCATGATTCAGATCAGATCAGAACATGAACCAATAACCATATAGAGCGTCGGTGATGTCAAAGCAGTTTTTATGCCTCGGACTACATTCCTGGATGGGTCGCCATTTCGACACAGCGAGTCACAGCAGGAATTATTAATTTGTTCAGGATGCCGGTGATAACTCGCCTACTCTTTGCGAAGGACACCATGCGATCTTTAACGTCCACCAACTAATGTCATCAACGTCCATCCGAGGGACGACACACACATCGATTGATCACCCGATATGAAACACCAGAATGACTGTTTCTAGCCTGGTCGGGATTCCAACCTAGGATGGACAGCTTCGATGCGAGATCCCGTCAAAAAGATGGATTCGAAAATTTTATATATCCTGCCAGGCAATCAATCAGATATACTTGTGCTAATAAATGTCAAATCGATTTATGGCCAATCAATAAGTCAATTGATTGGCCTTCCATTGTCATCATTCAATCCATACTAGAAGAGATATCTGTCTGTCTGTCTGTCTGTCTGTGTCGCCATTTTTCTCAGAGATGGATGAACGGATCTTCGTCAAACTTTCAGACTTTTATCAGTGAGTGCTGGAGGGAGGTTTAGGCCAAAAAAAAACAAAAAGTTTTGAAATTTTTGAAAAAAGTTTCATTTTTTAAATTATTTCTCTATATTGCCTTAACCTTTCTGTCCAAAGTAATAATGTTTAATGTGTGAAAAGCGAATGTGAAAGGTAATATTAATGATCCCCGACACCATTCCTTAATGGGTGGAGGGAGTGTTTTACGCACACACAAAAAATATAACATTTTTTACGGCACTTGGTACAGAGCATACCTCCGCCAGGTTGAGCACTTTATACCTTTTGTATCCCAATGAGAGGCCGGATCTGCATCCGAACCGTTACCGTCCGTAACCTTTTGAGATATCGTGCTGTATATCGATTTTGGCCCTATCTCCCAATAGTGAAGATTCACTTTAAAATTTCTACTAGCCGAATCCGGATCTTCATCAAAATCGAATCATTTGGTCCTTGTCACATACGCTACATCTCCGCCAAAATTCGTCCGAATCCGTCCACAACCTTTTGAGATATTTTGTTCCCAGACAAACAGACAGGCAGACAGACAGGCAGACAAACAGGGATTAAAACATAACCTCCGCCCACCTTCAGTGGCGGAGCTAAAAATGGTGCTTACTGTATTGTCTCTCTGTATCTTTTTCGACATTTCATTGGTTCCTCTTCTGATCTATTAAGACACACGTGATGCCGAAAGTTGTTACGTCACAGCAATGACAGGGTCTCTTCCAGTTCTATCCTTTCCTTCTAAGAATGAGGTCCCTCTTCCTGTAGAATTGATGGAGTATCATTTACAGTAACAATTACAATTTGATGGAGTATCTTCTGCGTCTTCTTTAACGGCCACGATTGTTCCATTGGTCACGTGGGGTTGTCCCAAGTCTTTCACGAACCGGTTGGCCAGGCCTGATGCTCCAATAAGTAGTTCGGAAAGCAAATCGTTATTTGTCCATGATGTCGATGATAGCTCCTTGGACAGCGTGTGATATTTACCTTCACCCAACGAATTCCCGGCAGATGGGATGCCCAGTTTAGCGTCCATTGGGGGGGGGGGGGCACACCGTGCCTATGAAACACCAGGATAGAAGTTTAGGATGGCAGCTGGACAGCGTAGAGACAGCGTGTGTACCTCTGGACCATCCTGCCAGCCCATGCCCAAAAAATTGCACATTACGGTAACTAGCAACGGTACCCACCCTACGGGCGGTGCTTCAATTGGGAGGCCCAAATGAAAAGGCAAAATATCGGAAATTGAAGGGTTTTTTTTATTTTAAACGATTTATATAAACATCCGTTAAATCATATCACACGCAAATCATCAAAATATAAACAGTATTTGTAGAATTTAAATAAAAGCCACATCACTGTTCATATCGGTAAATATTATTCCATCGTGTTTGGAAAAACTGGAAAATTGGAAAAATTGGAAATTGGAAAAATTGGAAAATTGGAAAAACAATATGGCCTATTTTTACTCCAGGGGGTCCCAGGATTACCCACCCAAAATATCGTTGCGATCGGTTCGGCCGTTTTCGCGGTACCTGGGAACGGACGGACAGACAGACGGACATTTGGTGAATTATAGTAAGATAATATTCGCCAGCGGAATATTGTTCGTCGGTTACGCACCCCGTCATTGTGATACGTGTTGCCACGGGAGTCTGCTCAGAGTGACAATATGGCGGGGCATGTTGAAACAGGCAACAGGGGACCAATCAGAATGCGAGGATGCGTGTTGCATTCCTCTCGAATCAACATCATCAGGGCTTTTCGGCACTTGGAGAGCGTGAATGAAAAGCGGGTCGTTAGCCTTTCATGGTGAGGCCACGGGCAACGAACCGACTCGGAAAAACAACAGCCAGGCCAATGCCCCTGGCCTCCGGGTGTTGCATTCGGATGATGTGTTCTGCTCTTTGAAAGGGTAAGAGAAAAGCTCTCTATATGATGAAGAACACACGTGTGTTTAAAAAATGAGCTTGTGTGTCACATATGCAGGATGTATCTATCTATAATTCCAGTAATCTCTGTATGTCTGTGTGTATGTCTGTATGTCTGTGACCGCTGTTTCTCGACAACCACGGGTCCGATATACTTTAAACTTGCCAGGTATATTGCTGGGGACCCGAGGATGTGCCTTTTCAAGGTTTCATATTAATCGGACAAGTAGTTACCGAGCTATGGCGATTTAGCCGTTCGCCGTTCGCTTTGGCTTTGCGAATGGACCAAACCATTCATGTAAATAGAGGGGGGGGTTCTGTGGTCGTTCGCTTTGGCTTTGCGAATGGACCAAACCATTTCATGTAAATAGAGGGGGGGGGGTTCTGTGGTCGTTACTGCCACGCGGTTTGGAATGTTTTTCCGAACGGGCACCCACGTACGGGCACGTCCTAGTTTATAATAATTATCGACAATGACGTGTCTATGTAGCTCAATTGAGAAGTCACAAATCCTGCAATATGTCGCGTCTTATAAACGCCAAATCCTATTAATCATGTACAGCATTCCCATCAGAACCCAAAGCTCATTGTGCTAGGAGCTGAGGCTCAAATTCCATGGAGAACGCACTCTTGTCTATTGCCTACTAATGTCCTCGTAATCGATGTAAAATAAATCAACGATGTCTATCGACTAATGTCATTGTCTTGCATGAGATTTACATACGAGCTCATCAATCAGAATGTAAAAAGGGGGTAACAATAACAACACCCTCCAATATTTCACAACCAAACAGAAAGCACCGCAATAATTCAAAATTACTGTGTGTGTGTGTGTGTGTGTGTGTGTGTGTGTGTGTGTTTGTGTGTGTCTGGTGTAGGTTTACTTTCTCCATATGTAGGTTTATGAAGGAGGAATTGGAGTCCTCCCAAGGCTAAAAGTATCCACCTGCGTTGCAGTTATTGTTTCATTGGCAGCATATGGAAGCTGGTTGCATCATTTTTTCTGGAAGTGCGGCTGTGCTACTGATGCAGTGCCCCTGTTATCAGTAAGCTCGTACTCATTTTGCTGGCCTCGGAAGGATGACAGGCTGAGTCAACCCACCTGGTGTATTTCAACGGCACGACAGGGGCTCAAACGCAAGACCCTAAGATCGTAAGCCTGCCACATTAAAAATGAAAGGCAGAAACATCTAATTTACACAAGTATTCAACACAATGAGCCAACACTTCATAGAATAGTCAGGTTCACTATGTCAATAAATTATATTTCGTTCAAAATCATGGTAGATAAGCAAACCTATACATTTTTGGAAAGGTTATAGCGTAAGGAAACTAAAAATCAATGTTTACATTTGGAGAGATACCTGTATGGCGGCCATTTTGGATTTTCAAAATGACCACTGTAAAATACATATTTTGTTCTATTTCTGCCTCTAATTACCCTAAAAACTTTTTAAAATATACTAAACCTATATTTTCAGGGACAAGGAATCCAATGAAAGTATCAAATTAGTGCTATGGGGAATGGTAAGACACGAATCAAAGGTTTTGAATTGCAAAATACTGTCTTTATATTCGCGATAAGTTGCACAATCAAATACATGTTATCATTTTGTACAGGCAGTTAATAACATCAAAATGTGTCACAATAATTCATATCACCAAACATACACAGGCAGTCAGCAAAATCATATATACACATGCAGTCAGTATAACTTCACATCTACACAGGCAGTCAATGACAAAATATACACAGGCAGTCAATGGCATCAAACATACACGATTACAGAATATGCCATTTAGAGTTCGTCATCACTGTCCTGTGTGTCGTATCCGACAATATAGTCCGCATCGTTTTCACAGTCCGTTCCACACAAGCAAAGGTCGGTCAAATTGATTGGCAAATCGAATTGGTCGAATGGTCGATCGAATCGAATTCGACGAATCGAATCGAATCGAATCGATCGAATTGGTCGAATGGTCGAATGGTCGATCGAAGCGATTGGTCGAATGGTCGAATTGTCGAATTGGTCGAATGGAATTGGTCGATTGGTCGAATTGGTCGAATCGAATTGGTCGGAATTGGCAAATGTAAACATTGATTTTCAGATTTTCCATGTAATAACGTTTCCAAAAATGTATAGGTTTGCTAATCTACCATGATTTTGAACGAAAAAACATAGTGAACCTGACTAGAAGTGCCGTTGGCAGGGATTCCAGCTTAGAGACTTCTTGGATATGTCTGTATCAGCTTTGCACATCTGGATTTGGGGAGTTTCTCCTATTCTTCCTTACAGATTTGCTCAAGCTCTGTCAAGTTAGATGGGGAGCGTCAGCGAACATCAATCTTGAAGTCTTTCCACAGATTCTCAATGGGATTCAAGTCTGGGCTTTGGCTGGGCCACTCAAGGACTTTCATGTTCTTGTTCTGAAGCCATTCCTGGGTTGCTTTGGCTGTATATTTGGGGTCATTGTCCTGTTGGAACATACATCTTCACCGCAGTCTAAGATCTTTTGCACTCTGAAGAAGGTTCTCCTCCAGGATTTGGGTCGATTCATTGTTCCCTCTATCCTTACAAGTCTCCCAGTCCCTACAACTGAAAAGCATCCCCATACCATGAGGCTGCCACCACCATGCTTCACGGTAGAGATGGTGTTAGGTGGGTGATGAGCTGTGCTTGTTTTCCACCAGACGTAGCGCTTTGCATTCAGGCCAAAGAGGTCAATATTCATCTCATCAGATCACAGAAACTTTGCGTAATGCTCTCAGTCTTTCACGTGCCTTTTTGCACTCCAGGTGTGCTGTCGTGTGCCTTTTCTCAGGAGTTGCTTCTGTCTGGCCTCTCTCCCATAAAGCCTAGATTTGTGAAGTGCTGCAGAGACTGTTGTCCTTCTGGTAGGTTCTCCCATCTCACCCACGGAACTCTATAGTTCTGTCAGAGTGGTCATTGGGTTATTGGGCCACCTCCCTGTCCAAGGTCCTTCTTTCCCGGTTGCTCAGTATGGTCGAACGGCCAGCTCTAGGAAGAGTCTGGGTAGTTCCATATTCTTTCCATTTCCTAATGATGGAGCTCACTGTGCTCTCGGGAACTTAAAAAAACTCCAGAAATTGCTTTACATCCGTCCTCGAAATATTTTCCTCCTCACAATTATATCTCGGAGTTCTACGGATAGTTCCTTGGATTTCATGGTAGAGTTTCTGCTCTGCCATGCATTGTCAACTGTGGGATCTTATATAGAAAGGTGTGTTTCTTTTGAAATCATGTCCAATCAATTGAATTGGCCACAGGTGGAATCCAATGAAGTTGTGGAGACATCTCAAGGATGACCAAGGGAAATTGGATGCACCTGAGCTCAATTTGGAGTGTCAGAGCAAAGGGGTTGAATATTTATTGACTCAAAACTTTTCAGCTTTTCATTTTTAATTATTTTTTAGAAATTTAAAAAATAAAATTCCACTTTAACATCATGAGGTACTCTGTGCAGATCGTTGACAAATAACCTCAATTCAATCCATTTTAAATTCAGGCTGTAACAACAAAATGTGAAAAAAACCAAGGGATACTTCCTGAAGACAATGTATGCTTTCGAGTGAGTGTCGTTCTAGTCTTCGTAGTATAATGGAAGCTTCTCAAAATTATGATATGGGGTATCATGTGTCGTGATCAATAACTCTATTTCAAATATGACAAAAAATATAAATTACTTTTCCAAGACTGTGCTGCATCGCATTTCTACTGAAGGGGGGGGGGGGGGGGGGGCTGAGAAGGGTACTCCCGATAGCGGGAGTGTCCGCTGGTATAAACAATGCTTTGTCATTTTGAATTCCTTCAGTTTATGGTTTCCGGCTGATGCATCTGTTCTTCTCTTCTCAAAGGGACCTGCTTACAAACAAGGTCAAGTAAACCCTTACGGATTCCTTTCTGTTGCCATTGATTCGTGTTAGACTAGACGGATTTCTGAGAAATGTGAATGTTCGGAGCATTTTTGGGTAAAAGTTGGGAACCTCACTTTTTAACATAATTAGAGTATGCGGAATTTGATTAACCCGGATCCCAAGCCAAATGTTGAGTTTTTCACCTTCTAAGTAGCATAAACAAAATGGCCGCCAAATTGCTATTTTTGGACAATTTCTTTGAACAAGCATTTAGATATCATGTATATACATGCAGCTCTTTTACTTTAGCTTCACAACTTTTACCCCAAAATGCACCTATGAGCTTATACAAGGCCTTTATTCATAAATCTGTCTAGTCTATATTGTGGTTGGTGACGTTTTGAAAGACATTCAAACTGATATTGAAATTGGACACTATAAAATGGGAAATGGTTTTAATAAGACAATGTTTCATACAACCATTTATTCCAAAATTACGTATACATGGCCATGAAGCACAAACATTCAGGAATGTCACACATGTTGTTTTGCCAAACTACATCAAATTCATACAAGGGGTTTGATCATCACTCTGTTACTGACAGGCACACATTGATGTTCACCTCAACTCTGAATGGCGACATTTGCAGCTTCGAGTCTTGCATTGCTTCTGGCATGCACAACAAATCATGTCGAGGCAACTTTCTGGGATTGGACTCAGTGACATCAGCATAGGCTCTAGTCCTGAATCACCACCTTTCCATCCCATTTCCACAGGTGCAGGAAGGTCGGGTATGGCACAATGAACATTTCTCCATACCATGGCTTGATAGTGTACTCGCATCAAATGGAAATGAAGAGCATCACTTGTCGGTGACATTGCTTCTGGTTTACCAGTCTTGGAGAACAACATATGTCGTGCTGAATTAACAGAGGGGAACACTCAAAATTCAAAACTCAAAATTCGGCTGGGGAACCGGGTTAATCGTATTCAGCATACCCTAATTATGTTAAAAAGTGAGGTTCCCAACTTTTGCCCAAAAATGCACCTAGAAGCTTATACATGGCCTTTTTCCATAAATCCGTCTCATCTATACGCCATCCTGCCAGCCGAAGCCCTTACAGGGAGATATAAATCCAGTAGAAAGTTATGGATGGCTTAGGTGAGCATGCAGATGTGATTACACATGGCATGATGTGGTGTGCGAGTGTGTTTATGCTTACACAGCCCCTTTAGTCTAGCATGCCCTCCCATCTGCCCCCCAATATGTCACATATAATAAAATAAATATTTTACTGCTAACGCCGAGGTCACATGGGATGGCAGCCATATTGGATTAAAGGGAAAAATTGTACATAATTTTATCCGAAACTGCTCAACAAAAAAAATTGAAACTTGCCAAATGTCATCAACACGCCATGAGATATATAGGGTGATAACTATGACGTCATATTCCAGCTATAATTGGTTGAATTGAAATCCTTATCCAAAAATTAGAAACTTCATATATCTGATCAATGACCCGATGTGTGAAGAATTAAATTTACTAGCAACGGTACCCACCCTATGGGCGGGGTTTCAAATGGGAAGCCAAAATGAAAAGGCAAAATATCAGAAAATGAAGGCTTTTTATTTTATTTTAAACGATTCATATAAACATCCATTGAATCATATCACATGCAAATCATCAAAACCTAAACAGTACATGGCATTTTGAAAAAAGATTGAATTCTGCAAAACGGAAGCGGCCGCTACACGTCTTTCTCAGTCGCTTTGCACACGTTGCCATGTTACTTCGGAGCCGCACGTTTATATAGGAAGAGTTCGTCGGGAGTCGATCTACTCTCTCCTAGTACGTAGAATAAACAGTATTTGTAGAATTTCAACAAAAGCCACTTCACTGTTCATATCGGTAAATATTATTCCATCGTGTTTGGAAAAACTGGAAAATTGGAAAACTTGGAAAAATTGGAAAAACAATATAGCCTATTTTACTCGCAGGGGTCCCAGGAATACCCACCTAAAATATAGTTGCGATCGGTTGAGCCATTTTTGCGGTACCTTCGAACGGACGGACGGACATTTGGTGAATTATAGTAAGATGACGTGCTTAACCCATCCCAAGAAACTTTGCAACATAATAGGGTGCATGGATTATATGGGTATATGGACCATAATAGTATCGTGTTCAGTTAATGATTGTATTTTTGTTCAGAATGAACGCACTAGGAGAGACTGCGCACTACGAGGGAAGTTCTAGTTACCCTCGCCAGAGGAGAGGGAATTGCATTTGAGTCCGTTTGTTTGTCTGTTTGTTTGTCTGTTTGTCCGCACAGAATATATTTGATTTTCTCTGCAACCATTGGCCCGATTGACAGGAAATTATCACCATAGGTGCAACTCCACCTGTATAATTTTGTGATGATAATTATGACGTCATAGGTAACGTGGTTCGGCCGCCATCTTGGAAAAATCGAAAAAATTTGCACCGCTATATCTCCGAAAGCGCTGACTAGAAAAAATTAAGACATGGCTCATTGTAAAGAACTCTCCATGGGGAATAAAATATGTTAATGATGATGTCATAGGTGCCTCCATTATTTCATCATAATTCGACAAGTACAAATCTTCATCAGATTGAGATGAAATTTATTGAGCGTCATCTAGGCATGAATTTGTGGAGAGAAAAAAAAATGATGACGTCATCGGTCACGTGGTTCGGCCGCTATCATGGAAAAACCGAAAAAAGTTGCACCTCTATTTTTCCGAAAGCGCTGAATAGAAAAAATTGAGACATGGCTCATTGTAAAGAATTATCCATGGGGAATAAAATATGTTAATGATGATGTCATAGGTGCCTCCATTATGACGTCATAATTCGACAATTACAAAACATCCGATCAAGATGAAATTTATTGAGCATAATCTAGAAATAAATTAGTTTAGAAAAAAAAAGATGACGTCATCGGTCACGTGGTTCGGCAGCCATATTTGTTTTAACACAAAAGCCTTAAAAACCACTGAAAATACCTCCGGGTGAGGGTTTACAAGCTCTGATTGCTCTTTTTCTTGTTACATTTGTGTTTTATTCATCTTGTTTATCACATCGTCAATCCCTTGAAAGATTTTTCATGGACTTATCTGTCCATGCATTTTCAGCTGCTTTAATCCCATGCCCTCCCCCTCGTTTGCGTTGGCATGCTGGGTTGTGCTTTTAACATGCGATTTGTTTGTTTTGTTTTAGTTTCGAGGCGTGGCTGAAATGCAGGCCATTTTGGCAAAATTGTCAATCCAAGGCATTTCCAGGAGATATTGTCATTTTTACTTAATTTTCAATACAAAGAGACTTTTGTCGGAAATGTCTTCACAAGGAGGATTAACTCAATTGTCAGATTTAACGGGAAACTTAGTGAATGAAAAAATGCTCAAAAATCAAAGTATTTGTGATTTTGAGCAACGATTGTTGCTCTTTCTCTTTTCTTCCTCTTTTCCTCTTTTCCTCTTTCTCTTTTCTCCCGCCTCTGGAACAAACTCCCTCACTCTCTTCAATCCCACTCCACCATCCAGGTCTTTAAAACAGCTGTTCACCACCATCTCTTATCCTCCCCCATCCAAAACCTTGATCTTTTCTACCCCCGCTAATTTCGGTCCCCTTGTGTTTTTTACCTCTCCCCCTCCCCCCCCCCTCCCCTTCGCACGCCTCCTGCCCCCAAGCCCTCTCCCTCCCACACTTCTCCCTGCTCTCAAATGTTGTGGTTGTGTGCTTCCCCTTCTCTCCCCATCGTGTCTTCCGCTCCCTCTTTTTGTATATTTTGTTTGTCTGTTTGATTTGTTTGTGTGATAAATGTTAACTCTTTCACGAGCCTCGATTCAGTATACAAAAAAAAAGAAAAAAAAGAAATATGTGTGTCCTCATTCATTCACTTCCCAGCTGTATATAGCCTCATGCTCTCAAAGCTGCCTTTCTGGTCCACATTGTATATTCGCCGAGGAACATGGCCAAGATTCAGTTTAACTCCAAGCAAGTACTGCCCATGGCTGGGTGTGCCTTCACATTACACTCACAGTAAATGAACGGCAGATTCGGCAAGTCCCACAGGGCTTGTGCTGGCTCTATTCATTTGTTGGCTCTGACAGGTCTCTCACTCTTCTTTTCATGTAACATGATAGAGACTGTAATAAGATGGCCTGCCTCTGAATTCTGGTCCTCGTTTAAAGAACTCCAGAGGCGGAGGGCTCGTAACATCACACTGAATTGTTCAATTTGCTGTAATTCCATCAGCATGTCACCGATCGTATAGGAGCTTCATTCTTTGCCTCGTGCAATCTCAGTGCTTGGATGAATACAGGTCGAATAAGGTACAAGCTATAGGCATGAAAGAATGCTGTTTATTTCTTTGTAGCTGGAGGTTGAGGCTCATCAAAGAGCTGAAGGTTGAGAGACCGATAATATTCACAAGGACACAGCTTACTCTAGTAGCTCATGGTGGTTGAGTATGCACTTTATTGTACAGACCTAAACTCTTCAGGAATCCACTAATTGAAGGTCCAGGAACAATATTTGGTTGGTAACACATTTGCCACTGACGGCGAAATAGCTGAAATGGCCATACCCCTTTTTGGGCCACGCCCCCTTTTTTGCCGTGACTGTATCTACAGAACAGTTGGACCTAGGAGGTTGCCCGACCACTCAAAATTTGCGCAATGGCCACATTATGGGGGGTCAGTAATACATTTTCATATCCAAAAGTCAATGGTTTTTAAGATAATTGCCAAAAACCGATTTCAACATGTTACGAACTACAATTGTATGATACCACCAAGGCCACAACATTATATGACATTTATACCTTTTGCATCATCCTATTTTGGAATTTACTTATTTGGATTTCTACACTTTTCGCCTTTACTACAGCCACAAAACGTGACACATTTAATGTTCCTGTCTCTGCAAGTGCACGTTTTGGTACTCATACATGCTCTTGGGCATTTGCATGGAGGAGGCAGGTCATCGGGCCTGCACGATACTGGCAGTATCACTGGTGTTATGCCAACGTCCGTTGCTTCATACCCATACTGGAGTGGATCTGGTTTGGTGACGGCAGGAGTTGGGGCTTGCAACCACATCTTACACTGAAGAAATGCTCGCTTTATGTGTTCTCGTAGCGTTGATGAACAGCACACAAGCTGGTTGAAGTCCAGTTCTTTCTTGGAGTTGTGGTACTGCTCCCATCGATATTCATCGAAAGTGGAACAGTCGGTCTTCTTTAATCCAGACACAAGGAACTTTTCAGCATTGCTTGTTATCTGTGGTGACAGTTCTTCTACACCAAACCCTTCCAGTAGGGAGAGATCGATGGATGCTTTCAGGCCAGACAGCTTTGGACCCACCTTGCTGGTACTGTCGCAACCGCTGAGAGCATGAATGGCTGGGAGACACGACACCAAACCGTTGTCCAGTTGATCAACCAACATGTGGACTGGTACAGTTTTCTTTGTTTTCCGGTTACCAAGCTTCACGTACAGCTTTTGTAGTTGCCAGGTTGTGTTGAAGTGGAAGATGAGGTTGACAAAGACATCTGTGTCAGGCGAGTCGACCAAGACTGATTGAACCCCGTGTTTCACAACACCATCATTAATATGGAACATGATTCTGTCGTCGGCTTCTTCTTGGTTGCTTGAGAGCTCTGCGATCTGTGTTTCAGTGCCAGCTAACAGTTTCCTGCATTCACCCCCATATACTCCTCCAAAGAATATTTCCTTGTCCGACTCGACATTCTGCAGCATCCACTTGAAGACATACTCCTGCAACCGAACTTTGTTCAACATTGAGCTCCAGAACATATCAAGATCGACAGGGAGTTTCTGATTGTCAGACCCAATGGTGATTGTGATTTGTTCTGAGGAACTTCGCTGTGCCCGTTCCATTTGCTTGATTGATGATTTTTGATAAACATCAAAAATAATGTCTATTCTTGTGGACACGGAGCCTGTAGCAAGAATCCTGTTGGAAAGACTCTCAGCCAATTCCCCGAATGTGTGAAGGCCCATCTTTTTCATCGGTAGTTTACGCACAAGTGCCATGAAGTCCACTATTGTCATCTGAGCGTCACTCTTTACATTCCTCGTCTCCTGTGGAAGGCGACTGACAAGTTCCCTGGCTAAGGAGGCTTTATCGGGCTTCTTCAATTTGATGCCATCTTTACATTCAGTGGTGAGGAACTGGGATGTGCTGGTCAATTCATACTTCAGGAGTTCTAGCATGCTGTACCCTCTTTCTCTAGCATAGTCAATGTACCTAACCGTTTCCGCTGCATCCTTTTTCGCCATCGATTTCTTCGCTGTGAACGGAGTAGAAGTACGTTTCACGAAAACAGTCTTGCGGTTGGTAGGGATTGTATCATGTAGGTGCTTCTCCTTATCCTGAAATCTGGTCTCAACAAACTCTTCATAACTCTTCTCACCAATTTCCAGGCATTCAAGTAATCCGTCGACAACCTCCAGGGGAATGTCAGCTCCAGTAGAGATGTTCTGAAGTCTGATTCCAGCGTCGAACGGATTGTTGATGGATTTTATGTAATCCAGAAGGGCCTTTGCACGAACATGGCCAATCTTCGTAGAACTTGGATTGAACTCATGGTGTAGGCTCAGCTCACTGTCATCTTTGTCTCCCAAGTTGCACCATTCCAGCAGCTGTGCCACATGAAGATCTTTCTCATGCTTTAGGAGATTCCATAAGGCTACTGCTTCTTTCTGTCTGGTCATCCCAATGATACCTCCAGCAACCTTGGCGGGTTTATTGTAACACTTCTCGAGTGCCATGTCAAATCCTACTGCACTGCCTTGTCGGGTAGTGTGGTACATCACCCATCCACCATCTGTAAAGCATCTGTAGATACCCGGGAACTTCCTTTGTAGGTCCAGGCAATCTTCAAGGAACAGCGTACCCCATCTGCTATAGTTTGTCCGGCCAAACCCGAAGAACAAAGGCATGCACCTCCGCACAGCTGAAACGAAAAGATGCCAATCGCCTTGCCGAATAGAGTGTGTAAGATCTCTCAGGATAGGATACAGCTCATCCAGAAACAAGCTCCAGTACCTCACATTCTCATTACAGGCCGTTTCTTTCCATTCGGTGAAATACTTCTTCAAGTCTGCATGTAAGATCTTGCTTTCTACTTGCTTCTCGGTGCGACGCCATGTTGTTTTATGGGATACCGCTGCCTGCATGCAGGCTCAACGACAAAACACCCATGACCGGAATTTCTAGCCATGTCTAGACTCTAGTCTAGACTCTAGACTAAATTCTAGTCTAGACTCTAGTCTAGACTCTAGTCTTGACTCTAGTCTAGACTCTAGTCTAGTCTAGACTCTTCAGGAATCAAGTAATTGAACAATAGGAACAGGAACAGGAACAATTACGAATAATATTGTAGTTCGTAACATGTTGAAATCGGTTTTTGGCAATTATCTTAAAAACCATTGACTTTTGGATATGAAAATGTATTACTGACCCCCCATAATGTGGCCATTGCGCAAATTTTGAGTGGTCGGGCAACCTCCTAGGTCCAACGGTTCTGTAGATACAGTCACGGCAAAAAAGGGGGCGTGGCCCAAAAAGGGGTATGGCCATTTCAGCTATTTCGCCGTCAGTGGCAAATGTGTTACCAACCAAATATTGTTCCTGGACCTTCAATTAGTGGATTCCTGAAGAGTTTAGGTCTGTACAATAAAGTGCATACTCAACCACCATGAGCTACTCTAGTAGCTGTTTTTTGCTCACCTTGTCCAGTTGCTTGCACCATGCAGTTTTTGCCATTCGTTTCAGTGCAAGAAACTGGACAAGGTGAGCAAAGAACAACGCTCGATCCCCAACACCACACCCGCACACGCACAACACCCAACGGAAATTCCACCAATCACGCACCCCACATGTCATCAGGTCCAACCCTGGCACGAAACCAGCCATGTTTATGCACCGGAACACATCAAACAAGAACAAGCACACATGAACACTCACCCCCACACATGCAACACCAGATCACGAATCTTCTTATATATATATATATATATCTGAGTTCGTGTCTGTGGGTCATAAGCACCGCCAATTCCACAGACCAAGCCACTTTCAAAGCGTCATAAGCACCGCCCATTAGACAGGCGCCACCATTTTGGTTGATTCGCATAGCTAAGACTTAGGCGTCTGTTGTATGTTTGAAGCATCTTCCATCATCAAATAATAAAGTGAGTGGGTGTTCATGTGCATATTATTAGGAGACGAGTGTTTCCTCAGAAGAATAAGGTAAGTGACACATGTTTGTGAGGTCTCAGGTTTTGATTTTATTCATGTTTAAAATTCCCCCACACTTTGAGGCCTTACAAAGCTAAACCCTTTCGAACTATCCCACTATTTAGTCTTATAATATCATTTTTTTGTGATATCATTTTTGACTTGCCAAAAGGGGCGCCAATTTGATTCTAACAGCTGCGTGAAGAAGGAAATGTATTTTATTTGCCAGATATGGGGCACCCCTTTATATGAACTTTTCTAGAGCATTACTTGGCTCCTCCTCAGAACACAAGGGTAGTCCAGCATGCACACGAGATTTTTTGAATGCCCCTTATTTTGTATTGTTTGGCATTTTCTACAAGCTATGGAATGTCCCTTATTTTCTATACTTTGCCACATGGCACATACCCTTATATGAAGGGGTCTTTTCTATGCCCCTGGCATTTTTCCCAAGAATGTCCCTTCTTACATATAGTTTGCCACATGGCACATCCCATATAAAGGGTCTTTTCTATGCGCCTGGCATTTTTCCCAAGAATGTCCCTTCTTTTCTATAGTTTGCCACATGGCACATCCCATATAAAGGGGTCTTTTCTATGCCCCTGGCATTTTTCCCAAGAATGTCCCTTCTTTTCTATAGTTTGCCAAATGGCACATCCCATATAAAGGGGTCTTTTCTATGCCCCTGGCATTTTTCCCAAGAATGTCCCTATTTTTCTATAGTTTGCCACATGGCACATCCCATATAAAGGGGTCTTTTCTATGCCCCTGGCATTTTCCCCAAGAATGTCCCTTCTTTTCTATAGTTTGCCACATGGCACGTCCCATATAAAGGGGTCTTTTCTATGCCCCTGGGATTTTTCACAAGACACATTTTAAATACGAACAAAATGCATTTGTTCATCGTACAATACTTTATTCAAGACGATATAAAAGACTTGGAAAAGTAAGGGGAAAAATATTCAACCCAGATGGGAATTGAACCCACAATCCCCAGCTCGGGAGATTTGATACCTTATCCATTAGGTCATTGAGCCAGCAGATTAGATTTGTGTAATAATATTTTGAAGAGTTATAAAGTGCGTATATATTTATATGTATTTATTTAAGTGTATATATATATATATATATATATTTAATTTTAAAGCAAAAACTATAGCGCTTTGGTTGAATTTGTTTCGAAAGCCATTAACTAGACCTATAGGCCGATGTATATTCCAAGTTTTAGCTAGTTTCAATATATTGTCCTTGAGATATGAGCGCCAACACATTTTGGACGGACGGACAGACAGACGGACACATAAACACATAAACATAAACGGACAAATTCAAGAATGCATAAACAGACGTTGCTGAAATTTGGAACATATTACTTCAACGTGCAAAGCATTTATTTATGAAATTTGCAGCCGATTTAGTCTAGTAGAAGCCGAGAAACGCATTTTTAGTCCCCATGTTAAAGCTGCATAGAGAGAAATGATCCCTTATATAAAGGGAGAGGCGCTTTGCGCGTCCCTTTGCTATCTTATACATGAGAATCCCAATGCTGCACACCCCTCAGCCGTGCTGTTTATATAGGCTAAAGTTCAGGCCAAAGTATTCCTACTAACCTTGTCCATGTTGATCGACACACCCACACACCCCAATGTAATTTCCCAAGAATGTGGTGCTCATCCTAAAGAAACATAAAATTGTATTCACAAATGATGGATTATTTGCAATGGATCACCTCAATTAATTACTTATGGTTGTTTTAACATCCCTTTCTGAGACCTTCTCCCACCCCAACCTTCTGAGTACACATCTATCTATAATTCCAGTAATCTCTGTCTGTACGTTTGTACGTTTGTACGTTTGTACGTTTGTCTGTTTGTCTGTGACCGCTGTTTCTCGACAACTACCGGTCCGATATACTTGAAACTTGCCAGGTATATTGCTGGGGACCCGAGGATGTGCCTTTTCAAGGTTTGAAATTAATCGGACAAGTACTTACCGAGCTATGGCGATTTAGCCGTTCGCCGTTCGCTTTGCCGTTGCGAATGGACCAAACCATTCATGTAAATAGAGGGGGGGGGGGGGGTTCTGTGGTCGTTCGCTTTGGCTTTGCGAATGGACCAAACCATTCATGTAAATAGAGGGGGGGGGTTCTGTGGTCGTTCGCTTTGGCTTTGCGAATGGACCAAACCATTCATGTAAATAGAGGGGGGGGGGGGGTTCTGTGGTCGTTGCGAATGGACCAAACCATTCACATCGAATCATAGAATCACATCGAATGGACCAAACCGTTCGCTTTGGACCAAACCATTGCATGTAAATAGAGGGGGGGGGGGTTCTGTGGTCGTTGCGAATGGACCAAACCATTCATTTTTTTTTTTTTTTTTTTTTTTGGCAAGGAACGGGCACCCACGTACGGGCACGTCCTAGCTTATATATAGTACGGGCATGCCCTAGTTTTATAAAAATGCTATTTGTGATGCCAGTGGCAGGTGCAGGTGGAGTGGGAGCTGAGGGGTGTGGGGGAGTTAAAAAAAAAAAAGGATTGAATGCTGACAGTGCCAATCTCGATCAATCTGAAACAAAAATCAGTTGGAACGTTATTGGAATTGTCAATAAACTCATCTGGTCTTAAACAATAACATTACGAGCCTTCTGTATGCCACTCCAGTAGATCAGTCGCTTATACAATTTTATTCAACCTGACTGCGCATGGACAACTCGCTTGTCAAACAACGCACCTGGAATTCCGCAAACATTGATAATTCGGGTGATTCCAACGATTTCTGATTTTTCACCTTCATCGGTGGTCAAATCTGTGCCAAAGCATTGGTTTTAACTCCAACTTCCCCTTGTTGTCTTCCTACATTTAAATGGATCCTGTTCGTTCTCAAGAGACGTGTCCCAAACACAGCATAATCAAACATGAATTGTAATTCAAGACACTGTTGCTGGACTTATTCGCAATAAACTCAAGACATGGGTCGAAATCGTCTCACTGGCTCATGCGTCTGATTCTTACAACAAAAGATTGTTTTGACAGGGAGGCAAATATGTCATGGTCCATGAAAACTAATTTGGTTTTACACTTTCACCCTTGTACAGTTCCGCTATGGAAGATACTCTGCCATTGTGTGCAAACAAATCACAAAATGTTTGTTTGCAGAAATTCATTATCCATGCCATAATCATTTCTCGACTACTCATTATCATCATTCTGGCCACTCCCACCGAAAAGATTGTTTCTGCAGGGATAAAATTGCCAAACTTTGTCAAATCCATCCTGCTAATGGTCGGATCATTCGGTTTCTGAGTATCAGCAATGGCTGTTTGTATATTAGTGCGAGGTACACTGGTATTCGAAAATTACAACAGGTTCTGCAATCGCACAGCCAATCAGACATCTCTGATATTGATACCTTGGAAAGGATTCTGCACATTACAACAGGTGCTGCAATCGCACAGCCAATCAGACATCTCTGATATTGATAATATGGAAAGGATTCTGCACATTACAACAGGTGCTGCAATCGCACAGCCAATCAGCCATCTCTGATATTGATACCTTGGAAAGGATTCTGCACATTACAAGAGGTTCTGCAATCACACAGCAAATCAGACATCTCTGATATTGATAATATGGGATGGATTCTGCACATTACAACAGGTTCTGCAATCGCACAGCCAATCAGACATCTCTGATATTGATAATATGGGATGGATTCTGCACATTACAACAGGTGCTGCAATCGCACAGCCAATCAGACATCTCTGATATTGATAATATGGGATGGATTCTGCACATTACAAGAGGTGCTGCAATCGCACAGCCAATCAGACATCTCTGATATTGATAATATGGAAAGGATTCTGCACATTAAAAGAGGTTCTGCAATCACACAGCCAATCAGCCATCTCTGATATTGATAATATGGAAAGGATTCTGCACATTACAACAGGTTCTGCAATCGCACAGCCAATCAGACATCTCTGATATTGATAATATGGGATGGATTCTGCACATTACAACAGGTGCTGCAATCGCACAGCCAATCAGCCATCTCTGATATTGATAATATGGAAAGGATTCTGCACATTACAACAGGTGCTGCAATCGCACAGCCAATCAGCCATCTCTGATATTGATAATATGGAAAGGATTCTGCACATTACAACAGGTGCTGCAATCACACAGCAAATCAGCCATCTCTGATATTGATAATATGGAAAGGATTCTGCACATTACAACAGGTGCTGCAATCGCACAGCCAATCAGACATCTCTGATATTGATAATATGGAAAGGATTCTGCACATTACAACAGGTGCTGCAATCGCACAGCCAATCAGCCATCTCTGATATTGATAATATGGGATGGATTCTGCACATTACAACAGGTTCTGCAATCGCACAGCCAATCAGACATCTCTGATATTGATAATATGGGATGGATTCTGCACATTACAACAGGTGCTGCAATCGCACAGCCAATCAGACATCTCTGATATTGATAATATGGAAAGGATTCTGCACATTAAAAGAGGTTCTGCAATCACACAGCCAATCAGCCATCTCTGATATTGATAATATGGAAAGGATTCTGCACATTACAACAGGTTCTGCAATCGCACAGCCAATCAGACATCTCTGATATTGATAATATGGGATGGATTCTGCACATTACAACAGGTGCTGCAATCGCACAGCCAATCAGACATCTCTGATATTGATAATATGGAAAGGATTCTGCACATTACAACAGGTTCTGCAATCGCACAGCCAATCAGCCATCTCTGATATTGATAATATGGAAAGGATTCTGCACATTACAACAGGTGCTGCAATCGCACAGCCAATCAGCCATCTCTGATATTGATAATATGGAAAGGATTCTGCACATTACAACAGGTGCTGCAATCGCACAGCCAATCAGCCATCTCTGATATTGATAATATGGAAAGGATTCTGCACATTACAACAGGTGCTGCAATCACACAGCAAATCAGCCATCTCTGATATTGATAATATGGAAAGGATTCTGCACATTACAACAGGTGCTGCAATCGCACAGCCAATCAGACATCTCTGATATTGATAATATGGAAAGGATTCTGCACATTACAACAGGTGCTGCAATCGCACAGCCAATCACACGTCTCTGATATTGATAATGCGGAAAGGATTCTGCACATTTTTTTATTTTTATTTTTATTTTTTTTTGTATACAAGATCGAGGCTCGTGAAAGAGCGAACATTAATCACACAGAAAGACAAACAGACACACAAAACAAATAACATCGGGAGCGGTAGACAAGATGGGGAGAGAGGGGGAAGGACACAAACACAACATTTGAGAGCAGGGACCGAGAGACATGGAGACATCGAGAGAACTGTGGGAGGGAGAGGGCTTTGGGGGGGAGGCATGGGAAGGGGTGGGGGGGGGGGGGGTGGGAGAGGTATAAAACATATGGACACTGCCAAGACTTCCAGGAAAGAAGTTGGAATTTCAAACAAGGTGGATCTGGGGTGAATTAGTGGGGGTAGAAAAGATCAAGGTTTTGGATGGGGGAAGATAAGAGATGGTGGTGAACAGCTGTTTTGAAGACCTGGAGGGAGGAGAGGGATTGAAGGGAGTGTGGGAGTTTGTTCCAGAGGCGGGAGAAAAGAGGAATGAAAGAGTGAAGGTGAGCAGAGAGCCGAGATTTCGGCAGTTTAACCATCAGAGGGTTGCTGGCAGATCTTGTGCGACCTGTAGGAATATTTGGGGGACAGAGCACAGAGAGAGCTGGGGGAGCAAGGCCGGAGAGGAGTCGGTAGAAGACAGAAAGACCACCTACCTGCCTGCGGTGAGTGAGTGAAAGGCCCTCAGAGATAGCTTCATCGCGGGAGATTCCAATGATTCTGAAGATATTGCACATTACATCTTGATCTGCAATCACACAGCCAATCAGACATCTCTGATATTGATAATGTGGAAATAATGCCAAACATGACAACTAGTTCTACAATCACACAGTCATTCAGACATCTTTAATATTAATAACACGGATACGATGCTGAACATTACATCTGGTTCGACATATGCACAGCCAATCACATATCTCTGATTTTGATAACCTGGAGATGATGCCGGACATTACAACTGATTCTATAATCACACAGCCAATCATATATCTCCGATGTTGATAATGTGGATATGATGACGTACATTACACCTGGTTCTACAATCACAAAGCCAATCACATATCTCTGATATTGATAACTAGCAGGTGTACCCGGCATTGCGGGGTGGGGGGGGGGGGGGGGGGGAGGGGGGGGTGGCAGGGGGATGCAGGAGAGGGAGGGGTGAGGAACAGAGATCCACACATACACACAGACACACACATACACACACAAGCACACACAAAAACACATACAACCACACACACATAATACACAAACACACATACACACATACACACACACACACAAAACATATACACAAACACAGACATACACACACACACAGTCATACAAACACACACACACACACACACACACACACACACACACACACACACACACACACAGACATACACACACACAGACATACACACACAGACATACACACACACACACACACACACACACACACAAACACACACACACACACACATACACCCACAAACACACACACTCTATTTCCTCCTGGCCAGCCAGCCAATCAAGTTCCCAGTACATGTCGGGTCCAGTGAAGCAACAACGTCCAGTGATTTTCACGGCTCCGAGTAGCTCACTCATAATGTCGTTCCCATCAACACATTTTGAGATTCTCCTTCATGGCTCAAAGAAAATTGAATCCACCCTTCCGTGTGAATGGTTAATTCCCTTGTTAGACCAATGATATGCAGGACCTCGAAAACAATTACGAGGCCTTTCCATAGAGAGAACAGCTCTGTCTATTTATTACGTCCGAAATTATTGCGTTATTTATTTTAGCTATATAATTTTAGCCCCCACCTAACCTGACTCCCCCTATGTACGTAATAAATAGAAGGGCACTTTGCAGACTTTATTTGGCCTGTGCTCGCGAAGCGAAAAGCAGGGTTAGGCATTCGGGTGTCTACGTATGCCGTACGTATGCCGTACGTGTGCCGTACGTGCATGTCTGCATTTTTAAAATGTATTTTCTCTGCAACCGTTGGTCCGATTGACATGAAATTTTACCGCAGGAGCGTCACTGCCTGAATATCTTTTTGCTGATAATTATGACGTTATAGGTCACGTGGTACGGACGCCATCTTGGAAAAACTTTACACCTCTATAACCCCCAAACCGCTTAATGGAAAAAAAATTGAAACATGGCTCATTATCAAGTACTCCCTTTGGGGAATAATTATAGATGTTAAGGCTGATGTCATAGGTGCCTCCATTATGACGTCATAATTCGACAAGTACAACGCTTGATCTGATCAGTATGAAAAAAAAAAATCCTCTGCAACTGTTGGTCCGATGAACACGAATTTTTCAGAATATGAGCGGCTCCTCCTGTAGAATTATTCTAATGATATATATGACGTCATTTGTCACGTGGTACAGGCGCCATCTTGGCAAAATCGAAAACAGTTGCACCTCTATATCTCCGAAACCACTCAATGGAAAAAATTGAAATATGGCTCAATGTCAAGCAATCCCCTTGGGGAATAAGATATGTTAATGATGATGTCATCAGTACCGTAATAATGACGTCATAATTCGGCAAGTGCAACGCTTTATTGAATCAGTATGAATTTTTTTCTCTGCAATTCTTGGAATGATTGACACGAAATTTTCACTATAGGAGCACCTCCTCCTGTAGAATATTTTAATGATAATTATGACGTCAGTGTTCAGCGGTAAAAGCGCCATCTTGCAAAAACCGAAAAAATTTGCTCCTCCATATCTCCGACCCCGCTCCATGGAAAAAATTGAAAAATGGCTCATTGTCAAGTACTCCCCAAGGGGAAGAAGATATGTTAATGATGATGTCATCAGTGCCTTTATTATGGCGTCATAATTCGAGAAGTACAACTGTTGATTCGATAAGAATTTTTTTTTTTTTTTTTTTAGCAACTGTTGGACCGATGGACTGTTGGTCCGATTTCTTAGCAATCTTCACCATAGGAGCGCCTCCTCCTGTATAATTTTTAAAATAATAATTATGACATCATAGGTCACATAGTACAGGCGCCATCTTGGAAAAAACGGAAAACTTTGCACCTCTATATCTCCGAAACCTCTAGATGGAAAACAGGAAAGAGCAATCAGAGATTGCAGACCCTCGCCAGGTGGGTGTTTTAGTGTTTAAGGCTTTTGTGTCAAAACAAATATGGTGGCCGAAACACGTGACCGATGACGTCATCATCATTATTTTTTTTTTTCTCCAGCAATTTATCCCCAGATGACGCTCAATAAATTTCATCTTGATCGGATGAAGTTCTGTACTTGTCGAATTATAACGTCATAATGGAGACACCAACGTCCACACACAAATCCGATCAATGCAAATCTTTAACTAATTGATCAACTACCCATGGGAAATATACTTTGATAAAAGTGACATCATCAGTCACTAGTCTGGCAGCCATATTGGATTAAAAAAAAACAACCTTAAAAAACAGAAGAGTTGGCTCGCACCAAGTCCTTCTCAAGACTGTGCAGGGTAAGTATTTGATGAATACCATATAGTTTTATAGAGTGAACATTTCATTCCCTTGTCCTTAACTTTCCCTTCCCTTCCTGTTCACACTTCCACCCAAGAGCCACCATGTCGTCCACGTACATCATCCAGTAACCTTGTTTCCCTCCCAAATCGAGACTCCATTGGTTTCACATCCATTGGTTTATCTTCCATTATTCCCTCGTTTTTGGAATCACCTTCGTGAGTCCATTACTTTGTACTCTGCTCTCCAAATCCTGAAGACTTTGATACGTAAAACCACTAAATATCGACAGAGGAATTCTTCAACCCTTGTTAACCCTTTTAGCCCATCTTGATCTTTTTGGATGTTTTCCCTTCTCCATACACCTGTTCTCCTCTCTCTATTGGTTCGTAGACCGATGCCATTAGCTTTTCCACGAGACTTGCCCTCGTAAATCCAGATATACTGTAATTATATCTATGAAGGCGATATTATATGGATGCGATGGCTGGCTAATCCCAACTAAGTGCTTCCTGCTGGCACAAGTCCACTCTACTGGAACTGGACCCCAGTGGGAATCATTTACTACTTAAATAAACAGGACAGAGAATATCTGCGTCGACACAGTAGATAGGCCGGCATTTAGAAGGAAGATCGACTGGGAAAATGTTCACTTCGAGAAAGATTCAAGAAGAGTCTCATTAAAAAATTGCACGCGACACGAGGCCCTTGATCGTGTTTGCACGAAGTGCTCCATAAACCCTTGGCCTTTACAACACGAGCGCATGCTAATGGGGGATCTTTTGCTCTCCATCCGCTACCCGAACGAAACGTTTTTCCCTCTACACGATTATCTCTCATGGTCACGTAACTACGGTTAACTAACCTTCAGGTTTCTCACATTGGGCATAGGGCCCACCACCTTCTCCGACGCACCCGCTCCATCGTTCTTAGCATCTACCGTCTCCTCCGCTTAATCAATGGGAATTGAAAAGGAACCCTCTGGAAGTGTGATTGAGGAATTGCATCAGTAATTGCAGGTGGGATTATTAATTTTAAAGGAAAAAGTCACATCCAATCAAAAAAGTAAGTGGATATACTCTGCTAAGCTGGATATATACTCAACATCAAAAGAAACTTATCAAATCTTAAAGAAGGACACTCATTGAAATCCTCCACGCAAAAATGAAATATATTTGAACACAGAGGTAAAGTTCAGCTATCTTTACTAAACACATGTCAATAGACAAGAGGTTGCCTCAATCACAAAAAAACAAAAAGCATGAACATCACAAGGGGTGGTGCAACAAAAGTCACAGCACTGTACACAAAGGCACGCACCTGAATACAGTCAAAACAAAATGACACAGGAATGGACACAACACACCTAACAGTCAAGGACAGAATGACAGCAGTCCTCAATATCGTGTTTGTCCTCCCTGAGCTGTGATGCAGGCTGTACACTTCCGACGTATGCTCTGTGCCAGGCGTCTGATGCGGTCCTGGGGAAGTCTGTCCCACTCCTGCAAGCCTTGAAGGAGCATTTGCCGATTGACAGCGGTTGAACTCCTCGATGCAACACGTCGACCAAGCTCATCCCATAAATGCTCAATGGGATTGAGGTCAGGGGATAAGGCATCTCCCGATGTCCCTGCTCTCCATCTTGTCTCCCACTCCCTTTATCATAAGTTTTATGTTTTATGTGTCAGTTTGTCTTTTTGTCTTTTTGTGATCAATGTTAGCTCTTACACGAGCTTGTATAATTGTTCCTCGATCCTTGTTCCTCGATCTTGTATACAAAAAAAAAGAAAAGAAGAAAGCTAGTAATAAACCAGTAGAGCGGTTAACAGACAGACAGACAGGAGTGAATACATAACTTCCATCCAACTTCGGTGTAGGAGGTAACAAGCTAGAGCAGATCCGGTCTCAGACGAAATTTCATGGCATGATTCTGGAGGCATGGCATGTGAAGAACTGAGGAGGTGGTGGAACTGGGGACACCATGGATATACCCACGAAATTCACACCTCTGATACAAATGGCAAACACTGGATGGTGCAAACAGCTAGATAAGGTGGTGGTTCTTGTGCAGCTTGTCGTTACTGGTGGCATCATTTTCTGGGGGCGCAGCTGCCGCTGAATCAATGCCTCTATATAACCGGCCATCTGGTACTCATCTTGCCAACCTCAGAAGAATCACAGGTGGGGTCAACCAAGCTGGTGTTAATTCAACGACTTGACGGGCTCTAACTCAAGATCTCAAGCCAGACACCTTAACCGTTAACACCAAGCTGCTGGACAAGGTGAGCAAATAACGACGACGATCGTTTCCCAACACCGCGCGCACACATGTTCAACACCCAATGGAAGCTCCTTCAAAGTGAAACAGATCTCGCGAGATCTCGGAGACGGTGGGAGGGATTTTCGAAGCTCCACACGGTCTCCACGTTTTTCGAAGTTAAGTCTGTTCACAATTGTATTTTGTCGAAACTGTATTTATCTTTCGGTGTGTGAAGTTATTGTGTGCAACTTTGGTTGTTTCTCGGTGTTTATCTTTCATAAATTGATCGTCTGTTTGCCGTGTCGCGAGCAAGGCCTTTGCCGCGTCGCGAACGATTTAAAATCCAAGTTAAGTGATTGTTCCCATTTGTATTTTCGTTAAAACTGTATTTATTTATGGTGTTGTACGTATATTGTGTCCCGACGAAGATTTTTCGGTGCAAATCTTTCATACCTGTATTGAAAATCGTGTTAATTCGTGTCTTGTCATGAGGCCTTGTACAGTGTACACTGTACAACCTTGAGGCTTTGTTTTTCTCTCAGCGGTCCGTCGTTTGTGATCCAATAACTTTCGTTCTCTGTATTCCCAGGCTTTTCACCCATAGCCTACTTACTTGTGTAAATCTCAACTAAAAAAAAAACAAAAAAAAAAACATTTCCTTCTCTGTTCTCATTCGTTTATTCATTCTTATTCGTTCGTTCGTTCTTCGACCACGTGTTTCTTCCCCATTTCCCCAGATAGTTCTCACTGTTATTAACCTTCAATGTTTACACTTTCCCCTCAAGTTATGTATTCCGTCATATTTTATAACACCTTTTTCTTCTTCTTCTTTAAAAGGCTGCTTTCGACTTGCTCACCAAAAAAAATTCATCCCAAAAAAAATATCCATCTCCTATAGTGCCTTTTTTCTACATTCCCTAAACTCTCCTGCACTCCATCCTCCATCCAGCGTCCTTAAACGTATTTTTAACTCGAAGGTCACAAGAAACTCATTTTGCAAAAAATGTTCGTTTCCCATAAATCGTACACTTTCTAAAATCCAATCTCACCCCTCCCCTCCAAATCTTCCCCATAACCCCTCCCCTCCAAATCTTCCCCATCACCCCTCCCCTCCAAATCTTCCCCATCACCCATCCCTTTCAAATCTCCCCCCTTGCCCCCTCCCTCCTAAACTACCCCCTCACCCCTCCCCGCCAAGACGCCCCTCGCCCCTCCCCCCTAGACTCCTCCCTCACCCCTCCCCTCCAAATCTCCCCCATATCCCATCCCTTTCAAATCCCTCCCCTTGTCCCTTCCCTTCCAAACTCCCCCCTCACCCCTCCCCTTCAAATCTCCACACCCTCATTGCTTCTCAATTTCCCCCCTCTCACTCCCCCTCCTCAAAGCATCCTCCCCGCTTCTTCCCCCTTCCAACTCTCACCTCCATCTCCCCCAACCTTCTGCCTCGCTCTTCCCCCTCCTCAAATAACACCTCATTGTGCCTCACCCAATCACCATCAAACCTTTTGTCTGCCCCATCCTTCCCTTTCTCCGAGCTATTCTGAAATCTCTGACACACCTTCAACAGCTCTCCCTACCTCTTCCACCTCTTCCACATCTTACCCTACCCCTCCTCCCCCCTATTCTGTATCTGATGCTCCCCCTTCCTCTTCATTAATGGTATGGACCTCAAACATCCGGGGCCTTCGTTCAAACTTAACTGATCTCTCCATACAGGTTGCTTCTGTCAAACCAGACGTGATCTGCTTAACAGAAACTTTCCTCCTTTATGATGTCTCTGATTCCTTAGTATCTCTCCCGGGCTACTCCCTCCTCCGGTATGATAGACCTGAGCCTCGTCCTGGAGGCGGGGTTGCTATCTTTATCAAAAACTATCTTCCTCACTCGCCCTGCACTGCACTCTCTCCACCTCACCCCCAGGAATACCTCTGGCTACGGCTTCCCCTTTGCTCCCACCTCTTGTTCATATGTGTGTTGTACCGTCCACCAAACATTGATGACTCCATCTACATCTCGCTGTCTGATAATATGGACCAACTTCTATCTACTCATCCCAACTCTCTCTTCCTCATATGTGGTGATTTCAACTGTCATCATGCCAGTTGGCTGGGTGTGGGTACCTCTCTCACCAGCCATGGCTCCTCAGCAAAGGACTTCTGCGACTCACTGGGACTGACACAATCTGTCAATTTCCCGACCCGGATCTCAGTCAACGGAACATCTTCTCTTCTGGTCTTGGTTATGACTAACTTCCCTGAAAATGTCTGCTGCTCTTCTTCTGCTCCAATCGGATCATCTGATCATGTCCTTGTTAAAGTGGACATCTCTCTGACCATCCTCAGGGAGCCTGCTCAGCGTCGACGAGTCTGGCATTTCACTCAGGCCAACTGGCACGGTCTTCAAGCAGCCATCAATCATCTGGACTGGTCTCCCATCTCTACCACCTCTGACATCAACTCATCCTGGGAATTCTTCCAAAGTAAATTGCTCTCTCTCATGCACAGATTTATCCCATCTCGTCTTCAGATGTCATACCCTTCCTCCCGTCCATGGTACACGGAATCTTGTGGTGAGGCTGTTGCCCAGAAACAACTTGCCTTCGTCTCCTGGAAAGCAAATCCAACGGAAGGAAATCTCATTTCCTTTCACAAAGCCCGAAACAATTGTGTGTCCACCCTCAGGAGAGCCAGGAAACAATATCTCTCCGTTCTCAAGACCGAACGCTCTTATCTGCCTCCCTCTTCCAAATCCTGGTGGCGTCTGGTCAAATCCGTTTCTGGTGTTTGTTCCCCCTCCATCCCCTCCCTTACCTCAAACGGCTACACAGCTGACTCCGCACGTGAAAAAGCTGAATGCCTCAACTCTGTGTTTGCCTCTAAATCTTGTGTCCCAAACCCATCCCTCTCTGTACCCACCATACCCAGTCATACCCTGCTGCTCCTGGACTCCGTGTCCTTTCCTCCTGACAAGGTGGAAAAGTTTCTGTCAACCCTCGACTCTGATTCTGCAACTGGACCCGACAGCATCAGCCCACGGGTCCTAAAATCCTGCTCTGCCGCTCTATCTCACCCTCTCTCTCTTCTCTTCACCCTCTCTTTTGCTCAAGGTCAACTGCCATCTGCTTGGAAATCAGCCAACATCACCGCTTTGCACAAAAAAGGTGCTAAAACAGATCCTAGCAACTACAGACCAATCAGCCTTCTCCCTATTATCAGCAAAGTCATGGAATCCATCATTGCTTCGGATATGAAATCTTTCCTCTTCTCCAATGGCTTGACCTCTGATCATCAATTTGGTTTCAGACCAGGTCACTCTACTCTGGACATGCTGCTTCTGCTGTCTCAACAATGGATGGAGGTCCTCAATGCCAAACAGGAAATTAGAGCTGTCTCCCTCGACATATCACGTGCCTTCGACACGGTCTGGCACCCCGCTCTGCTCACCAAACTCTCCTCCTTTGGTATCCATGGAAATCTCCACGCATGGCTGGCGGACTTCCTCTCTAGTCGTCGTCAACGTGTGGCCCTGAATGGGTTTCTCTCATCTCCTCTTCCTGTTCAGGCTGGAGTTCCCCAAGGCAGTGTGCTGGGCCCCGTGCTTTTTCTGGTCTTCATCAATGATCTCTCTGACTCTCTTGAAAATCCTCTCTATCTCTTTGCTGATGACTCCACTCTCTGCCGCTCCATTCCTCTTCCCTCAGATCGGCAGTCTGCAGCCTCCTCACTCTCTGAAGACTTGGACAAAATCACAGACTGGTCAAACAAGTGGAACATGTCTTTCAATCCTGACAAATCTCACACTCTTACTATGTCTCTCCGAAAAGATCGACTGGACAACCCTCCCATCTACTTTCTCAACAATCCTCTCCAAGAAGTTCTGTCGCTCAAGCTTTTGGGTCTCACTATCTGCCATGATCTTTCTTGGGAAAACCACATTTCCAAGCTGGCCTCCAAAGCCAGTCGCCGACTGGGCATCCTCCGTCGTGCGAAGTCCTTCCTCGGCACACCTGAGCTCCTCACCACATACAAGGCTTTCATCCGCAGCTCAATGGAATACTGTTCTCCCCTATGGGCCGGTGCTCCTGCCTCACACCTAGCTCGGCTTCACGCTGTTGAAACCAAAGCTTTCAGAATTATTGGAATCTCCCGCGATGAAGCTATCTCTGAGGGCCTTTCACTCACTCACCGCAGGCAGGTAGGTGGTCTTCCTGTCTTCTACCGACTCCTCTCCGGCCTTGCACCCCCAGCTCTCTCTGTGCTCTGTCCCCCAAATATTCCTACAGGTCGCACAAGTTCTGCCAGCAACCCTCTGATGGTTAAACTGCCGAAATCTCGGCTCTCTGCTCACCTTCACTCTTTCATTCCTCTTTTCTCCCGCCTCTGGAACAAACTCCCTCACTCCGTTCAATCCCACTCCTCCCTCCAGGTCTTTAAAACAGCTGTTCACCACCATGTCTTATCTTCCCCCATCCAAAACCTTGATCTTTTCTACCCCCGCTAATTCACCCCAGATCCACCTTGTTTGAAATTCCAACTTCTTTCCTGGAAGTCCTGGCAGTGTCCATATGTTTTATACCTCTCCCACTGCCCCCTTCCCATGCCCCCCCCCCCCAAAGCCCTCGCCCTCTCTCAGATCTCTCGATGTCTCCATGTCTCTCGGTCCCTGCTCTCAAATGTTGTGTTTGTGGCCTTCCCCCTCTCTCCCCATCTTGGCTACCGCTCCCGATGTTATATGTTTTAAGTGTCGGTTTGTCTTTCTGTGTGATTAATGTTCGCTCTTTCACGAGCCTCGATCTTGTATACAAAAAAACAAAAAAAAACAACAAAAAAAAACAGCACCACCTACTCCTAAATGGTGCTCAGCCGGGCAGGGACAGTGTGTTCTTGTAGGAGACGACGCTTGTTGCTAAGAGGTCGTGCAGCATTTTCTGTTACGGGACTCGATATGTTCCTTGCTTCTTCTTCAAGTTAGAGGGTTCAATTTACTGGCGTGAATCGGCGCGCTCCATGCGCCTCACCACACGTCATTTCAGAGGGATAGGCATCTTTGACCATTTCGATGTCTTTTTGGTCTTCAGGGTATTTTGGGTCTTCAGGGTCTTTTGGATCTTCATGGTGTTTTGGGTCTTCAGGGCCATTTGGGTATTCAGGGTCTTTGGGGTCTTTGGTGTCTGTCTTCAGGGGCTTTTGGGTCTTAAGGGTCTTTTGGTTCCTCTGGGTCTTTAAGGATATTTGGGGTATTTTGGTTCTTCAGGGTCTTTAAGGGTCTTTGAGATCTTCAGGGTGTTTTAGGTCTTCAGGGTGTTTTGGGTGTTCAAGGTCTTTTGGGTCTTCCTGGTATTTTGGGTCATCAGGGTGTTTTGGGTGTTCGGGGTCTTTTGGGTCTTTGCGGTCTTTGGGGTCCTCTGAGTCTTTAATGATCTTTTAGGTCTTCAGGGTCTTCAGGGTCTTTGGGGTGTTTTGCGTCTTCAGGGTCTTTTGGATCCTCTTGGCCTTTAAGGGTATTTTGGGTCTTTGGGGTATTCAGGCTATTTTGGGTCTTCAGGATCTTTAAGGGTCTTTGTAGTCTTCAGGGTGTTTTGGATCTTCAGGGTCTTCTGGGCCTTTTGGGTCTTCAGGGTGTTTTGGGTCTTTTGGGTCTTCAGAGTATTTTGGGTATTCAGGGGTCTTGGTGGTCTTTGGTGACCTAAAGGGTCATCAAATGTCTGAGGGGTCTCAGCAGTTTAAAAACATAATTAAGAGTTCACTGACTGTGTTTTGGGTGTTAATTTATATTTGAGGAAGAAGAAGCCGTTTGGGTCGCATATACTTGCGTGTTTAGGGCCCACACGGAAGGCCTGCCTTTTTTACGATGAAAAAAGGTAAAAAGCCAAACATTTGAACAGCCTCGGACGTGCACCTTGACCCCATGGTCAAGGCACAACGTCAACAAGGCTGTCCCCATAACAATACACATGCGCCTCAACCCCGAGGGGGAAGCACATGGTCATTCAAACACATGCATCATGCCCCCGAAGGGCCACAATGCATGGTCATACAGTTGGGACCACTCCTCTTAATAGGAGTGAGACCCCTTAATCCACCGGCAGGGCATTACTCCTGCCAGGTCCGATTTGCATGCAGTTCTTCGCGTCGCCACAGGGCGGCACACTGCGAAAATATACTTGCGCATTTAGGGCCCGCGCGAAGGCCTGCCTTTTTTGCAGTGAAAAAAGGTAAAAACTCAAACATTTGAACAGCCTTGGACGTGCACCTTGACCCCATGGTCAAGGCACATCGTCAACAAGGCTGTCCCCAAAACAATACACATGCGCCTCAACCCCGAGGGGGAAGCGCATGGTCATTCAAACGCATGCATCATGCCCCCCAAAGGGCCACAATGCATGGTCATACAGGTGGGACCACTCCTCTTAATAGGAGTGAGACCCCTTAATCCACCGGCAGGGAATTACTCCTGCCAGGTCAGATTTGCATGCAGTTTTTTTGCTCGCCACAGGGCGGCACACTGCGAAAATATACTTGCCCGTTTTAGGGCCCCGGACAGGGCCTGCCTTTTTTACAAAGAAAAAAGGTAAAAAGTCAAACATTTGAACAGCCTTGGACGTGCACCTTGACCCCATGGTCAAGGCACATCGTCAACAAGGCTGTCCCCATAACAATACACATGCGCCTCAACCCCGAGGGGGAAGCGCATGGTCATTCAAACGCATGCATCATGCCCCCCGAAGGGCCACAATGCATGGTCATACAATTGGGACCACTCCTCTTAATAGGAGTGAGACCCCTTAATCCACCGGCAGGGAATTACTCCTGCCAGGTCAGATTTGCATGCAGTTTTTTTGCTCGCCACAGGGCGGCACACTGCGAAAATATACTTGCATATACTTTTGGTCAGCTTGGAAATCATCAACATAACCATATACGTTTGCTCCATTATAATAAGATATCAGACCACATTACTGTAGTGAGTACCAGGAAGGAAGTGCCACACCAGCTATTGATGCATGCATCCTGACCAACAGGAAATGCCTGCCACACACTAATCTGTCTGTGGTACAAATAAAAAACAGTTCTGGGAGCAGCCAGGAACCATTTAAATTTAAAAAAAGGTTCTGCTGGAAAAACAATTCCAAAGGTTCTGCCTATTATGCACTAGCAGAAGTACCCGGCATTGCCGGGCAGGGGAGGAGGAGGGGAGGGGGAAGAGGAGGGGAGGGGAACGAGGGGGAGGGGGGAGGGGGAGGGGGAAGGGGGGGGGGAGGAGGAGGAGAAGGGGGAAGAGGAGGGGAGGGGGAAGAGGAGGGGAGGGGAACAGGGGGGAGGGGGAGGAGGAAGGGGGGGAGGGGGAGGGGAAGGGGGGAGGGGAGGGTGTGGGGGTGCCCGGGGGAAGAAGGGCCCCTTCTTCGCACGGTTCAGCCCTTCAAGAAAAAGTTTCTTTTGTAAAAATCGAACCACGCGTTAAAACGATATGACTGGTTTTGTTCGCCGGCACATCGGCGCTCGAATCGGCTCGCGATAAAATCCAACACGTCCTTTGTCGGGGTCGTCTGAACCAACCACGGGGCCTAGAAGGCTGGGACTGGTCTCAAAAGTTAGGTCTCGATCATATCTCGTAATGCTGGAAGCTGCACGTCTCTGTGATAATCTTGTGGACCATGACAAGAGATCGTGCGAGTCGCTCGCAACGGCTTCAAGCACTTCCACATTCGACCATTTCATGAACGCCATAGGCCCCGCCCGTCAAAGCGCGTTCCGCCATTACGCTAACAGAAGCGCTGGCGCTGCGAAGCGCTAGAGGGAGCGCTGCGCTCCCTCCCTTCGATTCCCTCCCTCTTCTGCTAGCGTTTCTGCACTAATACGCTAATTTTAAAACCCGAAGTTTTTTTAAAATTTAAGGTGTGCTGTAGTTGCTCTGAGACGTAATGATTCCGAATATGCCTTTGGTTTTTCCCTGCGATGAGTAGTTCTCGAGTTATAAGAGGACAAACAAACAAACATACTTTACTGCTTTATATATATATAGATGAGCTGAGCAGAGCTATAGCCCTGTAGCGGTTACCGGAAGCATGACACAATTACCGTGCACCGGCCGATGACGCAACCGGCGAGCGGTCACGTGTCCGGACTCGCCCGGGCGTATCCAGACTTGCCCTCTCGGGCGAACACTTGCCTTGCATACCACGCCCCGTCGAGAGGCGTGACTTACCTCTTTTGCATACCACGCCCCGCCTGAGAGGCGTGGCTTTTGTGTGTTGAGTTTGCGTTATAAATTGCCGCCCGTTTGAGGGGCGGATTCAGTGTGCTTTTGAGTTCTTTGGTTTTGAGCTAAATAAATAGCTCGGTGAAACTTTGTTCCTGTGTCGTCCATTTTGTCTGGCTTTATCGTGCGAGCACAGCTCCCACAATTGGTGACCCCTTTCTACGAACATGGCGATGGAGTCAGCTGCAGCTTTGAAGCTCCCGGGCTTTTGGGAATCTCACGCGGCCGTTTGGTTTGCTCAAGCGGATTCTCTCTTCACCCTGCGGAACATTACGGAGGACACGATGCGCTACCACTACGTGGTCTCCGCGCTCACCGCCTCCTCCGCTGCCCGGGTTCTGAGCTTCCTCCAGCACCCGCCGGACGCCGACAAATACGTCATGCTCAAAGACCTACTCCTCGGTGCGTTTGGACTCACGGAGACCGAATGCGCACGACAACTACGACACCTCGCAGAGCTGGGCGAGGCCCGTCCGTCCGAAAGCATGGACCACATGCTTGCTCTTCTCGGTGACCACAGCCCGGACTTCCTCTTACGCAAGCTGTTCCTCCAGCGGCTACCCGGGCAGGTACGCTTAGCTTTGGCTAACTCGCCCATCACGGACCCTCGCGCCCTGGCCAAGGAGGCCGATAAATTTTTCTTGGCCAGGCGACATATCGGAGCGGCCGACTGGCACCCTGGGCCGACCGAGGCAACGCCCGCGCCACGAGCGGCGCCTCCACCGGCCGAGTCCACGCCACTGACGGCAGCGGCCGCCGCGACGCCCCGTCGACCGAACCCGACGCGACCACCGGAGCCTCCACCAGAGCGGACCATGTGCTATTACCACGCCAGGTTCGGGCAGAAGGCCAGAACGTGCCGCCCACCGTGCACTTTCGGCAGGTCGGGAAATGAACAGGCTGGCGCTCGCTGCCTGCCATGAGCGTTGGCCATTCATGCAGCCTTCTGTTTATTACGGACACAGCGTCCGGGCGGCGTTTTTTGTGTGACACCGGCACTCAGCTGAGCGTGATACCCGCCTCGGTGGAGGACAAACAGGCCATGCTTTGCGGCCCCGCCTTGGTCGCCGCAAACGGTTCCTCTATCCGCACCTTCGGTTCGCGCAGCGTCGCATTCTGCTTCGGGGGCCAGCGCTTCAGGTGGGACTTCATCACGGCGAACGTGCCCATGGCCTTGCTGGGTGCAGATTTTCTTTATGCGCATGGGCTTTTGGTCGACGTCAAACGGCATCGGCTCATCAACGCGGAGACCTTCAGCTAGCTCGCTTGCTCATTGAGCGGCTCCACACCAACCAAGCTAGCCTGCGCGCTCCCGGCCGTGGACGATTTCACCCGCCTACTCGCCGAGTTTCCCGCCCTCACGCAGCCGACGTTTTCGGCCGTCGCCGTCAAGCATGGCGTCGAACACCACATCCCGACCACAGGTCCACTGGTCTACACAAGGGCCCGCTGCCTCGACCTGGCCGAACTCGCCGTGGCGAAGGCGGAATTCGACGCGCTGGAGCGGTTGGGCATTGTGCGGTGCTCGAACAGCGCGTGGGCCTCGCCCCTGCACATCGTGCCCAAACCGGGTGGCGGATGGTGACTATGCGGCGATTACCGCCGCCTCAACGACGCTACCACCCCCGACCGGTACCCGATACCACACATACAGGACTTTTCCACCCGTTTGGCGGGGCGGGTGATCTTCTCCAAGGTCGACCTTATTCGGGGCTGCCATCAGGTATCTGTCCGGCCGGCCGACGTTCCGAAGACGGCTGTAATTACACCTTTTGGCCTCTTCGAGTTCCTCCGAATGCCGTTCGGCCTTAAGAACACGGCCCAGGCCTTCCAGCGGCTGATGGACAGTGTGCTGCGCGATCTCACCTTTCTGTTCGTCTACCTGGATGACATTCTCATCGCCAGCACTTCCCGGGTGGAGCACCTCGTCCACCTGCGCACGCTTTTCGAGCGCCTCGGCCAGCATGGCCTCATCATCAACCCGGTGAAATGCCAGTTTGGCGTAACGGCCGTCGACTTCCTGGGGCACCGCATCACGAAGCGCGGGGCCGTCCCGCTGCCTACCAAGGTGGAGGCAGTCACAAGTTTCCCGCGTCCCCGCTCCATCAAGGCCCTACAGGATTTTTTGGGGATGGTAAATTTTTACCACCGGTTCGTGCCTCGCGCCGCCCAACTCATGCGCCCCCTGTACGAAGCCCTCCGGGGCAAGCCGGCCAAGCACGACGTTGCCTGGACCACAGAGATGGACACGGCGTTCACGGGCGCTAAGCTGGCCCTTGCCAACGCGACCATGCTGGCACACCCGGCGCTCGACGCACCCATCGCCCTCACCACGGACGCTTCCGACTACGCGGTGGGCGCCGTGCATGAACAGTGGGTGAACGGAGCTTGGCAACTGCTGGCCTTCTTCAGCCGACAGCTTCGACCTAACGAGCGCAAGTATAGCGCTTTCGACCGCGAGCTCCTCGGCCTTTACCTGGCCGTTCGACACTTCCGCCATCTTTTGGAGGGCCGCCCGTTCACGGCGTTTGTGGACCACAAACCCCTGGTCTTCGCCATGGCCAAGGTTACGGAGCCGTGGTCAGCCCGCCAGCAGTGCCACCTCTCCGCCGTGTCCGAATTATGATGGACATCCGGCATGTTGCGGGCAAGGACAATGCTGTCGCCGATTGCCTCTCACGGTCCGGCACAAATGCCGTCCAACTGGGTGTGGACTTCGCCCGCATGGCAGCCGACCAGACCGCCGACCCCACAGTGCAAGCCCTCCGGACAGCGGACACAGGCCTGTGGTTGTCCGACGCCCCCTTCGAGGACACAGGCGCGGTTCTCCTGGGCGACGTTTCCCTGGGCCAACCTCGGCCCATCGTGCCCACCGGATGGCAGCGGCACATTTTTGACGCCCTCCACAGCCTTTCCCACCCGGGCCGGAAAGCATCACAGAAGCTCGTGGCAGCAAAGTTCGTCTGGCACGGGCTCCGTAAGGACGTCCGCGACTGTGCCAATGCCTGTGTCGCCTGCCAGCGCGCGAAGGTCCACCGGCACACCCAGGCCCCGTTGGCACCATTCGACGTGCCTGCGTGGCACTTCGACCACGTCAATGTGGACCTGGTGGGACCCCTTCCCTCCTCGCGGGGCTTCACCCACCTCCTCACGATGGTGGACAGGACCACCAGGTGGCCGGAGGCCGTCCCGCTGGCATCAACAACATCCGCCGACGTGGCGCAGGCCTTCATTGGCACTTGGATTGCCCGTTTCGGCGCGCCCTCGGACATCTCCTCTGACAGAGGCCCGCAATTCACCTCCGAGCTTTGGGGCGTGGTCGCCCAGGCCTTGGGGGTCAAACTTCACTGCACCACGGCCTACCACCCCCAAGCCAACGGCTTGTGCGAGCGGTTCCACCGCTCGATGAAGGCTGCTCTCAGGGCCAGCCTCCAGGACGACGGTTGGGCCGACAGGCTCACGTGGGTCCTATTGGGCCTCCGAACGGCCCCTAAAGAGGACCTCCAGGCTTCCACCGCCGAGCTGGTCTACGGCCAGCCACTGCGCGTGCCGAGCAAATTCATCCCTGACGCCACCGGCCCCTGGTCCGCGGCTCGCCAACGCTCGGACCTCCAGGAGGCCGCCAGGAGATTTGCCCCCGTGCCCACATCCCACCACGGCTGCCCCCAACCCCACGTCCCCCCAGCACTTCACACTGCGGAGTACATTTTTATCCAGCACGACGCACACTGGGGACCGCTCCGGCCGCCGTACAATGGGCCTTTCCGGGTCCTGCAGAGGGACGACAAGTCCTTCATCGTCGACATCGGCGGCAAGCCGGACCGCATCTCCGTGGACAGCCTCAAGCCGGCCCATTTGGACCTCGACCAACCTCCACGGTTGGCCCTTCCTCCACGACGGGGCCGTCCCCCATCAACCAAGCCCCCCGCCTGACCATCCACCACCACGCCGCCTACCAACTCCACACGAATCGCTAGGGGTCGTTTCGGCCGGGTCATCAGGACCCCCCTCAAACTGACTCTCCCGGTGCAGGTTAATTCTGGGGGGGGCGCATGTAGCGGTTACCGGAAGCATGACACAATTACCGTGCACCGGACGATGACGCAACCGGCGAGCGGTCACGTGTCCGGACTCGCCCGGGCGTGTCCAGACTTGTCCTCTCGGGCGAACACTTGCCTTGCATACCACGCCCCGTCGAGAGGTGTGACTTACCTATTTTGCATACCACGCCCCGCCTGAGGGGCGTGGCTTTTGTGTGTTGAGTTTGCGTTATAAATTGCCGCCCGTTCGAGGGGCGGATTCAGTGTGCTTTTGAGTTCTTTGGTTTTGAGCTAAATAAATAGCTCGGTGAAACTTCGTTCCTGTGTCGTCCATTTTGTCTGGCTTTATCGTGCGAGCACAGCTCCCACAGCCCCGTACTTCTCCATAGGATTGTACTGCAGCGAATACCAGGAAGTTAATTGAATTCTAAATTTTATAGACCAGTACTTTGATTTTATAGACCAGTTCCACCTCTGTGGTTTACTAAAAAAACAAAACAAAAAAAACACCTTTAGAGGCCATTTTTCCCCACAAAGCGGGGGTTGGCCTTTTTCGGGAACCGTGATTGTTGTTGTTTTTCTGTCCCCTTTTTGAAGCAATGTTTTACGGCCGGATGCCCTTCCTGACGCCAACCCTTTTTGCCGCCTTTAACGACAAACAGGGAATTACCAGTGAACTGGTACTCAATTTGCCGACCTCGGAAGGATGACAGGCTGAGTCAACCCCCCTGGCGTTAATTCAGCGATCGACCGGGATTCGAACACCAGGATCCATAGGATCCTAAACCGGCACCCTAGCTGCTAGCCCAACACCAGGGTTGACTGATCTATAAAATTGAGAACTGAATTCTCTTCCTGGTATCAGTTGCAGTACAATGACTGCAGCCCCAGAAGGGCCTTTAGGGCAAAGTGCAAAGATGCCAAGATCAAATGCCGTCACCAAGGAGATGAAAAGTGAAGCTAAGGCTAGTTTTGTCCTTTTTGGGCTCGTCAGGGCAACTGGCCATAAGAGAGGTCAATGCACTGGGTACAAAGAGAAAACAGGATCCAATGGAGAGGCAGAAAATACAACGGATTAAAGCACGGAAAACAAGAAAATTAATTTCATTAAATAATGTTTGCGCAGGGGGGGTCAGGTGGGGCAGAGGGGGACATGGATAACTGTGCATCAGCCCATCCAAAGCAGTCGCAGTTTGATAACTCACCCGCTCTTCGTGAAGGGCACCGGAGGATCTTTAACGTCCACCAACAAATGCTGGCAGATGGGAGTTCCGTTTAACGTCCATTATAGGGATGGCACACACATTGATGAATTACCCTACCTGTAAAAAACCAGGGTGGCAGTTTATACCTGGGTCTGGATTCAAATCCAGGCTTGAACAGCTCAGAGACAAGTGTGCGTACCTCCAGGCTATCTTGCCAGCCTTGGATGTAGAAAGGAAATGTGTAAATAAGGGTTTTGTAAACTTTTCAAAGTGTTGCAAAGTCCTTATCCATGAGCATTGTCACCAGGAGTTTGACAATGGCGTGGGTAGCTCGAGCGTGAGGTAAAGTCTGTTCGCAATTTGCCTGATGTGGTAAATAAAGCAATTTATGGGGGGTTTGGAAGGAAATTAACATGTCGTGTATACCCACCTACAGTACATACAAACACACCGTCTTCGTGTAATTTACCACAATAACCATGGAGAATCACCTGGTGTTGGCCTAATGGTTAGGGTGGTGGGCTTGGGATCCTAAGGTCCTGAGTTCGAACCCCTTGAGTTAACGCCAGGTGGGGTAGCCTCAGCCTGTCATCTTTGCGAGGTCTGAAAAAATAGTACCAGATAACTGGTTATAGAGAGACACTGCATCAGTGGCAGACGTGCCTACAGAAAAATGATGCAACCAGCAGCAGGGTGGCTCGACACGAAAGCCACCCACCCACCATGGAGATACATTCGACAATGAATAAATTGAGCAATTCCATTTTTGGCATACTTAAATCATCGTTTGTTTGTTAAGAAAAAAAAAAAAAAAAAAAAAAAAGGACGAATTCTTTGTGACGTCTCCTTTCCAAAGCAGCACTTCAATGTGCAATCCAAGTTGGTCTGCAACATTAAAGAGGTAAACACCTGAATCAGCTTCATCGTTGGAGATACCAATGATTCTAAAAGCTTTGGTTTCTACAATATGAAGCCGAACTAGGTGTGAGGCAGGAGAACAAGCCCAGAGGGGAGAGCAGTATTCCATCAAGCTGTGGATGAAAGCTTTGTATGTGGTGAGGAGCTCAGGTGTGCCAAGGAAAGACTTCACATGATGGAAGATGCCCAGTCGGCGACTGGCTTTGGAAGCCAGCTTGGAAATGTGGTTATCCCAGGAAAGATCATGGCAGATAGTGAGACCCAAAAGCTTGAGTGACAGAACTTCTTGGAGAGGATTGTCCAGTTGGTCTTTTCGGAGAGACATAGTGAGAGTGAGATTTGTAGGGATTGAAGGACATGTTCCACTTGTTTGACCAGTTTGTTATTTTGTCCAGATCTGGAGAGAGTGAAGAGGCTGCTACCTGCCGATCTGAGGTTTGAGAAATGAAGTGGCAGAGAGTGGAGTCATCAACAAAAAGATAGAGAGGATTTTCCAGAGAGTCAGAGAGATCATTAATGAAGACCAGAAAAAGAACAGGGTCCAGAACACTGCCTCGAAGAACTCCAGCCTGGACAGGAAGAGGAGATGAGAGAATTTCATTTCGAGCCACATTTGGCTACGACAGGAGAGGAAGTCCTCAAGCCATGCGTGGAGGTTAACATGGATACCATACGAGGAGAGTTTGGTGAGCAGAGCTGGGTGCCAGACCATATTAAAGGCATGAGATATGTCAAGGGAGGCAGCTCTGATTTCCTGTTTGGCATTGAGGGCCTCATCCATTGTTGAGACAGCAGAAGCATCATGTCCAGAGTATAATGACCTGGTCTGAATCCAAATTGATGATCCGAGATCAAACCATTGGAGAAGAGGAGGGATTTGATATCAGAAGCGATTATGGATTCCATGACAATGCTGATGATTGGGAGCAGGTCTGTAGATGCAATTGGTCTGTAGTTGCAAGGATCTATTTTTGCACCTTTTTAATGTAAAGCGGTAATGTTTGCTGATTTCCAAGCAAATGTTATTGAGCAAAAGAGAGGGTGAAGAGAAGGGAGAGAGGGTGAGATAGAGTGGCAGAGCAGGATTTTAGGACCCGTGGGCTGATGCCGTCTGGTCCAGTTGCAGAATCAGATTTGAGGTTTGACAGAAACTTCTCCACCTTGTCAGGAGAGAAGGACAGAGTGCAGGATCATCTGGGTTTGACTGGGTAAGGTGGGTACAGAGAGCAATGGGTTTGGGACACAAGATTTTGAGGCAAACACAGAGTTGAGGCATTCATCTTTTTCATGTGTGCAGTCTCAGGTCTGTAGATGTTTGAGGTAAGGGAGGGGATGGAGGGGGAACAAACACCAGAAACAGACTTGAGTAGACACCACCAGGATTTGGAGGAGGGAGACAGGTTTGAGAATTCAGTCTTGAGAGAAGAGAGATATTGTTTCCTGGCTCTCCTGAGGGTAGATACACACTTGTTCTGAGCTTTGTGGAAGGAACTGAGATTACCTTCAGTTGGATTAGCCTTCCAAGAGGCAAAGACAAGTTGTTTCAGGGCAACGGCCTCACCACAAGATTCAGTGTACCATGGATGAGAGAATGGGTCTGACAACTTAAGACGAGATGGGATAAATCTGTGCATAAGAGAGAGCAGTTTGCTTTGGAAGATTTCCCAGGATGATTTTGTCAGATGCAGTAGTGATGGGAGACCATTCCAGATGATTGATGGCTGCTTGAAGACCATGCCTGTCGGTCTGAGTGAAATGCCAGATACGTCGACGCTGAGGAGGCTCTCTGAGAACGGACAGAGAGATGTACACTTTAACAAGGAAATGATCAGATTAACCAATTGGAGTAGAAGAAGAACAGAAAACATTTGCATGGAAGTTAGTCATATCCAAGTCTAGAAGAGATGATGCTCCATTGACTGAGATCCGAGTCGGGAAATTGACAGATTGTGTTAGTCCCAATGAGTCGCAGAATTACTTTGCTGAGGTGCCACAGCTGCTGTGAGAGGTACCCACACCCAGCCAGCTTGCATGATGACAACTGAAGTCGCTACAGATGAGGAAGGGAGAGTTGGGATGAGTGGATAGAAGTTGCTCCCTGTTGTCAGACAGTGAGATGTAAATGGAGTCATCTCTGTTTGGTGGACGGTGTAGCACACATATGAACAAAAGGTGGGAGCGGAGGGGAAGCCGTAGCCAGAGGTAACCCTGCGGGTGTGGTGTAGAGAGGGCAGTACAGGGCGAGTGAGGAATATAGTTTTGCAAGTCCACCACCAGGACGAGGCTCGGGTCTATTGTACCGAAGGAGTGAGCAACTGCCGAGAGATACTAAGGAGACAGGGACGCCTTGAAGGAGGAAAGTTTCTTTCTGGTTTGTCAAAAGCAACCTTTATGGAGAAATTCGTCAGGTTTGAGCGAAGGCCCCGAAATGTTTTTAGGTTAATACCATGAAGGATGAGGGAGGGGGAGCATCCAGTACAGGAGAGGGGAGTGGAGGGGTAGGGTAAGATGATGGAGGAGAGGGGAGGTAGGTAGAGCTGGTGACAGTGTGTTGGAGATTGTAAAAGAGCAAGAAGAGATTGCAGGATGAGGAGTACAAAAGGCTAGAAGGTGATGGGATGTGGCACAGTGAGGAGTAATTTGAGGTGGGGCAGAGGGAAGTAGAAGATTGGATGAGGTGGAGGAAAGGGTTGGAAGCGAGAGGAATGGGGGAGTGGACACTGATTAGTTAGAAGTTATGAGAAGCTATTCAGGAGAATAGCATTGTAGACGAGTAGTAGATGATATTGTAGATGAGTCATTGTAGATTATATCAACCAGCATTGTAGACGAGTTCAAAGGTGACTTTGAGGAGGATGGGTGAGAGGGGAGATTTGAAGGAAAGAGAGGAGGAGGGAGTTTTGAAGGGGAGAGGTGATTTGAAGCGGAGGAGTGAGGGGGGAGCTTTGAAGGGGAGGAGTAGGGGGAAGGTCGTGATGGAATTGGGTAGGAGGGAGTAGAGGGAGGGGACATGGAGTGGAACGCGGGTGTGTTGTACAAATGAACGATTAATTAAATACAAACATCCATTGCAAGCTGTGGTTCTTGAAATTCTCAAGTCGGATATACATTTGAAAACGTTAGAGGAGGGGTGATATGAAGACGAGTTCAGAGAACCAGTACACTCACACTCTAAGGGAGCGGTAGGAAGGGCCATACCTCTTTGGGGTATATGGATTACACTCGATCCATGGTCGGGGTCTCAAAGCATTGGGTGTGTGTTCATTTACCAAGTTTCTTGTGGAGAAATCGCCAAGTAGTTTAAGCATTCGAGCAAGTACTCCATTCAAAACCCTTAAGGAACAGCTGGCTTGGGAAGCGCAACTAAGCAGCTTGGTAAACGAGCACATCCCGGGCTTCCTCCCTTTCAGTTTCATGTTAAACAGCAGGAGCGAGTTTCAAAAGTTCGCTACGAAAAACGCCATGCTAGCGCCAGGAAAGGTCATGTTATTAACCAAACACTTATGGGGTACCTAAAGTACAGTAGATCTTCGCTCAGTTCTGTCAGTAAAACTTACCTCACGGATGTCGCGATTCCTCCAAATTTCTTCATTTAGTGTTGTAAACAGCATCAACGACTGTTTCAAAAGCTACTCATATGTGTTTGTGGTTTATAATATTTGTACTTCCGGTAGAGGCCGTTGTTTCCACGAAAACGCCATGATAAGCTATTTATAAACGTTGACTTGATGTTCGTTCAAGGAGGAAAAACCTCTTGGGGAGGTGGGACATAATTGGTTCACGAGTTATCAAGTGACCACTATATTCGTCATGTGTCTGTGTCTGTCTGTGTGTGTGTGTGTCTGTCCGCAGCATAACTACCCGATGATATCATCCAATCTTGATGAAACATGGGTAGGAGGTTGATATCATGATCTAGTTGTGTCCTGCGTAGAGTGGTCGTACAGCGCCCATTGTGGGCGGAGCCACGCCCGAAAAAGATGTCTTTTTAGTGGGTAATCGAGTTAAAGCTACATCTTCTTCGAGGGGTTTGGTGGAATCTGACAGGGGTTTCGGTATTTGGTTTGGTCAATGTCATGTGTCTAGCCCCACGGAGCTCGATATTTCATTTTCGCCCCAAGGTCAAGGTCACAAGGTTACGAAATTTAGAAAAGTCGATTTTTGATGGTTTTATTACATTGTTCGCTTCCTGATGGGGGTGAAATGTCGTACATGATCTGATATTATCACATACATCATGAAATACAAGTTTTCCAACAAATTTCAGAATCCTCGGCATTTGACCTTTGAAGGTCACAAAGGTCAAAGTTTCAAAGTTGTCGGAATCGAACCGAAGTTTCGGTATTGTGTAGATAACTAACCTTGTAACTGATTATACATTATTTTCTATCTCATTTCAAGGTCAGTAATCTTAGTTTTGACATTTCAAGGTCACAAAGGTCAAATTTTCAAAGTTGTCGGAATCGAACCGAATGTTCGGTATTGTGTAGCTAACTAACCGCATAACTGATTATTCATTATTTTCTATCTCATTTCAAGGTCAGTAACCTTAGTTTTGACATTTCTGGGCCTGGCCTGTCCAGGCCTGTTTCGGTTATAGTCCGTCCTTTGTCATTGAATACCGCTCGCTCGTGAACCATCGTCGTCTCCTGACTTGTTAGTATTAATACTGTTTTGTAATAACATTAATATTATGTTATTATCGTTAGTTTTGTTATGAGAAGCGGCATTGGAAAAACGCCATGATAAAGCTAATTTAACATTGATATACACCTCAACATGCAAACACATTGACGGCAATGGTGGAGGAAACCCGCTCGGGGAAGAAAACCCCCTTGGGGAGGGGGGATATTATTGGTATTAATATTGTTTTGTAATAACATTAATATTACGCTATTAGCGTTAGTTTTGTTATTAGACGCAGCCTTGGAAAAAACGCCATGATAAAGCTAATTTAACATTGATATACACCTCAACATGCAAACACATTGATGGCAATGGTGGAGGAAACCCGCTCGGGGAAGAAAACCCCCTTGGGGAGGGGGGATATTATTGGTATTAATATTGTTATGTAATAACATTAATATTACGCTATTAGCGTTAGTTTTGTTATTAGACGCAGCCTTGGAAAAACGCCATTATAAAGCTCACTTAACATCGATATACACCTTTATAAGCTTAAACCTTGAAGTTACATAATAGTATGGTCCAGCAAGGCCAACTATGGTTACAGTGTTTCCCAATGTTTTTCAAGTGTACAGTGTTTTTCAGAAGAAAATATCATTTTGTGGAAATATCACCACTTTAAATTGCCTGCCGAAGGTGGATTGAGATGGGCACTTCCGCCCGGAGGGCTGGAGCGCCATGCTAGTATATATAATGCGAGACGCTTCCTATAGTGATGGACCATTGTGCAAATGTCAAGGTGATGGACAGAAAATTGAATGCATGATGAACTGAACCTGTGGAAGCGAATGCAGCCCATTATAGAAATTCCAGGTGCAGTCAATGTGAGAAGCTGATGTGATAATGGACCAATGTTGACCGGTAGTGCCTGACCAATCAACTTCACCCAATTACAATGCATGTCTGAACCTTGGGAGTTTTTCTATTATAAAAAAGACTCCCACTTTTACCAACACAGTGTGAGAACAGCCTTGAGTCGATGAAAAGGAACAGGTCTAGTTTGAGTGAAAGTTTCACATGGCAAGGCCAAGTAATGAATGATTTCCATTTGCGGAAGTGTTGCTGGATAATAAACAGACTGACTCGGTGCAGTAATTTCCCAGAATGACTCATTTGCTTGGCCATGTACCACCGAATCATATGAATCACCAGGAAGTCAGGCACCTGACATGGTGGTAATTGCAGTCCCCAGTGATTAGGAAGACCTTAGACATTGCATATATATCACTCAAGTCTTCGGTATGACCTATAGACCTGCAATTTGAAGAGACATTTGTACAAATCAGTAAGAATATGTCGAAGTGTCAGTGTATCATCGTTTCATTGCAGGTGAAATTAAAAGTGTTGAAGAAAACAACATTGGGTCGACCATGGTCACACCAAGCTTGGCGTTCCCATTACTCAACGAGATTAGGACATCACGTGGTGCCTATAATGCAGACACTTGTATTGATGGGCATGGCGATGACATCCAGGTTTATTAAATCTGGAATTTCACTTGTACAACTGCAAGACTTGATGGTGAATATGAAATGTACTTACAAGTTCTGAGCAGGTGAAGATAGCAAATTCAATCAAATTTAGACACAAGCCAAGTTATCGAGATGGTTGCCAGGGTAACAGAATTCAGCCAATCACAGCCGTTATCCAATCAGATTGAGATAATGACAAGAGGAATAGATATCTATCTTCTATCTATTCTATTATATATATATATATAAAAGAAAGTTTTTGTTTGTTTGTCTGCACGCGCTAATCTCCTGAACGGTGAAAGATAGGAGGAAACCTCTAAAACAAAAAATGTCGGGACAGGCCTCGGGAAGGTTATAGGCTAGGTGGCGATACCTGTAGAGGAAGCATTGGCCGGGCTGGGCCCATTTCGCAATTAAAAGCTGAGCTGAATTATTGTAGTCAATCTTCTTCGGCCGCGAGTAAAAGCTGAATTATAGTAGTAAATTCATTCAAAAAGAACAAAAAAATGTCGTGACGGGCCCCGGGAAGGTTATAGGCTAGGTGGCGATACCTGTAGAGGCCGCTTTGGCCGGGCTGGGCCCATTTCGCAATTAAAAGCTGAGCTGAATTATTGTAGTCAATCTTCTTCGGCCACGAGTAAAAGCTGAATTATAGTAGTAAATTCATTCAAAAAGAACAAAAAATGTCGTGACGGGCCCTGGGAAGGTTATAGGCTAGGTGGCGATACCTGTAGAGGCCGCTTCGGCCGGGTTGGGCCCATTTCGCAATTAAAAGCTGAGCTGAATTATAGTAGTCAATCTTCTACGGCCGCGAGTAAAAGCTGAATTATAGCAGTAAATTCATTCAAAAAGAACCCAGGCAACGCTGGGTGCATTCGGCTACTCTGTAATATGAAAACTAAATGTTCAACGATTTTTGAAATATCGCGTACACAAAAGTACATGGATGGATGATCAGCTGGTCAGTTGGACGGAGCTCATTTTAATGTCCCCCGTTGTCGACCTTGTCAAAGAGGAGTGCGACGTCGACAGAATTCATAGAACACCTTACCCCGAGCAGTCTCCAGGAAAAAGGACATGGGCGTGGTCTGCGAGCGGCAAATTTGATTGGTCAGATGACGTAATATGCCGTAATATATTTTGTCCAAGTACTGCTAAACGGAATGGTTTTGAAAGTGCCAAAAACGCCATTTGTGTTCTGTCGTGTATAGTTCAATAGAAATAAAATAAAGATTTTAATGGTGTAGAAAAAAACTTTTTCCCAAAGCAAATGTGGTAAAAAAAATAGTCTTTTAAACGACCTTTTTAATACTTGGGCTAAGGCTCATAATAGACCTGACACACACACACAAGGACATACTGATGAGACAAACACTAGACACAGCCACTAAGCTTGGGGGAAGTGCCGTCACTTACATCACTTCCCGGGATACTCTGGGTAGGTAGGCTACCAGCGACATCATAAAAATGGCGCCGCTTTTCTCACCACACTCAATGGGGCATTTCCTCAAGAAGAATTTCCTCACCATGGATGCCAGCCGATGGGGATTGTCTAGTGTTCTATCCTTTTCAAATAAGGAAGCAGCACGTACCATTTGAAAAGTTTTTGGTATGACTCGAACCGGTACAACCCGGATGGGTGTTTTTAGGAGACACCATCTCCTTACTGGATGGCTGTTGACTCCCTACGGGAGCTCATCTGCCCTTTGCCAGGTGGTTTTTGGTCCCGGCAAGGTGTTACAGTCACCCTCCCCACTAGCAGTATAGTCGTCGACAACACGATCATGCGGCAGGTAGCACTGGGTTACACGTTATCATTGGCAGTCCCAAAAGACTGATCCAACTGACCTTATTTAGCAGGCTACCTTTGTGCCTGTTGTTTGTGTATTTTATGACATCCATGAAAACAGTAACTTTCCCGTTTGGAATGATTTTCAATTGTGTTTGACCGCCAGACAGACAGACCTAGTAAAAAAACAAAATCGCACCCGTGTCTGAAGGAAGCGGTTCAGTTTTGCATTTTTATTATGAAATAGGCAAGGCCTGGAAATGAACGAAAATTACTCTTTAGAACCCATTATAATTACCCTGTAGAACCCTTTAGAATTAAAACGGTGGGTTAGCAAGGTTCTTCTTCTTCATTTTTGTTAACGGATGGACGGATGGAAGGAAGGACATAGCCAAATATTGAAATGGCTTAACGGCTTAAAAAAAATTCCGTAACAACTCTGCGCACGTGCGATCGGGGTGAGATTCCATGCAATTTTCCAAAAGCAGACCCAAAGTACTGTTAAACTAAAGGTTTGCTTTTCAAAATTCATGTTCAGATGAGTGTTTAAAATATAACATTCAATTGAAATAAAGTTATTCCTCGACCATAAACGGACATTTGTAGACAGACAGACAAAGTGAACAAATTCCTTGGCATCACTTTTTGCTTCGCGTGTGCAGGGTATTTTTTTTTTTTTTTTTTTTTTTTTGGTATACAAGATCGAGGCTCGTGAAAGAGCTAACATTAATCACACAAAAAGACAAACCGACACACAAAACACAAAAAACAAGGGGAGCGGTAGACAATATGGGGAGAGAGGGGGAAGGACACAAAAGAGAGGGGGAAGGACACAAACACAACATTTGAGAGCAGGGACATCGGGAGGACTTGGGGGGGAGGTGGGAGAGGATTAAAACATATGAACACTGCAAGGACTCTGGGGTGAATTACCGGGGGTAGAAAAGATCAAGGTTTTCGATGGGGGAAGATAAGAGATGGTGGTGAACAGCTGTTTTAAAGACCTGGAGGGAGGAGTGGGATTGAAGGGAGTGGGGGAGTTTGTTCCAGAGGCGGGAGAAAAGGGGAATGAAAGAGTGAAGGTGAGCAGAGAGCCTAGACTTTGGCAGTTTAACCAGAAGAGGGTTGCAGGCAGATCTTGTGCGACCTGAAGGAATATTGGGGGGACAGAGCACAGAGAGAGCTGGGGGAGCAAGGCCGGAGAGGAGTCGGTAGAAGACAGAAAGACCACCAACCTGCCTGCGGTGAGTGAGTGAAAGGCCCTCGGCGTTGACTACATCGCAGGAGATTCCAATGATTCTGAAAGCTTTGGCCTCAACAGCGTGAAGCCGAGCAAGGTGTGAGGCAGGAGCACCAGCCCAGAGGGGGGAACAGTATTCCATTGAGCTGCGGATGAAAGCCTTGTATGTGGTGAGGAGCTCAGGTGTGCCAAGGAAGGACTTCGCACGACGGAGGATGCCCAGTCGGCGACTGGCTTTGGAGGCCAGCTTGGAAATGTGGTTTTCCCAAGAAAGATCATGGCAGATAGTGAGACCCAAAAGCTTGAGCGACAGAACTTCTTGGAGAGGATTGTTGAGAAAGTACATGGGAGGGTTGTCCAGTCGGTCCTTTCGGAGAGACATTGTAAGAGTGTGAGATTTGTCAGGATTGAAAGACATGTTCCACTTGTTTGACCAGTCTGTGATTTTGTCCAGGTCTGCAGAGAGTGAGGAGGCTGCAGACTGCCGATCTGAGGGATGAGGAATGGAGCGACAGAGAGTAGAGTCGTCAGCAAAGAGATAGAGAGGATTTTCAAGAGAGTCAGAGAGATCATTGATGAAGACCAGAAAAAGCACAGGGCCCAGAACACTACCTTGGGGAACTCCAGCCTGAACAGGAAGAGGAGATGAGAGAAACCCATTCAGGGCCACACGTTGACTACGACCAGAGAGGAAGTCCGCCAGCCATGCGTGGAGATTTCCATGGATACCAAAGGAGGAGAGTTTGGAGAGCAGAGCAGGGTGCCAGACCGTATCGAAGGCACGTGAAATGTCAAGGGAGACAGCTCTAATTTCCTGTTTGGCGTTGAGGACCTCCATCCATTGTTGAGAAAGCAGAAGCAGCATGTCCAGAGTAGAGTGACCAGGTCTGAAACCAAATTGATGATCAGAGATCAAGCCATTGGAGAAGAGGAAAGATTTAATATCTGAAGCAATGATGGATTCCACGACTTTGCTGATAATTGGGAGAAGGCTGATTGGTCTGTAGTTGCTGGGATCTGTTTTTGCACCTTTTTTGTGCAAAGCGGTGATGTTGGCTGATTTCCAAGCAGATGGCAGATGACCTTGAGCAAAAGAGAGGGTGAAGAGAACAGAAAGAGGGAGTGAAAGTGCAGAAGAACATGATTTTAGGACCCGTGGGCTGATGCCGTCAGGACCAGTTGCAGAATCAGAGTCGAGGGTTGCCAGAAACTTTTCCACCTTGTCAGGAGGAAAGGACACAGAGTCCAGGAGCAGCTGGGTACGACTGGGTACGGTGGGTACAGAGAGGGATGGGTTTGGGACACAAGATTTAGAGGCAAACACAGAGTTGAGGCATTCAGCTTTTTCACGTGCGGAGTCAGCCGTTAAGCCGTTTGAGGTGAGGGAGGGGATGGAGGGGGAACAAACACCAGAAACAGATTTGACCAGACGCCACCAGGATTTGGAAGAGGGAGACAGATAAGAGAGTTCGGTCTTGAGAATGGTGAGATATTGTTTCCTGGCTCTCCTGAGGGTGGACACACACTTGTTTCGGGCTTTGTGAAAGGAAATGAGATTTCCTTCCGTTGGATTTGCTTTCCAGGAGACGAAAGCAAGTTGTTTCAGGGCAACAGCCTCACCACAAGATTCCGTGCACCATGGACGGGAGGAAGGGTATGACAACTGAAGACGAGATGGTATAAATCTGTGCATGAGAGAGAGCAATTTACTTTGAAAGAATTCCCAGGATGAGTTGATGTCAAAGGCGGTAGAGATGGGAGACCAGTCCAGATGATTGATGGCTGCTTGAAGACCGTGCCAGTTGGCCTGAGTGAAATGCCAGACTCGTCGACGCTGAGGAGGCTCTCTGAGAATGGTCAGAGAGAGATGTCCACTTTGACAAGAACATGATCAGATGAGCCGATTGGAGCAGAAGAAGAGCAGCAGACATTTTCAGGGAAGTTTGTCATAATCAAATCCAGAAGAGAAGATGCTCCGTTGACTGAGATCCGGGTCGGGAAATTGACAGATTGTGTCAGTCCCAGTGAGTCGCAGAAGTCCTTTGCTGAAGAGCCATGGCTGGTGAGAGAGGTACCCACACCCAGCCAACTGGCATGGTGACAATTGAAATCACCACATATGAGGAAGAGAGAGTTGGGATGGGTAGATAGAAGTTGGTCCATATTATCAGACAGTGAGATGTTGATGGAGTCATCACTGATTGGTGGACGGTACAACACACATATGAACAAAAGGTGGGAGCGAAGGGGAAGCCGTAGCCAAAGGTATTCCTGGGGGTGAGGTGGAGAGAGGGCAGTGGAGGGCGAGTGAGGAAGAGAGTTTTTTATAAAGATAGCAACCCCACCTCCAGGACGAGGCTCAGGTCTATCATACCGGAGGAGGGAGTAACCTGGGAGAGATACCAAGGCATCAGAGACATCATGAAGGAGGAAAGTTTCTGTTAAGCAGATCACATCTGGTTTGTCAGAAGCAACCTGTATGGAGAGGTCAGTCAAGTTTGAGCGAAGGCCCCGGATGTTTGAGGTCCATACCGTTAATGAAGTGGAAGGGGGAGCATCGGGTCCAGAACAGGGGGGGGGGGGAGGGGTAGGGTAAGATGTGGAAGAGGAGGAAGAGGTAGGGAGAGCTGTTGAAGGTGTGTCAGAGATTTCAGAATAGCTTGGAGAAAGGGAAGAATGGGGCGGACAAAAGGTTTGATGGAGATTGGGTGAGGCACAGTGAGGTGTTATTTGAGGAGGGGCAAGAGCAAGGCAGAAGGTTTGGGGAGATGAAGGTGAAAGTTGGAAGGAGGAAGAAGCAGGGAGGATGCTTTGAGGAGGAGGGGTGAGAGGGGAGTCTAGGAGGGGAGGAGCGAGGGAGAGTCTCGGAGGGGAGGGGTGTGGGGGGAGTTTAGGAGGGAGGGGAGGGAAGGGGCAAGGGGGGAGATTTGAAAGGGATGGGTGATGGGGAGGATTTGGAGGGGAGGGGTGAGATTGGATTTTGAAAAGTGTACGATTCATGGGAAACGAACATTTTTTGCAAAATGAGTTTGAGACCTTCGAGTCAAAAATACGTTTGAGGACACTGGACTGGAGGAGGGATGGAGTTCTGGATAGTTTAGGGAATGTAGAAAGGAGGAACTGTAAGAGATGGTATTATATATATTTTTTGGAATGAATAGATTTGGTGAGCAAGACGAAAGCATCCTTTTGTAGGAAAAGAAGAAAAGGGTGTTATAATATATGAGAGAAAATAGTTGTTCAGGGGAGAGATTATACATTTCTAACCGCGTGATCGCGAACGAAGAACGAACGAACAAAAAGAACAAATAAACGAATAAGACCTGGGAAGGAAATCGTTTTTTTTTTTTTTTTTTTTTTTTTTGTGAGTACAGATATTAAACAAGGAGGTACGGGGTGAACGACTGGTACGAAACAGTGAACGAAAATAATTTCAGCGCATTCGACGAATCACTGAGAGGAAAACAAACCACAAGGTCGGAGACGGTACGGTAGTCCAAGCCTACGAGTACTAGGCCGCAGAATACTCGATACCATTAACCGACGATTGTGTATACATGTACGAAAAATTAGCACCGAAAATTTTCCAAAAGATACGCTATCGGTACATACACCGAAAGATAGATACAGTCTCGACAAAAACACGATTGAGAAATATCACTTAGCTTAGAAAGCGTGAGCGCATGGAGCAGCTTCGAAAAGACGTGACCTCGCCGTGATCTCGCGAGACTTTCTCCGTATTAATTAATTTATTTAACACAAGCTGCTTCTTGACATTCATTCATCCCATATCCAGCCTATGGCTGCTGGTTTCATCATTTCCTGGAGCGTAGCTGCGCAAAAAAAAGGCATTTTACCTCCGCAACCAAAGGTAGATGGAGGTTATGTTTTCACCCTTGTCTGTCTGTTTGTCTGTCCGTTTGTGAACAAAATATCTCAAAAGGTTGTGGACGGATTCGAACGAAATTTGGTAGAGATGTAGCGAATGTGACACAGCCGAAATGATTAGATTTTGGTGAAGATCCGGATTCGGATCCGGCTACTAGAATGTTTTAAGTGATTCTTCGCCATTGGGAGATGGGGCCAAAAAGTAAACATAGCAGGATATCTCAAAAAGTTGTGGACGGATTCGGACGAAATTTTGTAGAGATGTAGCGAATGTGACACGGCCGAAATGATTAGATTTTGGTGAAGATCCGGATTCGGATCCGGCTACGAGAATGTTTTAAGTGATTCTTCGCCATTGGGAGATCGGGCCAAAAAGTAAACATAGCAGGATATCTCAAAAAGTTGTGGACGGATTTGGACGAAACTTGATGGACCGTTTGCGTGTCTGACAAGGACAAAGAGATTCGATTTTAGTGAAGATCTGAACATAGATTCGGATCTGATTATTATTATTTAATCATTTAAGTGATTCATCCCCATTGGGGGATTGGGCCAAAAACAAAGCATAGCAGGATATCTCAAAAAGTTGTGGACGGATTTAGACGAAACTTGTTGGACCGTTTGGGTGTCTGACAAGGACAAATCGATTCGATTTTGGTGAAAGATATGAATATAGATTCGGATATGAGAATTATTTAATTTCTTAAGTGATTCTTAACCATTGGGAGTTAGGGCCAAAAACTATACACAGTGGGATATCTTAAAAAGTTATGGATGGATTTGGACGAAACTTGTTGGACAGATTGTGCATGTGACAAGGAGAATCGATTCCATTTTCGTGAAGGTCAGATCTAGATCCAGCTAGTATAATTTTTTAAGTGATTCTTCACTATTGAGTGATATGGCCAACCAGGTGGAGGTATGCTCTCTATTGAGTGCCGTTCTAGGTTTTTTTTAGGAACGATTTACATTTTTAAGGCTTTTCCAAGCACCCAATGGATTCCGGTAGTTTTGCGAGTGACATACACCAAATATGTCACAACAGCTTGTTGGATACCGTTAGATACAACTTGTACGAACAGACTGTTCTGTTCGATATTATCTCCGAAAACTTTGTTGAACATTTTGATTTTCAGTAAAAAGCATATGTAAGCAGAGAAGCTCCACACTTTGATTGTCTCAACCCCAAAATAATCATTTGTTTGCTGAACTCTCATTATTTATTTGAAGATTTAAGCAAGACATAAAGATGACGAATCAGGCTATCACGCATGCCTACGTGTACAGACTTTTAACGTCACACCTGTGCTTAATTAACGCAAGCTGTAGCATGCCAACGTTCGCAAATCAAATCGATGCACAAACTATTCCAGCCATCACTTGAAATATTTGTCCGCTCCCATCATGTTCTCGGATGAAATTGCTCGGCATCAAACGATTCTCGGATGAAATTGCTTTGCCCAAAAGATCCAAACAAGAGAACGTGTGCCTCCGGTCGTTATGAGAACCTGCAGTTTCGCAGGTCCGTTAGAGCGCGGCTGACTCTTCGGGGTCCAGGTGTCATCTAACCTGTGCGCCTCCTGAGAGACTAGTCCCAATTACCTATAGCTGTGGCCAATCTAATTGAACAGCTTGTATGTCATGCACTTATCACTTGTCGCTCCTTTCGCTTGACTTCTTCTCCTTGGGAACATCTTTTGTACCGTACCGTAGGCTCTTTGGAGAGTCATTCTCCCTTCAAACTTGAGGGCATCCAATATTCTGCTTTATATAAATAGTATATATAAGCATTACTTGGTCACTTTCAGAAGAGTTAAGTTTGGCATATTCTGATCTACCATTTTAGGGAATTGTTATTCTATAAACATAAAGGGTAAATCATCGTCTACCTGCCATTATTGTTACTAGCAACGGTACCCACCCTATGGGCTGGGTTTCAATTGGGAGGCCCAAATGAAAAGGCAAAATATCAGAAATTGAAGGCTTTTTTATTTTAAACGATTCATATAAACATCAGTTGAATCATCACACGCAAATCATCAAAATCTAAACAGTACATGGCGCCCATTTTGAAAAAAGATTGAATTCTGCAAAACGGAAGCGGCCGCTACACGTCTTTCTCAGTCGCACGTTTAGGTGTGAAGAGTGCGCGCCGAATCTGTAACACGGAAGCGGCCGCTACACCTGTTTCTCAGTTGCTTTGCACACGCTGCCGTGTTACTTCAGAGCCGCACGTTCATTTCGGAAGAGTTCGTCGGGAGTCGATCTACTCTCTCCTGGTACGTAGAATAAACAGCATTTGTAGAATTTCAACCAAAGCCACTTCACTGTTCATATCGGTAAATATTATTCCATCGTGTTTGGAAAAACTGGGAAATTGGAAAATTGGAAAACGTGGAAAAACAATATAGCCTATTTTACTCCCAGGGGTCCCAGGAATACCCACCCAAAATATCGTTGCGATCAGATGAGCCGTTTTTGCGGTACCTTCGAACGGACGGACGGACATTTGGTGAATTATAGTAAGATAGGCCAGGAATGGTTCTGTTATAGAGCAAAGGGCAAAGTGCAAAAAGCAAAAGAAAAACAAAGGAAATGCCCCAAAGGGCAAAGGGCTCTTTTGTCATAGAGCAAAATTAGTTAACCTGTGTATAGGTAATAGCAGAAGAGATACAACCCCCAAACTAGAAAGCAACTGAAAATGCAAAGCGTGTCCACGTCCGGTTGTATTCAGACGTCTTCGTCTTCTTCTACTTCGTCTTTTCTTCCTCTTCTTCTTCTTATTCTTCCATGTGCTCAAAATAACGAAAACAGTTTAAAAAGAAAATACAAAATGAAAATTGATGATTTTATGCAGCCTTGACCTTTGACCTTTTGATCTAATAAAACAATCAGCTTCTAGCTTTTGATTGGTGAACCAATTCAGTAACCAACATGCAAATTCTTTAAATTTCAGGTCAATCGGGTGAAAATTGACGTTTTTAGGTGACACTGACCTTTAATCTTTTGACAAAATTATTAATTTGCCTTCTCCATATTATCATAACAAAGTCTTGGTGAAAATTTGATGAGAAAAACTCAAATCGTAAAAAGGTTATGGCTCGGACAGACAGACACACACACACACACAGACAGACACACACACACACAGAGACAGACACACACACACAGACACAGACAGACAGACAGACACAGACAGACACACACACACACACACACACACACACACACAAACACACACACAGAAGTGATTGCAAAACCCAATTTCCTGCTTCGCAGGGGACGGGTAATGAATATTGTTAATGATGATTAATTGGCAGTAGTTGCCATGCTTCACATTTTTGATAGACACTTGGCTTTGAAGAAATAAAAAAAGGGAATTGTTCATGAAAATGCGTAAATGATGTGATTCGAATATGGATGTAGCACAGGCATGATGGGAAAATTAGCCAATAATTTTGTCTGTGCCACTCCGTAGGTGGCAGTTCAGCGCTCGTCTCAAGTTGTCCTGACACTCAATCATAGATCAAGCAAAAATATGAAGTAGCGCTAAATTTAGAACAGAGCAGAACAAGCACACAACTCCCTCCCTGAAGGTCATTAGTAAGCTCCCTGGGTTTTAATGGGATATATGATATCAGATTGTCGTTCTGCTGAGATGAACTCGATTCCAAAGTTACATTGCATCAGGTGCAAGTTAGCAGATACAACCAACGGAGTCGATAAATCCTGCGCAGGTACGCATCACCTGGACAGATCGATATGGCTGCAAGTTTAAGGGAGCGCAGAGCGATTCCTTTCGCATTAATGTAAAGCTTTAGCTGAGATGTCACCCAGTGAACCTCCATGAAATAATGATTTGAATCGCCGCCATTGACATCCAAAGCACGATGCGATGCCTTGACATACGGAGCCGAGAGCAACCTGATGTTTTGTAACATCGCCTTGAGCATGGCTGCTCCAACAGCGATTCATATCATCGCTCGAGTGAATGAATGGGCGAACTCATTCTGCCGCTTCCCAAAATCTCCAGGACTACGGGCAGGACAGGACAGCATCAGGAACTGAAAAACCTGATGATGTGTGAAACAATGCCAGTGTCGGTCACGAGAGCGAAAATACCTCTTTCTCCATTGAAGATCCTGCAGGAGCGAATTAACCTTTCAAACAAATATTGAAGAAGCCGTGATGTATAACAGAGAACTCTTTTTCGTCGAGCCCGAATGTCATATTTTCAGTCCATGCCATTATAATACGTCAAGAAGGCAAAGGTCAGAAGAATAGTGATTTAGTTGATATTCCCTCTTGAAGAGACCATCTAAGTGAAACAACACACACACACACACACACACACACACACACACACACACACACACACACACACACACACACACACACACACACACACACATATATATTGTAACGAATGTGGAAACGTTACAATGTGAACGTTACAAAAGTATGGTAACATCCTCGTAATGTAAATAATGGTCGCAGCCGTCCTAGTTAATTCCATGAAACTTACACGCAGGTCACGATATATCTTTTAAATAGTGTATTTCCTTATTCCATGTAGGCTAAATATGTGTTTCCCACTAGATTGACTTTGCATTGTATCAAACAAAATAAGCGTAGGCCCTTCCAATTTCCCCAAAACCTCCCTTCCAATTGCCTTCCGCATTTTGGGCGGTTTTCTTCAACCACCATTGGCCACGAGGTAGGGTTGGGGAAGAAAGGCGTGTCTCCACCTCGTCATAAGAGGGAAGGAGTGAACCAGCCCTAACAGCCAATCAACACCGCGGTGAGCGACTCGGTAGGCGTGCCCTCGGAGCCGGCGGCTTGATTTCGCCCGAGGTGATAAAAGCGACTGTAAGGGACTGCTTTAGCAGATGACCCTGGGAGATGAGCAAAGAGGCTGCACCAAGAGGAGCGGTGAGATGCGAAACGCTCCAAGCCAAAGAGGAGAGGTACTCGGCAAGGAAACCAGCTTTGGAGAGACGCGCTGAAAGGAGGGAGACGGCTCCACCCCAAGAAGAGGAGCAGGTGTGCCGAACCAGCGCGTGACGTCTACCGCAGCGGATACACGACGGAGGGTTTCCCGCCAAAACCGCGAGGAATTGCGAGCTGCGGCCTCCCGACTTTGCCTCCCTCTCAAGCAATCCACCTCAAGCCCTACCTGCCTGCATTGTCCCCTGTGTAAGTGTGAACGTCCTGTCCTGCTCGTTGTCTTGGGGTTAAGTAAAAATGAATAGTGTAAGTTAACGATTCGCTGTGTTACTGCTTCTTCCATCCATTGCTGTGTGTGTATAATAAATCTGTTCTTCCTCCGTATTCTTCTTCTTCTTCTTTTCCTTCTCTTTCGGTCGCTTTAGAGATTTCCCGATTGAATATCTGTGGGGCGATCTGGTCAACGTCGGGTGGAATCGGGTTCTAATCGGGGAGTAACTGTTCGGACGCGGTTAAATACACCACCGCTCGGTCAATATAACATCTAAAGCCGCGTCTGTAACATTTGGTGTCGAGGAGTTGGATTCGGACCTGGGACTAAATTTGTTAGGCCCAAATTTTGGAACACCAATTGTACTATTAGAGTAACAATTGGTGTCGAGGAGGGAGATCGGACCCGAAATCGGACCCGAAGCGCGCTTAACGCGCTCAAAATTACAAGCTGCCGAAATTTATTTTGTTTTATAAAACCCGAATTTTGAGATCGCGCCATGGACAATCAAGGCGATCGGATGTCGGTGGGAGAGATAGACAGGGTGGAATCGACCCAGGACCTCGGGGAAATGTATGTGGAGGAAAGGGAGGAGGAGAAAAATAGCAATGTGGTTGCGGAAGTATCAGACGCGCAAAGTGGCGTCCTCACGCACGTGGGTGTAGCGGCACCAAATTTTGCCGTGACCGTAGCAGCGCCGTTGGTGGATGTGAACCTTTTTTTAATACAAATGAAGGCCCTTATGGACAAGAATAGCGAAGAAATGGAAAGCAGAATTATGGGGCAATTGGGGGTAATGGGAAACCAAATGGGGGTAATGAGGGACGAAGCGAGGGGTACCGGTGAGGGGTTAGACAAGAAATTTGGGAAGTTAGACAATAATTTTGAGGGGTTAGACAACGGGATAAAAGAGGTGAAAAATGGGTTAACGGGGGTAGAAAACAGAATGGCTGCCCAGGAGAATCAGATAGAGGGGATGAAAAATGGGTTAATGGGGTTAGAAAATAGGATGGAGGACAAATTGCGGGAAATAGGGGAACAATCTGCCAGGGAAATCAAACAAATGGGAGAGCAGATAGAGGAGGTGAAAATCGGGGTAGAAACCAAACTGGATGCTCAGAGGGATGAATTGGGACAGATGAGGGTGGCATCTACAAAAGAGATGGAGGAAATACGACGAGGGGTAAGTGAGGAGGTTTCGGGGCTGCGCGAGGAGGTAAAGCGAGGTGAGAAGCGTATGGAGAAAGAGGTGAGAAATAATACGGCTAAGTTACAAGGGGGAATAGAAGATCTGACGAAGGGAGTAGAACAGCTGACAGTCGGACAAAGGGAACTAGCGGACCAAGTGGAAAAGAACACTGCAATCATCGGGGGTTTGAAAGCGACACAAAAGGACATTAAAAACGAATTAATAGCAACACAAAAGGAATGTCAGATGGTACATGAGGGGTTGACGAAGAAGTTGGAGGAGGTGACAGAAGTGATGGAGACGAAGGACCGAGAGGTGAGGACGCACATCGAAACGGTTAAGGTGGCGTTAGAGGAAGAGATAGAGGGGGCGCACCGGGAGATGAAGGAGGTAAAGGAAAAATTAGAGGAGGTGGAAGAGGGGGTGAGTGAAATTAAGAAGAGACGGAGGGAAACTAAAAGGGAGATAAAGGAGGAAGTCATGGAATATGTACAAGGTCTGTGTTCAAATCATGATGAGGTGCTCACTAACCAAATAAAAAGTTTGCAGGTGGCAGAGGAGGTGCGACGACGAAGTACGGAGGTGAGTGGCAATGTATATGATGTGAGGGGAGATTCAGTCGGCTTGGGGGGTGGTGTAGACCCGGGTGTTCGTGAAGGACCAATGGTAAGATGTATGACTGGTCCGGAGTGGATGGACAGGGGAGGTGTGCAAGGAGGTTTGGCTATGGGGAGTGAGGGGGGTGCTGGTGAGCAAGGGTGTGGGGGTATGGCGTGGGTAGCGGGTTGCGGAGGGGCGACCCAGGCATCGACACCAGGAGGGGTAGTGTTTGGAGGGACGGGGGACGCGCGGGAGCCCCCCGGGAATAACGTACTGTGGGAGCCCGAACGGGTTGGTCCCGCGTTGATCCCGCAAGGAGTGACGCGCGGGGTCCGACCTTCGGGCGCCCACAAGGTCCCACTCGCGCCGTATGACGGCAAGAGTGATTTGAGGGCGTACCTGGCGCAGTTTGAGTACGTGTGTAAAGGCAACGGTTGGAATCCGGACGAAGGTGGAGTACACCTGGTGGGGGCACTGCGCGGTGCGGCGGCGGAGGTGCTGACGGCTTTACCACCGGGTGCTCTCACCCTGCCAGCTCTCCGTGCGGCATTAATTAATCGGTTCGGCATTGAGCAGCAAAGCGAGCTTGTTAAAGCCCAACTTGCGCAGCGAAAACGCAAGCCCTAGGAGACCATCGGGGAACTTGCTCACGATATTCGCCGCGCGGTCGGGATTGCACACGCGGACATGGCAGCGAGTTCCCAGGAAAGCCTGGCGCTGGATCACTTTATTCAGGCCCTTCCGGATCTGGAGCTCCGGCAACAGCTCGCCATGTGGCGCCCGCAAACCATGAGTCAGGCGGCCGACGCTGCAGCCCGTTGGGAAGCAGCGAGGCCCCTGGCCCGGGGAGGCGATCGCCACGCAGTGGCGGTGCGTCAGATGGGGCCCGTGATGGGGGGCGGCCCCCCAAGGGGGCCCGCCCCCGACGGGGGCCCTGACCTGGAGAGCATGGTCCGGAGGTTAGTGGATCGGCGCCTGGCGGGACCTGGACCATGGCAGGCGGCCCCGGCGGTGGCACCCGGTAGTCCCCGACAGAGTACCCCAATTCGGACATACAGGGGGGGGGGAATTTGGAATACCGGAGGCAAGCACCTTACCAGGTGAGGTGCTATAATTGTGCTCGGATGGGTCACCGTGCATGGGAGTGTCGAGCTCCGCGCCGGGACGTTTCCCGCCAACCGATGCCCTCAACTCCGCCCCGTATAGATCGGCCTAGCCGACCTCAGACACCCCCCCGCCAGGACCCGGGAAACTAGAACGTGCCGGGCATGCAGGGCGGTGTTCGGCAGTAGGGGATGGGGAGAAGCCCTCGTTGACGCGACAGGTCATTCATTGTGGCCGAATTGGGACGGGTAGTTTGACAATTCGGTGCAAAATTGCCGGCGTGGGGGTGGACGCCGTGGTGGACACGGGAGCCAGCGCCACGATCATCAGCCCCGTGGTCCTTAATTCGAGTGCAGACGGCTGGGGTAAAATCCAGCGTCTGGAAAATCATAGTTTGCAGTTGGCTACCGGGGCAACGGCTCCGATCATAGGGCGTGGTTTTGTGACCCTCAAGTTGGGATCGGTAAAGGAAGAGATAGAGGTTTGGGTGGCGGAGGTGTGCGACCCGTGCTTAATAGGGTTGGATTTGTTGACTGCCAGCGGTTGTAAAATCGACTTGAGTCGGGGGATCCTGCGATGGGGAGTGGAAGAGCTACCATTGGAGGGGGTGAGCACGGCCGAGAGGGTGGAGCTGGAGGCTCCTGAGGCCGTGACCATCCCTCCGGGGGCCGAGGCCATCGTGCCGGCCCGATGGTCAGCTCGCCCGACATGGCAGGAATCCTGCGGCCTGGTCGAACCGGTGGCAGCGCTATCCATACCTGGTTTAATCGTGGGCCGTACACTTGTAAAAACGGACGGGCCGGTGGTGGCCGTCCGAGTAATTAATATTAGCACAGAACCACGCACTATAGTAAGGGGCACGAAGGTAGCTGGCTGCACCCCAGTTAGAGAAGTCGCGTCAGTGAGGGGCGAGAACGTCCAGCCGAGCCGGCCCCAGGGGGAGCCTTCAATAAGTTCTAGGAATTGGCCCGATCCCATTTGCGAGATGGTAAATCGTAGTAGTGTAGAGTTGGGAGGTACCCAGAGGGAGGCCTTACACAAACTGGTTGGGTCCCATTTGGACCTCTTCTCCTTGTCCACCGAGGATATTGGACGTACGGGCCTGGTGAAACATCAGATCCACACCGGTGAGGCCCGGCCTATTCGTCAGGCCGCCCGACGGCTCCCTTGGAGCAAGAGGGCGGAAGCTGACGAGCAGGTTGAAAAAATGCTCGACGCAGGTGTGATCGAGCCCTCGGGAAGTCCTTGGATGTCACCTGTTGTGCTGGTCAAAAAGAAGGATGGGACCACGCGGTTCTGCGTGGACTATCGCCAGCTAAACAACGTGACACTCAAGGACTCATATCCCCTGCCAAGAATTGATGACACCCTCGATGCCGTTGCGGGCTCAAATTGGTTCTCGACTTTGGATCTCAAGAGTGGGTATTGGCAGGTGGAGATGGATAGGGCAGGGAAGGAGAAAACGGCATTTTGCACAGGTAAGGGACTGTATCAGTTTACTGTGATGCCGTTTGGTTTGTGTAACGCCCCCGCCACCTTTGAAAGATTTATGGAGCATGTACTAGGCGGCATGCCATGGCAATCATGCCTGGTGTACCTGGATGACGTCCTAGTACATGCCAAAACGTTCCCCCAGGCAGTAGCTAATTTGGACCAGGTGTTCGGGTGCCTCAGACAGGCAGGGTTGAAGCTGAACCCGAGTAAGTGCACTTTGTTTGCAAGAGAGGTGGCCTATCTAGGTCACGTGATCGGCCGCGAGGGGGTAAAAACGGACCCAGACAAAATTAAAGCGGTAGAGGAGTGGCCCGCACCACGTACCATCAAGGAGGTGCGGGGATTTTTGGGACTCTGCTCCTACTACCGGCGCTTTGTGGCGAAATTTGCGGAGTTGGCCCGTCCCCTCCACCGGCTTACGGAGAAGGGGACGCGATTTAATTGGACACGGGAGTGCCACGAGGCCTTCCAAAAATTGAAGGGGTGTCTAACATCCGCACCCCTTCTAGCTTACCCCACTAGTGACGGGACATTTACCCTGGACACGGATGCGAGCCAGGAAGGATTGGGCGCAGTTTTGTCTCAGACACAGGAGGGCGTGGAGAGAGTGATTGGTTACTATAGTCGGGCCTTAAGTAGGCCCGAGCGAAATTATTGCGTCACTCGCAAAGAGTTATTGGCCATGCTGGCTGCCATGAACCATTTCCACCCGTACCTGTACGGGCGGAAATTTTTGGTTAGAACTGACCATTCCTCCTTGCAATGGCTCCTGCGGTTCAAGGAACCGGAGGGCCAATTTGCAAGGTGGTTGGAAAAGTTGCAGCAGTACGATTTTGATGTGGCCCATAGGGCCGGGAAGGCCCATGGTAATGCGGACGCACTCTCTCGGCGTCCTTGTCTGGGGGAAAACTGTAAATTTTGTGCGAGACACGAGGAGAGGGAGCAATTGGGCGATTCCGCCCCGATTCTCGTCGTCCGGGCAAACCGGGTGAGAGGGCCAATTTTGCCACTAACCGCGGACGAGGAATTTGGAGAGTTGGCTTGGAGCACGGCCCAGCAGGAGGATCCTGTTCTGGGGCCGGTGTTCCAATGGGTCAAATTGGGGCAAAGACCAAAGGGGGAAGAGGTCACCCCCCTCGGGGCGCAAACAAAGGCGTATTGGGCTCAGTGGCAGACCCTGGAATTGAAAGGCAACATCTTGTATCGCAAATGGGTGGAGGTTCCCTCTGATAGAACTTCCTGGCTGGTGATAGTCCCTGACAAATTCAAGAACGTCATATTGCAACAGGTGCATGGTACCCGCTCCGGCGGCCATTTGGGCAGGACAAAGACAATATCTCGGGTCCGCCGGAGGTTCTATTGGGTGAATATGGGGCGCGACATACAGGACTGGTGTCGGAGATGCGACGCCTGTTCTGCCAAAAAGGGACCAGCACGGAGGATGAGGGCCCCCCTTCAATTACATCAGGTGGGGGCCCCCCTTGAGCGGGTGGCTATGGATATTCTAGGACCGCTGCCCCGCACCCGCCAAGGTAATAAGTATATCCTCGTTGTAATGGACTATTTCACCAAGTGGCCGGAGGCCTATGCCCTCCCCAACCAAGAAGCAGGGGTGGTAGCACAGGCCTTCGTAGAAGGATTTGTATGTCGGCACGGGATTCCACAGGAGCTGCACACCGATCAGGGTCGAAATTTTGAGAGCCAATAACTAAAAGATGTGTGCAGACTCCTGTCAATTCGAAAAACCAGGACCACGCCCTTGCGGCCACAATCTGACGGGATGGTGGAAAGGTTCAATCGAACATTGATCCAACAACTGGCATTGTTCACCACCACCCGTCAGGATGACTGGGACGAACATCTCCCGTACCTGTTGATGGCCTACCGAACTAGCCAGCACGGGGCCACCGCATGCAGTCCAGCGTTGCTTATGTATGGGCGGGAGTTACGGGCTCCCGCCGACTTGCTATGCGGTCCCGTGCCAGACACCACGGACACACCGCCGAGGGAGGGTTACGCACGTCACCTGGAGGAAGGCATGGAGCGGGTCCATGCCTTCGCCCGCCGCCAGCTCCATTTGGCGGGGGCCAAGATGAAGCGCAGGTATGACGACCGGAGCCAGGGGAGTCGATACGCTCCGGGGATGAAGATTTGGTTCTTTAATCCCCGGAGGCGGAAGGGAAGGTGCCCAAAACTCACCTCCCCCTGGCAAGGCCCGGGAGTCGGCCTGTCGCAAATCTGTGACGTGGTCATTAAGATCAAAATGGGGCCATGGACCCCCCCTCGGATCGTCCATGCCGAACGGATAAGACCTTATGCCGGCGAGCAGGCGCCCTCATGGATCGCCTCGGCTCTAGATGCCGAGGCAGGACCCAGTACCTCTTGCGACGGGGGCTCGTAGCGTCAGAGGACTGGGGGGATGGTAGTGAGATGCCCCGCTGTGGTGGGATGGCAACGCTGTCATCCCTCACAACAGGTGGGGGCAAATGCGCAATAGTCTATGGGGTGGCTATGACAACCAAGCCAGGGAGGGCTTGGATAATTGTAGGGATCTAGCGAAGATGACATTAGGTAACGTTAAGTTTAGTTAGTGACTGATACCTGTAGTGGGGACGCAGGTAGATTAGTGTGGATTATAATGACGTGGGAGCGCAATAGTTTAAAGGGACGACTGGGAAGCGCAAGTTTCAGAGGGGAGTAGTTAGCTGAGATGATGCCGTGTGTGTGTGAGGATTGAACAGGTGAGAATGGAACAGGTGTGATTGCACAGGTGTGCAACTGAACAGGTGTGTGGAGCAGTGTATGAGGGAGTAGTGGTGATTGCGTGTTGTGTTGACCAAATGGTCCAGGAAGAAAGGAGGGTGCAGGTGGCACCAGGTGTGAGGGCACAGGTGTGCAACAACAGGTGTATGTGGCTGTGTGGAATAAATGGTAGTGTGGAATATCTGGAGTATTGGAATGGATGGTCGTGGAGTGAGTATGGTGGAAATTGTGGAGTGGAATGGATGGTGCGAAGGTATGAATGGGGGAAGAGTGCACCCCCATCACGGATACCCGGGGCGGGTAGTGTAAGTGTTAGGTAGAGGGTACAGGTAAATTGTGGTTGGATATTGGCATCTGTGGTGCGGGTGGCAGAATGGTATGTGGATGGGTGCATTAGTGTTGTGGAAATGGCTGGGCGTGTAGCCTGTTAGTGTGTGTAGTTGGTTTGGGCACTCCACCACTGTGAGGATGTCGGCCAGGTGAGGCCGCAGGTGGGCTCTGGGAGCCGGTAGTAGTTGTTGTGGATGGGGCCCGAGGATCCGGAGGACGGACCCGGGTAGCCCAGTGCCAGAGGGCACCATGGGGTGACAGAGCCAGTAGAGGGGCTGTCCCCAGTTAGTTAGGTTAGGGTGAGGAGCTAGGTAAGCTCGGGTGGCAACTACAGTGGTGGAGGTGTGCAGGTGGGTAGACCTGTTGGGAGAGCTAGACGTTGCAGCCCAGAAATTGTGTGAGAGCACCGGGAGATGAATCGGGGGAGTGAGACCCCAAATTGAGAAGCACCACAGTTTGGTCAATGGGAATTGGTTATTAGAACCCATAGTGTAAGTTGGCCAATGGATTGGCAGGGAAAAGACCCCGGGTAGTGTAAAGTGTGTTAAAGTCATTTAGAAAATAGTTAGGATGAAGGATCTCCTCGCACCATCTGCATCCACTCACCTGAGGTGACAGGTACTCCACACCATGCCATGTTTTGATTATTTTTTTATGATGCAAATGTTTGGATTGTGAGACGCATCATGACGTGGGTGTGACATTGTGCGTAATTCCATCTCTCCCTCCTTATGAGGATTGATGATGAATTGGTGATGGCAAATTTTGAAGTAGAGGGATTGTGGTGACGAATTTGGTATAGGGGAAATATGGGGAAGACGTGACAGTAGTGACGAATTGGTATTGTGTAGATTTTGTACATATGGGGTAAGGGCAAGGGCAGGGGTAGGGTAGGTGACAGGGGGGTGATGTACGGTAGGGACGAGCTTTCTCACTTCGCCCTCCGTACGCATTTCACCTTGCATTGCCTTATTGACGTGTACCCTTGTGACCTTACCCCTCGCTCAATTGTCTTTCTTTTGTCTCCCACATGACCTGTGCGCCATTGGGTGCCGATGGGAGCGTGCGTGAGGTGGCCATTGTGCGCCCGAGATTCCCAGAACCAGCATGCATTGCGTTGATGTACCACTTTATGGACCGCCGTTCTGCGGCCAAGTACCACTTGATGGACCCCAGGTTCTGGGGCAGGGCACCTCTGTTGGAGACCGGCCATAGTGGCCAGGGAATCTTGCTTGCGGACCTCGGTAAGGTGGCACCTATGCCAAACAGGTGGACCACCCTTAGTTGCCCCTGAGGCCCTAAATAAAAATGGACACAAGTTGTGCTTTTTATTATTTCCAACTAGGCCGCATGAAGCCAGAAGACGTCGGGAAGAACATCGGCCCAGCAGAGAAAGAGAAGACCACCACCAGTTGTTTTGTTGTGTTTATTATGAACCATGGTGACTGCACACCGGGTGGTGCTTTTGGTGCTTTGTGGTGCTTTTGGTGCTTTTGGTGCTTTGTGGTGCTTTTGGTGCTTTTGGGTGCTTTGGTGGTATTGGTACTGGTGCATCGATGCAATGCGTGCTGTCTCCTCCCTCCCAACAGGAATTTCTTTCTCTTGTTCCCTAAAAAGAAAAAAAAAAAAACACAGGTCCTGGGTTGCGTTGTAAATAAGAAATCACGTCATTGTAAATAATGCTCCCCACCGTAAATGTATAGTTTGAGAATAATTCCGTAATTCGGTTAGCTGTGGGCTTGAGTCTGTTAGACAGGGTGCAATGCAATAGGGGGACATACTTATTTGTGTTTTAAAATTGTCACACTCAGGGTCAGGTTAATTGTAGAGGGAATTACACCTACGTGTCACACTAAGTTAAAGTTTAGTAGGCCCGAGTACGGGCCTGAAGAAAGGAGGGTGCAGTGTAACGAATGTGGAAACGTTACAATGTGAACGTTACAAAAGTATGGTAACATCCTCGTAATGTAAATAATGGTCGCAGCCGTCCTAGTTAATTCCATGAAACTTACACGCAGGTCACGATATATCTTTTAAATAGTGTATTTCCTTATTCCATGTAGGCTAAATATGTGTTTCCCACTAGATTGACTTTGCATTGTATCAAACAAAATAAGCGTAGGCCCTTCCAATTTCCCCAAAACCTCCCTTCCAATTGCCTTCCGCATTTTGGGCGGTTTTCTTCAACCACCATTGGCCACGAGGTAGGGTTGGGGAAGAAAGGCGTGTCTCCACCTCGTCATAAGAGGGAAGGAGTGAACCAGCCCTAACAGCCAATCAACACCGCGGTGAGCGACCCGGTAGGCGTGCCCTCGGAGCCGGCGGCTTGATTTCGCCCGAGGTGATAAAAGCGACTGTAAGGGACTGCTTTAGCAGATGACCCTGGGAGATGAGCAAAGAGGCTGCACCAAGAGGAGCGGTGAGATGCGAAACGCTCCAAGCCAAAGAGGAGAGGTACTCGGCAAGGAAACCAGCTTTGGAGAGACGCGCTGAAAGGAGGGAGACGGCTCCACCCAAAGAAGAGGAGCAGGTGTGCCGAACCAGCGCGTGACGTCTACCGCAGCGGATACACGACGGAGGGTTTCCCGCCAAAACCGCGAGGAATTGCGAGCTGCGGCCTCCCGACTTTGCCTCCCTCTCAAGCAATCCACCTCAAGCCCTACCTGCCTGCATTATCCCCTGTGTAAGTGTGAACGTCCTGTCCTGCTCGTTGTCTTGGGGTTAAGTAAAAATGAATAGTGTAAGTTAACGATTCGCTGTGTTACTGCTTCTTCCATCCATTGCTGTGTGTGTATAATAAATCTGTTCTTCCTCCGTATTCTTCTTCTTCTTCTTTTCCTTCTCTTTCGGTCGCTTTAGAGATTTCCCGATTGAATATCTGTGGGGCGATCTGGTCAACGTCGGGTGGAATCGGGTTCTAATCAGGGAGTAACTGTTCGGACGCGGTTAAATACACCACCGCTCGGTCAATATAACATCTAAAGCCGCGTCTGTAACAATATTGTTGCGGTTTTGAGAACACTCACTTGTGTAAATAAATTCAACATCATTAAAGGTTAAAGGTAGCATCCCTAGTTAGTCCACAAGCAACACGTAGGCCACCATAGGATTCTAGTTATTTCATTAGTATGTGTTTTAGATAAGGCCGTGTTTCTAATAGTTGAATCTGCGTTGTGTCAATCAAATAAGAAGTAGGCCCCATTCCGTTCAGTTTGGAACCTCCCTCTCCACGCGACGCCATTACGCGCCCTCCAGTCTGCCCTACGGCTCTCCCAATTTGTTACGCGCCTTTGTTAGCAGCGTTCGCTGCCTTGAGCTGGAGCTCGCTCAAACGCCGCCATAAGCCACGCGGTGAGGCCCGGAAAAAGGGGGCGGAACGCCAAGAATAAGGTGTGACCACGTCATCCAGCTGTCAAAGGCGGAGCCGGTAAGCCCTAACCAGCCAACCAGGGCCGAAGTGACATCGCCGACAGGCATGGCTTTGTGACTCGCGGAGTGATCGCTCGCGGAGTTATATAAGCGCGAACACAAAGCCCGTTTACAGGACTGCTTACAGGACTTATGCGGAGAAGGATTGGTGCGCATAACAGAGGACTGCGCGGGGGACTTGCCAGCGAGCACATTTACCAGGAGACTCATGCGCCGGCGTTTGTTAAAGAGGAGGTGTTGGAAGGGTGGCTTGGAGAAGAACTGAGAAGAAGAAGGGCGCACTTGTTAAAGAGGACATTGGGGAGAGAGAGGGCGTTTGGCACAAGTGTGCACATATTACATATGCAGGACACCAGCTTCCCCCCACTACATAATTGTCTGGTCACGTTCAACTACACGCGGAGCTGCCTGCCGGGTTTCGCCCACTGGACCAGAGCCTGGTCCCCATCGCCGGACCCTCTACCTGTTCCATCAACCATCTACAATCCCCGTGTGAGTGTGTATGTTTGTCCTGGGTACTAAGAATAAGACTGTTTTAAGACTGCCCTGTGTTCTGCTTCTTCCTCTTCCTATCCTGTACATTCTTTCGTTTCCTCTTCTCCTTCTTGTACAAATTGTAAATAAATTACTTGTTCTTCCTGGTTTTCCTTTTATCCGATCGCATTCGTCTTTTCTTCCATTGGGTAAACGTGGCACGATAGGAACCTCTCAGAATCGGGTTTAGTCCCTGTTAACGGCCCGAATCGTGGCTCGCTTCGCTCGGCATGTCCACTAACGCCGTGGTTCTGGTGGGAGTTATTTCCCTGCTTCGCAGTCGGTGTTCGTAATTAGGTATTTGGGAATAAATTGACCAATAACCCTACCTAATACCGACCGGAAGTAGCGTTATAACCCCCAGGACTCAGGTCAGCCAGATAACAAGACAAGGGGATTAACCCCCCCTTGATAAGGGGAGAGCCGACGACCGAGATCCGTAACTATATATATATATATATATATATATATATATATATATATATATATATATATATATATATATATATATATATATATATATGTACATATATATATATATACATGTATATATATATATATATATATATATATATATATATATATATATATATATATATATACATACATATATATATATAGATATATATATATATATATATATATATATATATATATATATATATACAGACTTGGCATTTAATATGGCATATTTTTTTTTCTTGACGGGTTTACTTTCTTAACTCAGTATATCAATCTGGTGAGTTTCTTTTACACTTTGGTGATTTATTTGTTAAAAGAACCATGTCACTGATTGTCTGTCGCAGCAAGAAGTCAACAACAGGATTATATCACAGGTGGCGGGACAAATTGTACGGACAGGTGCATTTGATGATTGGCTTCACAGTCGGGTATACAAGGGTTGTTGCATTCTGTATTAGTGGAAAACAACTGCTGCACGTCTCCAAAAGTTATTGCCGCTTCCTCTGGAGATGGTCCGTCAACTCGACAATGCTGTTTGTCATGGAGTGGTGGCTTTACGAAATTACAGCATGAAAGAGCGTGCTATTGCTCAGCAGTATGGCATCATTCAAGGTCAGGTGTCAAAGATCCTGAAACGAAATCCTCAGAGGGGTGTCCCTACTCCAATACCGAGGCCAGGACGTCCCCACAGAACCACAAGGAGGGATGATCGCCAGCTGCACTGGTTAGTCCGCAATGGCCGTACCAAGTCAGCTAATCGGCTTAGGGCTGAGTGGCAGCAACTGACAAATGTGCCTGTATCCAGAAGGCTAGTCAACCAACGACTGGTTCAAGCAGGCTATCGTGCCAGGCATCCCCTGAGAAAGCCACGCCTGACCAGACAACACAGCCAGCGCCGATTGCAGTGGGCCAGAGAGCACCGTCAATGGCAGCCAGGACACTGGAATCACGTGATCTTCAGTGACGAGTCTAGATTTCTTGTCTATCGTCAAGATGGCCGTGTCCGAGTGCGCAGACAAGTGCATGAAGCCTACAACAAAGATTGTATAGTGCCAAGAGTCCAAGCTGGAGGTGGTGGGGTGACCGTTTGGGCTGCTTTTCATGCAGGGGGCAAAACTGACCTGGTTGTTCTGAATGGAAACCTGAACCAGTTCAAGTACAGGGTCATTCTGGAAGAAACATTGCTTCCATTTGCTCGTGCAGCCTTTCGAGGAAACTTTGTCTTCCAAGATGACAATGCATGGCCTCATCGTACTCGCATGATCCAACACTTTCTTGCTGACCATGGTGTAGAGCATATGGAGTGGCCTGCCATGTCCCCGGATATGAATCCGATGGAGAACTTGTGGGCAGAATTAACGCGTCAAATCGACCACTTGGACCAGCAGCCGACCTCTGTGCATGAATTGCAGCAGGCTATTGTCACTGCATGGCAAGCGATTCCTGTCCAAACCTTGGCAAATCTCGTGAACAGCATGCCTCAACGTGTACGTGCTCTCCTGAATGCTCGTGCGGGTTACATGAAGTACTGAACTGTAATTTTACTGTCGGTAATCCCAGTCGTAATTTAACTTTTGTTTTTGCTAAAAAAATTTTTTGCTAATGTGCAAAATAAAGAAATACTTCTGGAAAACGTACAGAAGTTTAACACAGTACTGTCCATGAATTGAGTTCGATATCAGTTTACATCACTTTCAAGGATCAATTTATTTGTTTCGAAATGTCAAATGTCGTTTTTGTTTCTTTTAAAGGTCACATTAACAAAATCTAGAATAATTTCAACATAATTCCAATGAACTTTTGGTTCTAAGACATCTTGAAAAGTAAGTTCACCCCCACAAAAAAAAATATTCCATATTAAATGCCAAGTCTGTATATATTGTTGTGGATATGAGGATTGTGTTTTTTTTAATTGCTTTATTGTGGACCCTCCTGCCTCCAGTTGTGTATAAAGGTCAAAGGTCGTTCCGTAGTTATTTTATAAGCACCCCCGTAGCCAATAATAGATTTCCTCCTTGTTGACAGTTATTTCCTTATTCTGTGTAGTAGGCTCAGGATTTGTTTTCCATTAATTGACACTCCATTGCACCGAATTCAAATAAATAGATCCCCTTTCATTCCCATTCCCAAAGCCTTTCCTGCCAACCGCATTTGCTGCAGCTGTGGGTTGTTGTTTTCACCGTGACTCCATGAGCCACGAGGTAGGCTTGGAGAAGAAGGGGGAGGAGCCGCCGGATCCTGGGCGTGCCCGCCCATCGTCATCAAGGGCGGAGCCAAAGGAGGCCGTGCGAACCAACCGGCACGGCAGTAAGCGATCCGGTAGGCGTGCCGAGAGAGCTCGCGGGGAGAGGGCGAGGCGCGCTATAAAACGCGTGCGCATGCGTCAGAAGAGTGCTGTTGGTGGAGAGAAGTGCGCGAGAGTAGGATGAGAAAGAGTCGAAGGAGGGTTGCGTAAAAGAGACAAGTGTCAAGAAAGAGTTGCGCTCCACCAGCAGTTCGGCTCCACCAGCAGTTCGGCTTCACCAGCAGTTCGGCTCCACCAGCCGTTTTGACTCCACCAGGAGCTTCGACCCGTTACCCCGCGGGAACCAGATTGCAGTGGCATCGGTGGCCGTCAAGCTCCAGCCAGCTCCGTGCCTTCCTCCCCTTCTCTGCCGTCCCAAACCATTCCAGTCCTTCCATTCCTGCCTGCAAATTCCCCATTCGTGTGAGTCCGTCTTTTGTTTGTTCTGTCCAGGGTATAAGTTAAGCCTGTTTAGATAAGCTAGCAATTTTCACTGTGTCTCCTTGATTTCTTCTGTAAATTATTTTATTATCCTTCCTTCTCCATGGTTACTTTTGGTTGTAAATAGCAAATAAATTATATTCGTATTCCCTACTTCTGTCTTCCTCTTCTTCACATCCGTGTCGCCTTTGTCTTTTCCCTCATTGAATATCTGTGGCACGATTTGGCCAACGTTTCAGGATCGGGTCTAGTCATTGTAAAAACTGTTCGGGCCGTGGCGCCATCCGCTCGGCAAATTAACATCTTATCCGCGGTCTGTAACAATTGGTGTCTGGGAGTGAGATTCGGGTCCCGAACCAAATTTTTTATAACATTAAAAAAACATTTTGTCAAAATTTGGAGTGGCCAAAATTTTGTTATAACATCCCAAATTGAAAATCGTGCCATGGATAGTCAAGGCGGCGGGATGCCGGTGGCGGAACTAGAAGAGGGGTTAGGGGTAACCCAGGACCAGAGGGAGGAAATGGAGGCGAGCAATGGTGAGGTGGTTGAGGAGGTGTCAGGTGCACAAAATGGCGCCCTCATGCACGTGGTTACAGCGGCACCAAATTTAGCGGCGCCCGTGACCATAGCAGTGCCGCAAATGGACTGGGGCCTATTCATGCTGCAAATGCGGGCCCTCATGGAAGAGAACAGGGGGCTGCGAGACCAAATTGGGGCAATGAGGGACGAAGCGAGGGGTACGAGTGAGAAATTAAGAGACGGGTTAAACAATATGGGAAATAAATTTGAGGGTTTAGACAAGAAATTTGAGGGTAAATTTGAGGGGTTAGACAATAATTTAAAGGGGTTAGACAATAATTTAAAGGGGTTGGACAATAAATTTGAAGGGTTAGACAACGGGATAAAAGAGGTGAAGAATGGGTTAACGGGGTTGGAAAATAGAATGGCTGCCCAGGAGAACCAGATGGAAGGAATGAAGAATGGGTTAATGGGGTTGGAAAATACAATGGACGACAAATTGCGGGAAGTAGGGGAGCAATCCGCCCGGGAAATCAAACGGATGGGGAACCAGATAGAGGAGGTGAAAATCGGGTTAGAAGGTAAATTGGATGCTCAGAGGGATGAATTAGAACAAATGAGGGCGGCATCTACTAAAGAGATGGGAGAAATGAAGGAGGAAATAAGACGAGGTGTAAGCGAGGAGGTCTCGGGGGTACGCGAGGAGGTAAAGCGAGGTGAGAAGCATATGGAGAAAGAGGTGAGAAATGGGACGGCAAAGTTACAAGGGGGCATAGAGGACCTGACGCAGGAGGTGGAACAGCTGACGGTGGGACAGACGGAGTTAGTGGAGCAGGTACAAAAGAACACTGCAGTACTAGAAGGGTTAAAGGCGACACAAAAAGAACTAAAAAACGACTTGATAGCGACGAAGAGGGAATGTCAGATGGTACGTGAGGCCCTGACAACGAGGTTGGACGAGGTGACGGAGGCAATGGAGACAAAGGACCGGGAGGTGAGGACGCACATAGAGACGGTAAAGGTGGCCTTAGAGGATGAAATTGAGGAGACGCACCGGGAAATAAAAGAGGTGAAGCAAAAATTAGAGGAGGTGGAAGAGGGGGTGAGTGAAATTAAGAAGAGACGGAGGGAAACTAAGAGGGAGATAAAGGAGGAGGTGATGGAATATGTACAAGGTCGGTGCTCAAATCGTGATGGTGTGCTCGCTAACCAGATAAAGAGTTTGCAGGTGGCGGAGGAGGTGCGGAGACGAGGTGCCGAGGTGAGTGGCGATATATGCAGAAATGTATATGGTGTGAGGGGAGCTTCAGTCGGCTTGGGGGTTGGTTTGGATCCGGGTGTTCGTGAGAGGCCGCTGGTGAAGTGTGCGACAGGTACGGTGTGCGAAGGAGGAGGTGTGCGAGAATGTCCGACTATGGGGTGTGTGAGGAAAAAGTGCGTGCCGAGGAGTGAGTGTGCTGTCGAGAGTGAGTTGGTCGTAGCGCGTGTGCGAGGGCGCACATGGAAGCGCGTAGTGGGGAGTGTTACAGAGGATGTAACGAGAGAGTGCACACCTGTGGTGAGTGTTACAGAGGATGTAACGAGAGGGTGCACACCTGTGGTGAGTGTTACAGGGGATGTGACGGAAGCATGCACACCTGTGGTGAGTGTTACGGAGGGTGTAACGGGAGAGTGTGCGCGAGAATGGTGTGTAATGGACGGGTGCATGAGGAAAGAGGGCGCTGTCAAAAGTAAGGGTGAATGCACGACCGAGTGTGGTGGTGAAAGTAGTAAGAGTGACACGGAGCGTGAGTTGGTTGTGGCAGGTGAGAGAGGATGTACACCTGGAATGGAAGGATGCACACCTGGAATGGTAGAGCGCGTATGGGAATGCACGCTGGAGTTGGTAGTGAGGCACGTGGTTGGGTGTGCAAGTGAGAGCACACCTGTGGTTGTCACAGAGGAGGTGACCGAGAAGGGGGCGCGAAGAGGTGTGTTGGTGAGGTGTGCGAACGACGAGTGTGTGCAAAGGTGTGCGGTGGTCAGGTGTGTGACAAAGTCTGTAAGTGGAATGAGTGTACCTGGGTGTGTAAGAGAAGGTGCAATGACAAATAGCATGGAGACAGCTGGATGTGTGAGCAAGGAACGGGCTGCGGGGTGTAAGCATGCGAGTGGAGCATCGATGCTAACTGGGTTAGCGGTTAGAGCGACTTATAGCCGAAGCAGGCCTTCGGTGCGTGCCGGGCAGCTAGGTGTGCCGTGGGGACCCGCGGCGTTTTCGAAAGAACCGCCGTGCGGGATCCACGCCGGGCCGCGCTCTGAATGGCCACGTCCGTGCTCCGCTAGGCGGAATGGGCGGCCCGGTAGGAAGGGTCGTCATGGCGACCCCTTTTTGTTGAGGCGTTCTGGCAGGGCGAGATCGGGCCATTGGACGGCTCTGTGCCGAGATGGTGCGTGGGATCTCGGCCCGGGTAAACCTCCTTCCCTGCACGGAGTGCCGGACGGATCCAGCCGCCGGCACCAAACAACCCGCATTCATTGCTCGGCTTTACGAAGCCAAGCTTTAGAGATGAATTGGCGCATCGAGAGGCTCAAGTGAGTAGATGTGTGATGAGGATAGTGTTTTGGACCCGAAATTAGAAAAAAGCAAAATTTGATGATTGGCAAAGGATTGGCAGAGTGATGATTGGCAGATGATTGGTAGAGTGATTGGCAAATTTTTAATTAGCTGGAATTTGGGGTGCAAAATTGGTAGTGGAAGATACCCGACGTGGTGGGATGGCAACTCTGCCATCTCTCACAGCGGGGGCAAAGGAGCACCAGACTTATGGGGTTGGCAGTGAAAACTAGCCTGGGAGGGTTAGGATAATGATAGGGATCTAGAGAAGATGACCTTAGGTAACGGTAAGATTAGGTAGTGACAATGATACCTGTAGTGGGGACGCAGGTAGATTAGTTGGATGATAATGACGAGGGAGCGCAATAGTTTAAAGGGGCAACTGGGAAGCGCGAGTTTCAGAGGGGAGTAGTTAGATGAAATGATGCCGTGTGTGTGAGGATCGAAAGTGTATTGAGCAGGGTATGAGTAAATGATTGTGATTGTGAGTTGTATTGAGATTGCACAGGTGTGCAACTGAACAGGTGTATGGAGCAGTGTATGAGGGAGTGATGGTGATGTGTGCTGTGTTGACCAAATGGTCCAGGAAGGAAGGAGGGTGCAGGTGGCACCAGGTGAGATTGCACAGGTGTGCAACTGCAGGTGTATGGAGAATGGTTGTGTGAAATACATGGAGTGTGGGAAATATGGAGTATTGGAGTGGATGGTCGTGGAGTGGGTATGGTGGAAACTGTGGAGTGGAGTGGATGGTGCGAAGGTGTGGATGGGGGAAAGGAGGATGGACCCCATCACGAATACCCGGGGAGGGTAGTGTAAGAGTTAGGTAGAGGGTACAGGTAAATTGTGGTTGGATATTGGCATCTGTGGTGCGGGTAGTTGCACAGGAGTGTAGTGATGGGTGCATTAGTGTTGTGGAAATGGCTGGGCTTGTAGCCTGTTAGTGTGTGTAGTTGGTTGGGCACTCCACCCCTGTGAGGATGTCTGCCAGGTGAGGCCGCAGGTGGGCTCTGGGAGCCGGTAGTTGTTGTGGATGGTGCCCGAGGATCCGGAGGACGGACCCGGGTAGCCCAGTGCCAGAGGGCACCGAGGGGTGACAGAGCCAGGAGGGGCCTTCCCCAATTAGATAGGTTAGGGTGAGGAGCTAGGTAAGCTCGGGTGGCAACTGCAGTGGTGGAGGTGTGCAGGTGGGTAGGCCTGCTGGGAGAGCTACATGCCCCAGTCCTGAAATTGTGCAAGGGCACAGGGAGTTGCATCGGGGGAGTGAGACCCCAAATTGAGGAAGCACCACAGTTTGGTCAATGGGAATTTGGTTCTTAAAACCGCATAGAGTAAGATGGCCAATGGTTTGGCAGGGAAAGACCCCGGGTAGTGTAAAGTGTGTTAATGTCATTTAGAAGATAGTTCGGTTTGAAATCTCCTTGCACCATCTACATCCACTCACCTGAGGTAACGATGGTATGCCACACCATGCCATAGTTGTTTTTTTTATTATTTTGATGCAAATGTTTGGAATGTGAGACGCATCATGACGTGGGTGTGACATTGTGCTGATGTTCCATCTCTTCCTCCTTATGAGGATTGATGATGAATTGGGTGATGGCAAATTTTGGTTAGAGGGATTGTGGGGGACGAATTTGGTGTAGGAGATATGGGGAAGACGTGACAGTAGTGACGAATTTGTAAATGTGTACATGTTGTAAATATGGGGTAAGGGCAAGGGTAGAGTAGGTGACGGGGGGGGGGGGGGGGTGACGTACGGTAGGGACGAGCTTTTCTCCGCTCCGTCTCCATACGCACCTCGCCTTGCATTGCCTTTATTGATGTGTACCCTTGAGACCTTACCCCTCGCTCATCTGTCTTTTCCCCCCTTGTCTCCCACATGAGGACTGTGCGCCACTAGGCGCTGAGGGGAGCGTGCGAGAGTCCGCCATTGGGCGCCCGAACCTCTCGCAACCACAGCTGTCTGCATCGATGCACCACCTTATGGACCACATGTCTGTGGCTGAGCACCACTTATGGACCCCATGGGTTCGGGCATGGCCCCTCTGCTGGAAACGGCCATGAAGGCCCAATATCTTGCTGGCGGACCTTGGTCACAGGGCACCGATGCCCCACAGGTGAACCACACATAGTCGGCCCTGTGGGCCATAAATAAAGAAAATAAAAATGGACACGTTTTGTGCAAGTTTTATGTCCAAATAGGCTGCCAGCAAAGAAGATGACAACAACTGGAAGAGAGCATTAGCCAGCAGAGGAAGCCAAAGAGCAAGACACCACCAAGGGTTTGTTGGTTTTATTTTTATTGAACTGTGGTGACTGTGCAACGATTGGTGCTTGATGGTGTATTGATGCGTTGTTTGGGTGCTTCATGGTGCGTCGATGCAGAGCAGACTGTCTCCCCCCCCCCCCCCCCAAAAGAACAATCACAGGTCCTGGGTTGCATTTTGTAAATAAAGTAGAGTCGTTGTAAATAATGCGCCCCCACCGTAAATGTATAGTTTGAAGACAATTCCGCAATTCGGTTAGCTGTGGGCGTGAGTCTGTTAGGTAGGGTGCAATGGAGCAGCGGGACATATTTATTTATGTTTTAAAACTCTCACACTCAGGGTCAGGTTAAATGTAGAGGGAACTACACCCACGTGCCACACTAAACGTAAAGGTAAGAGGCCCGGGACGTGCCTAAGAGGAGGAGGGTGCAGTGTTGTGGATATGAGGATTGTGTTTTTTTTATTGCTTTATTGTGGACCCTCCTGCCTCCAGTTGTGTATAAAGGTCAAAGGTCGTTCCGTAGTTATTTCATAAGCACCCACGTAGCCAATAATAGATTTCCTCCTTGTTGACAGTTATTTCCTTATTCTGTGTAGTAGGCGAAGGATTTGTTTTCCATTAATTGACACTCCATTGCACCGAATTCAAATAAATAGATCCCCTTTCATTCCCATTCCCAAAGCCTTTCCTGCCAACCGCATTTGCTGCAGCTGTGGGTTGTTGTTTTCACCGCGACTCCATGAGCCACCAGGTAGGCTTTGAGAAGGGGGAGGAGCCGCAGGATCCTAGGCGTGCCCGCCCATTGTCATCAAGGGCGGATCCAAAGGAGGCCGTGCGAACCAACCGGCACAGCAGTAAGCGACCCGGTAGGCATGCCGAGAGAGCTCGCGGGGAGAGGGCGAGGCGCGCTATAAAACGCGTGCGCATGCGTCAGAAGAGTGTTGTCGGTGGAGAGAAGTGCGTGAGAGTGATGAGAAAGAGTCGAAGGAGGGTTGCGTAAAAGAGACAAGTGTCAAGAAAGAGTTGCGCTCCACGAGCAGTTCGGCTCCACCAGCAGTTCGGCTCCACCAGCATTTCGGCTCCACCAGCCGTTTTGACTCCACCAGGAGCTTCGACCCGTTACCCCACGGGAACCAGATTGCAGTGGCATCGGTGGCCGTCAAGCTCCAGCCAGCTCCGTGCCTTCCTCCCCTTCTCTGCCGTCCCAAACCATTCCAGTCCTTCCATTCCTGCCTGCAAATTCCCCATTCGTGTGAGTCCGTCTTTTGTTTGTTCTGTCCAGGGTATAAGTTAAGCCTGTTTAGATAAGCTAGCAATTTTCACTGTGTCTCCTTGATTTCTTCTGTAAATTATTTTATTATCCTTCCTTCTCCTTGGTTACTTTTGGTTGTAAATAGCAAATAAATTATATTAGTATTCCCTACTTCTGTCTTCCTCTTCTTCACATCCGTGTCGTCTTTGTCTTTTCCCTCATTGAATATCTGTGGCACGATTTGGCCAACGTTTCAGGATCGGGTCTAGTCATTGTAAAAACGGTTCGGGCCGCGGCGCCATCCGCTCGGCAAATTAACATCTTATCCACGGTCCGTAACAATATATATATATTGTCGCATGACTTCCCCTTGGTTAAAACCGGGGAAATCAGAGATAGCCAAAGCCAGCTTTCACTCCAAAGACATTCAGTTCAAATAGCAGATTTTATATCTACATGCGGGAAGAAGAAAGAAAAAGAGGAAGCTGGAAGCTTTTACCTGACCCGATCTTGCTGAGCAGTCTTCAAAGCCTGCAGGAAATAAACTCACACGAAAACGGATTTAGAATATACAGGGAAAATAATGTAAGGATTTATTTTCAACGGAAAGCCGGGAATACAAAGGAAACGCGATAAACTAAACTCCTAAATTGGGATCCCTCACACCAGACTTATAACACACACATGAGGGGAGAATTTAAATGCAAATAAAAGCGTGGGGTGTGTGTGTGTGTGTGTGTGTGTGTGTGTGTGTGTGTGTGTGTGTGTGTGTGTGTGTGTGTGGGGGGGATTAGCTCAACCACTCGGGGTCTCGTCGAGGTTGGTCGGCTCGTTCGGTGCGATGGTGGGAACCGCCCGGTCGTTGGCGGGAAGTAGGCCACAGTCCGCCTTGTTCGCGCGCTGCCAGGCCTCACCAAACGTCTCGATCGCCCCTGCCTCATCATGCTCCAGCAGCAAGCCGCCTTTGCCTGCATGTCGCTCGCACGGAGAACCCAGCTCTTCGTCTGCGCTCTTCCTCCTCACGTCCAAACGAACAGGGGAATGAGGAGACGATGCTAGCACACAACCGCTTGCTCGGAGGTCCAGAACGTCAAGCAGGCACAAGAGCAAGGAGTCTGAAGCAAGAGAGGGGCCAACGCAAGATGGGGTCCAACGCATAAGGGCAGAGAGAGCAGGGAGAGAGAGAGTAAATGTCGGACACACTCCCTTTTATAATCTCCCCTTGGCCAATCAGCTGGCTCCTTCTTGCCTCTGGGCTTCAGCTGTGTGCCAATTGGCCCTCCCTACCATTGGTGTTATCTCCCCATCAAACCACTCGACCAATCCGTCGCGATATGGGCATGGCCTCAGCCCACCTGAACAATGTTTTATCGCCATGTTGACGCAATGCATGGGCGCTTCCTGCCTACCCTTCCAGTGAGTTTTATTGTGGGAGAATTTAATTAGTTTGTGTGGTGCTATAAGGCCTGCTTGAACAGGGGAATCAGCATAATCCCTACAATAATAAGCACAAGGCCATCCTCGTATGACCACAAATATACAAGCTTAATCCGACATCCGGGATAAACAGGTCCCTGACTTACAGTGCATTCAGAAAGTATTAAGACCCCTTCTCTTTTTTCACATTTAGTTATGTTGCAGCCTTATGCTGAAATCGTTTAAATTCATTTTTTTCCCTCATCAATCAACACTCAATACCCCATAATGACAAAGAGAAAACAGGATTTTAGAAAGTTTTGCAAATTTCTGAAAAAGAAAAAACTGAAATATCACATTGACATAAGTATTCATACCCTTTGCTATGACACTTGAAATTTATCTCAGGTGCCTCCCATTTCTCTTGATCATCTTTGAGATGTTTCTACACCTTGATTGGAGTCCACCTGTGGTAAATTCAATTGATTGGACATGATTTGGAAAGGCACACTCCTGTCTATACAATGTCTCACAGCTGACAATGCACATCAGAGCAAAAATGAAGCCATGAGGTTGAAGGAACTGCCTGCAGAGCTCAGAGACAGGATTGTGTCGAGGCACAGATATGGGGAAGCCTACAAAAAAAAAATTCTGCTGCATTGAAGGTTCCCAAGAGCACAGTGGCCTCCATAATTCTTAAATGGAAGAAGTTTGGAACAACCAGGACTTTTTTCTTTTTTTTTGCATACAAGATCGAGGCTCGTGAAAAACCAAACATTAATCACAAAAAAGTCAAACCGACACATAAAACACAAAATAAGAGGAGCGGTAGACAAGATGGGGAGAGAGGAGAAAGGACACAAACACAACATTTGAGAGCAGGGACATCGGGACAACTGTGGGAGGGAGAGGGCTTGGGGGGAGGTGGGAGAGGTATAAAACATATGGACACTGCAAGGACTTCCAGGAAAGAAGTTGGAATTTCAAAAAGTGTATCTGGGGTGAATTAGCGGGGGTAGAAAAGATCAAGGTTTTGTATGGGGGAAGATAAGAGATGGTGGTGAACAGCTGTTTTAAAGACCTGGAGGGAGGAGTGCGATTGAAGGGAGTGGGGGAGTTTGTTCCAGAGGCGGGAGAAAAGGGGAATGAAAGAGTGAAGGTGAGCAGAGAGCCTTGATTTTGCCAGTTTAACCAGAAGAGGGTTGCTGGCAGATCTTGTGCGACCTGAAGGAATATTTGGGGGACAGAGCACAGAGAGAGCTGGGGGAGCAAGGCCGGAGAGGAGTCAGTGGAAGACAGAACGACCACCATCCTGCCTGCGGTGAGTGAGTGAAAGGCCCTCGGAGTTAGCTTCATCGCAGGAGATTCCAATGATTCTGAAAGCTTTGGTTTCAACAGCGTGAAGCCGAGCTAGGTGTGAGGCAGGAGCACCGGCCCAGAAGGGGGAACATTATTCCATTGAGCTGCGGATGAAAGCCATGTATGTTGTGAGGAGCTCAGGTGTGCCAAGGAAGGACTTCGCACGACGGAGGATGCCCAGTTGGCGACTGGCTTTGGAGGCCAGCTTGGAAATGTTGTTTTCCCAAGAAAGATCATGGCAGATAGTGAGACCCAAAAGCTTGAGCGACAGAACTTCTTGGAGAGGATTGTTGAGAAAGTAGATGGGAGGGTTTGCCAGTCGGTCTTTTTGGAGAGACATAGTAAGAGTGTGAGATTTGTCAGGATTGAAAGACATGTTCCACTTGTTTGACCAGTCTGTGATTTTGTCCAGGTCTGCAGAGAGTGAGGAGGCTGCAGACTGCCGATCTGAGGGATGAGGAATGGAGCGGCAGGGAGTGGAGTCATCAGCAAAGTGAGAGAGAGGATTTTCCAGAGAGTCGGAGAGATCATGGATGAAGACCAGAAAAAGCGCAGGGCCCAGAACACTACCTTGGGGAACTCCAGCCAGAACAGGCAGGGGAGATGACAGAAATCCATTCAGGGCCACACGTTGACTTTGACCAGAGAGGAAGTCCGCAAGCCATGCGTGGAGATTTCCATCGATACCATAGGAGGAGTGTTTGGTGAGCATAGCTGGGTGCAAGACCGTATCGAAGGCATGTGATATATCAAGGGAGACAGATCTGATTTCCTGTTTGGCATTGAGGACCTCCATCCATTATTGAGACACCAGAAGCAACATGTCCAGAGCAGAATGACCTGGTCTGAAACCAAATTGATGATCGCAGATGAAGCCATTGGAGAATAGGAAGGATTTGATATCTGAAGCACTGATGGATTCCATGACTTTGCTGATAATTGGGAGCAGGCTGATTGGTCTGCAGTTGCAAGGATCTGTTTTTGCACCTTTTTTGTGTAAAGCGGTAATGTTTACTGATTTCCAGGATGCTGGCAGATGACCTTGAGCAAAAGAGAGGGTGAATAGAACAGAGAGAGGGTGAGATCGAGCGGAAGAGCAGGATTTTAGGACCCGTGGGCTGCTGCCGTCTGGTCCAGTTGCAAAATCAGAGTCGAGGTTTGACAAAAACTTCTCCACCTTGTCAGGAGAGAAGGACACAGAGTCCACTAGCAGTTGGGTTCGACTGAGTAAGGTGGGAACAGAGAGAGATGGGTTTGGGACACAAGATTTTGAGGCAAACACAGAGTTGAGGCATTCGGCTTTGTCACGTGCGTTGTCAACTGTGTAGCCATTTGAGGTAAGGGAGGGGATGGAGGGGGAACAAACACCAGAAACGGATTTGACCAGACACCACCAGGATTTGGAGGAAGAAGACAGGTTTGAGAATTCATTCTTGAGTGTGGAGAGATAGTGCTTCCTGGCATTCCTGAGTGTAGACACACACTTGTTCCGAGCTTGGTGGAAGGAACTGAGATTGCCTTCAGTTGGATATGCCTTCCAAGAGGCAAAGGCAAGTTGTTTCAGGGCAACTGCCTCATCACAAGATTCAGTGTACCATGGACGGGAGGAAGGGTAAGATAATTGAAGACGAGATGGGATAAATCTGTGCATGAGAGTGAGCAGTTTGCTTTGGAAGAATTCCCAGGAAGAATTTATGTCAGAGGCAGTGGAGATGGGAGAGCAGTCCAGATGATTGATGGCTGCTTGCTGACCGTGCCAGTCAGCCTGAGTGAAATGCCAGACTCGTCGGCGCTGAGGAGGCTCTCTGAGAATGGCCAGAGGGATGTGCACTTTAACAAGCACATGATGAGAAGAATCGATTGGAGCAGAAGAAGAGCAGCAGACATTTGCAGGGAAGTTTGTCATAACCAAGTCTTGAAGAGAAGATACTCCATTGACTGAGATCCGGGTCGGGAAATTGACAGATTGTGTCAGTGCCAATGAGTCGCAGAAGTCCTTTGCTGAGGTGCCATGGCTGGTGAGAGAGGAACCCACACCCAGCCAGCTGGCATGATGACAGTTGAAGTCGCCACATATGAGGAAGACAGAGTTTGGATGAGTTGATATAAGTTGGTCCATGTTGTCAGACAGCGAAATCTAAATGGAGTCATCACTGTTTAGAGGATGGTACAGAACACATATGAACAAAAGGTGGGAGTGGAGAGGAAGCCGTAGCCAGAGGGGTGGGGTGGGGTGGAGAGAGGGCAGTGCAAGGAGAGTGAGGAAGAGAGTTTTTGATAAAGATAGCAACTCCACCACCCGGATGAGGCTCAGGTCTATCATACCGGAGGAGGGAGTAACCAGGAAGAGATATTAAGGAATCAGAGACATCTTGAAGGATGAACGTTTCTGTTAAGCAGATCAAGTCTGGATTGTTAGAAGCAACCTGAATGGAGAGATCAATCAGGTTTGAGCGAAGGCCCCAGATGTTTGAGGTCCATAACGTTAATGAGGAGAGAGTGGGAGCATCGGGTGCAGGACAGGGGAGGGGAGTGGTAGGGACAGATGAAGGATGATCCGGGGAGGTAGGGAGAGCAGTTGATAGTGTGTGAGAGATTACAGAAGAGTTACAAGAAAGGGAAGGATGAGGAGGACGAAAGGTTTGATGGTGATGGGATGAGGCACAGTGAGGGGTTGTTTGAGGGGGGGGCAGAGGAAAGTAGAAGGTTGGGGGAGTTGCAGGTATGTTATAGAAGGGAGATGAAGTGGGGAGGAGGCAGCTTTCAGGAGGAGGGGGAGGGGGGAGAATTCGAGAGAGATGGTAGGGGAGGAGATTTGAAGGGGAGGGGTTGGGGGGAGGTTTTGAAAGGGAGGGGCGAGGGGGGAGTTTAGGAAGGGAGGGGCAAGGGGGGAGTTTAGGAGGGGAGGGGCAAGGGGGGAGTTTAGGAGGGGAGGGGCAAGGTGGGAGATTTGTAGGGGGGACAAGAGGGGAGTTTAGAAAGTGGATGATTTATGAAAAACGAACATTTATAAGAAATTGGGTTTATTTTGATTTTCAAGTTTGTGATCCGTTTAAGAACGATAGAGGAGGGGTGGAATGAATGTGAATTTAGAGCATGTAGGGAGGAAGAATTATAAGAGATTGAATATTTTTTTGAAGTGGCATGAATTGCAGAGGAAATTGAAAAAAAGCCTTTTAAATAGGAAGAAAAACAGCATGTTGTAATATACCACTGAATAAAACACTGCAGGGGAAAGTTTAAACATATTTAAACAGAACCATGAAGAACAATCTTATATTCACAAAAATACCAACGGGGAGAGGGCCTAGAGGGGCAACCACAAGTCACGTGAACAGGGCAAAAGGTGGAAGGCAAAGAGATAATGGGGGCGGGGCGAGACAGCTCACGTGGACAGAAGCACGTGAAACAGCACACGTGGAGAAAGGGAAATAAATGTTGTTGTTGTTTTTTGTTGTTGTTTTTGGGGAGGGTGGGGGTTTAAAACGTTAGACAAAGATTAGATGTTCGGGGAAGTTCGGGAGAGAAGGGAAAAATCTAAAAACCAAGCAAAAACAGCGAAGGAAAGAACTTAAGTGGACAAATTTCGACGGGGGAAGCCTCAGGCTACAAGGCCGCACACGCGGGGCAAACAGAAACGATTAATTTATGAAAGATTAACACTGAGAATCTTCCTCGGGACACACTGTAGGTACACACACCGAAGGATAAATACAGTTTCGACAAAAATACAATTGTGAACAATTACTTAACTTCGAAATTGTGAACAATTACTTAACTTAACTTGTACAGCTTTGAAAAACCGTGCGGTCGCCGACAATATCTCCAACATGTGTCCACAAGTGATTAATGACTTATTTAATTTATTTCCAAATCGTTACATCTTCGGATGAAGCACAAGTGGTTTAGTTATGCTATTAGCCAATTGATTAAGAAAATATTTTATGATCATTATTTGTTGATTTTAATTTTGCAATTAATCAATCAATTATTGCACACCTTTCTCACCCAATACAGTCTCTATGAGCTGCAGGGCGGTATTGCCAGGAACCGGAGGTTCCCCTGCAATGCCGCCGCACTGGTGTTTATTTAATTATATGGCATGGGGGTGGTGTACTTTGAATGTATCTGTACTTGGTTTCGGTTTTTACAAGATGGAATGTACCACGTGACCTATGACATCATAATTAGCATTAAACCCTTCGACAGGAAGCATTTCTATGGTGAAAATTCCTTGGCAATCGGACCAACGGTTACAGAGAAAAGCATACTCACATTCTATGCGGACAAACAGACAGACAGAAAGACAGACAAACAAACAAACGGATCCAAATGCAATACGCGCTCCACTGGCGGGGGTAACAAGGAGCCTGAAGGTCAAACATAGATAAAGCAACAAAATGGCATCCAACCTCGTTGCAATTCCGAAGGTACTTTTTGTGTCGTCCATTTTTCTTGATTCCATATATTAAAGATGTAGTTAACTGTACACAGAAAGTGGATCAGCAATTCATTTTCTGCTTTTAATGAGAAATCCGATTCTGAAGTTCATGAAACCTTTGCCAGGCCCCCAAATCACATTCCCCTTCCTCTTTCGCTCAAGTAAACGCAGATCTTCTTTTCCGTTGTACAGCCGAGCCGCACAATGTCTTCCCTCTTTCTGAGCCAGTGAGCGCAATGATGGAGCGAGGCTACATCGGCTGCATGTTTAATTACCTCGCCGACACGGTTGCCAATTCCCTTTGGGATTCGTTGGGGATTCAACACTCAAGAGCCATCTCAATTTTCTGCCTTGTAAACCCGGAACTGGGATGACTCATGGGCCATCATTTTGCCATTTTAAACGATACGGTACTCTTGAGCAAACATTTCGGTTCTCTTAACCCAGCAGCTTAACTCTTCACCTCTAAGTTGTTGATCCTCACAACCGAAAAGTGCCAGAGCAAAGCATGAAGTTATAATGATTGGTAATAATAATTAATTTTATAAATGTATAATATAACTATAATTATTATTATAATATTATTGTAATTATAATTATATAATTATTATAATCCCCGATGAAGCTAACTCCGAGGGCCTTTCACTCACTCACCGCAGGCAGGTCGGTGGACTTTCTGTCTTCTACCGTCTCCTCTCCGGCCTTGCTCCTCCAGCTCTCTCTGTGCTTTGTCCCCCAAATATTCCGACAGGTCGCACAAGATCTGCCTGTAACCCTCTTATTGGTTAAACTGCCAAAATCTAGGCTCTCTGCTCACCTTCACTCTTTCATTCCCCTTTTCTCCCGCCTCTGGAACAAACTCTCTCACTCTCTTCAATCCCAGTCCTCCCTCCAGGTCTTTAAAACAGCTGTTCACCACCATCTCTTATCTTTCCCCATCCAAAACCTAGACCTTTCTACCCCCGTTAATTCACCCCAGATCCACTTTTTTGAAATTCCGACTTCTTTCCTGGAAGTCCTAGCAGTGTCCGTGTGTTTTATACATCTCCCACCCCCCCCCCCCGCCTTCCCATGCCCCCTCCCCCCAAGCCCTTTTCCTCCCACAGATCTCCCGATGTCCCTGTTCTCTGCAGTTGTACTTTTGTGCTTCCCTCTCTCTCCCCCATCTTGTCTCCTGCTCCCTTTATCTTATGTTTTATGTGTCAGTTTGTCTTTTTGTGATTAATGTTAGCTCTTAAACGAGCCTCGCTTTGTACACAAAAAAAAAAAAATTCAATTACTTTCTATATGACTCCCCAATTCCAATCGGAGGACGCACACCTTAACCAGCTGCCACTGCCCTCCTCTTCATGTGGTTCAATCTAAAATTCTAAACCCTAGACTTCTCACGTCTGGAATCGGACTTTCCTTTGAGTACTTCAAAGTGATATATCTCACTACCTGCAGATGCTCATCTGCCAATATTTCATTTCCTCTAAACCGTTCATCAATTCTTTCATCTCATCTCATCTCATCTCATCAATGATCTCTTTTCTATCCCCCGCTAATTTCACCCCAATTCCACTTTTTTGAAATACCAACTTCTGTCCTGGAAGTCCTTGGTGTCCATGTGTTTTATACTTCTCCCACCCCCCCCCCCCCCTTCCCACGCCTACTCCCCCCAAGCCCTCTCCCTCCCACACATCTCCCTGCTCTTAAATGTTGTGTGTTCTCAAGTGTTTGTGTGCTTCCCCTTCTCTTGTCTTCCGCTCCCTCTTTTTATATATTTTGTTTGTCTGGTTGATTTGTTTGTGAAGTAAATGTCAGCTCTTTCACGAGCCTCGATTCAGTATACAAAAAAATTAAAGAAAATAAAAATTCCCCTTTCAACCTGCCACGTTACTCACTAAATCCTCAGTATTTGTTACCTTGCTCTTCTACAGAATTTTCTGTTTTATACAGATACAGTGCATTCAGAAAGTATTCAGACCCCTTCACTTTTTTCACATTTTGTTATGTTGCAGCCTTATGCTGAAATCGTTTAAATTCATTTTTTCCCTCATCAATCTGCACTCAATACCCCATAATGACAAAGAGAATACAGGATTTTAGAAAGTTTTGCAAATTTATTAAAAAGAAAAAACTGAAAAAAACCCATTGAAAACTGAAAAAATAATAAAAGAAACTGAAATAAAAAGAAAAAACCACTACCATTTCACCCGAATCTGCAACTTAAAATTTTTTTAAATGGTCATTCATCGAATAATTAAATAATTAATCGATTAATTCCTTAATCAATAAATAAAAAATACCCTTTACAGCCAAATCCTGGAGATGGCATAGGAAAGTAGCAGTGTACAACAACCAGAGTGAAAACTGAGTACTCCCTTTCAGCTTTCGTCATTGCCGAGCCCCCTTCATTGCCCGGCAATGACGTTATGCAGCACCTGGAGATGGCATAGGAAAGGTGCGGTGTACAACAATTTGCTCCTCTATATCTCCGAAACCGCTCCATGGAAAATAATAGCATGGCTCATTGTCAAGTACTCCTCATGGGGAACAACTTATATTTATGATGATGCCATTAATACCTTCATTCTGACGTCATAATTAGACAAGTAGAACGCTTGATCCAATTAGTTTGAAATTTCTTGTGCATGATCTAACCAAAAATTGTATGGGAAAAGTAAATCGATGACGTCATCGGTTTCGTGGTTCGGCAGCCATATTGGATTGAATATGAATCTACATCGTCAATAAACCACACAAACACAGCAGCTAATAACCACCACACAAAATACATCACACAAAAAATGTCCTGGCTAGTGTCTGCAATGTCTGATTGCTCTTTCTTGTTTTATTTGTCGTTTTTGTCCTATCTTAGATGGACGCTGCACGGTTGCGGCCCACTGTCGGTGTTATATGAAGGCAATCTGTGTGTAAAGACAAAACAAGAGGCCCTACCGAAAGAAACAGTTGTCCGATGAAATGACAAGGCCCGTATTTTGGCCCTTTGATGTGGTGAGCACGATGAATGGTCGAATACGCCAGCGAAGGCCAAGCAAGGCCTAGAGGCCTTTAGCTTAGCAGTCTGTCTAGACTGATGGAGCACCGGCCTGCAGAACCATAAATTTCAGGGTGAAGAAATGCATCACCAAGGATTGTCTGGACAAGGGAGTTCAAGAGGAAAAGTGTGGCCCTCACAAGAAGTTCGAGAAGCACATTCGGCACCAGAGGCCTGAATGAGATAAAAAGCGTATGCATTCGCATGAGCAACTGACAGATTGAAAAGTCGATAATGGCTGAAAAGGAGACGCAAGCAAAGTTGAATCACACAAGCAGATGTCTTTCCGTTTATTTGTAAGTGGATAGGCTTTTCAATTCGGTCACCGAAGGCCAATTTATCGCTTTGCCTCATTGCATCCTTTGGGAACAGCGAAGATTACCAAGCTGCCATTATATAGCCAGCACAGGACGATCCGAGCAGTACAACTGTTTGAGTAGAGGCAAACTAGAGTTTGATAATTCCCCTGAAATAATCTCAATGAAATCTCAATAATGAGCTGTAAGTAAAAGGGGTCGCTTGCATTTCAACGCTGCGAATCATTTAAATGGTTGCCCTTGGAAAAAAATTGTGACTTCTATATAGGGTTGGTTTTCTAAGGCTTATATCAAAATATTAACTTATATCAAATGTCTTTTAAGATGAAAGCGCGATGACGTCACCACGTCACGCGGCACGAATGCGCCCCTGTGTCGTTGGAGGTATTGACTTCTATAGGGTTGGTTGTCTAAGGCTTATATCAAAATATTAACTTATATCAAATGAGTCTTTTAAGGTGAAAGTGTGATGACGTCACCACGTCACGCGGCACGAATGGGTCCATTGTGCACGCTTTCGTTTTATTTCCAAATTAAAATCTGTTTTCACTTTTGCCGTAAAAATGACATCAGTGCATCGAATGTGGTATCTTATTTGGTGAAATTCGGTCGATTTGAAGTGGTGAAAATAAAACGTGATCGTGGAAAATCGTAGCGAGGGGCCATTTTGAATCGGTTTTCGATTATTGCACCGGATTATTGCACCCTCCCATCACCCTCCCATCACCCTCCCCCATCACCCTCCCATCACCCTCCCATCACCCTCCCATCACCCTCTCATCACCCTGCCTCATCACCCTCCCCCATCACCCTCCCATCACCCTCCCATCACCCTCCCATCACCCTCCCATCACCCTCCCATTACCCTCCCCCATCACCCTCCCATCACCCTCCCATCACCCTCCCATCACCCTCTCATCACCCTGCCCCATCACCCTGCCCCATCACCCTCCCCCATCACCCTCCCATCACCCTCCCATCACCCTCCCATCACCCTCCCATCACCCTGCCATCACCCTCCCACCACCCTCTCGTTGGAGGTATTGACTTATTTAGGGTTGGTTTTCTAAGGCTGTAGGCCGCACCTCATTTTGTCAAATAAAGTGGTATTCGGGTGGTTCCGGTATTTGGGACCGCAGGGACGGAAAGTGCAGGTACGGGGTGCTTGGCACTCCCCAGCCGGCCCGCTCTGAAGGTTCGGATCGGGACACCGGGATTCATTCCGGTCACCCGGTCGGCCCGGAGGTGGGGGTGCGGGGCCTGTCACGGAACGTCAAAACAAACGGCCTGCCGGGGCCGCCAAAAAGTCGGGCGTGAGGGGCGCGTCCACTAATGGAACGCCTCTCGCTTCCCAGATCGAGGGCCACGTGGTCAGGAGAACCTCGTCCCTTCTGGTTGCCCTGCCGTCCCACTGGGAGCGCTGGCAGGGTGTACTTCAAACTAAGCTTAAGTGTCAAGTGTTAAGTTCCTCCTTGCCCTCACAAGGGAAAGGCTAGGGTCAAGCTCTTCCAAATTTCCAAACACTAGAAATCGGACGTCTCAAATTAATTAACTAATTTGTTAATACATCTCAGTCGCCCGCGACCTCTCTAGCGCGGGCGTCGAACCAGGTCATTTCCGGGCGACCAGGCCGAGTATCGGCTCGGCCCTGGCCGAAGCCGTTGATTCCGCCGTAGCACGCTAACGCGTAGGCTCGCGCGTCCCTGGTCCGCCGGGGCTCCGCGGGTGTCCTACCGTGCCCACGTCGCCATGCTCCCTGAATAAGAGAGTCAGACGTGGTGCCCGGGGACGGAGTTCGCTGTCTAAACATGGTAGCGCTAGGCCAGTGGGACCGCCGGGACCCACGTGCACTCACAAGTTGTTCTGCGCGTGGGCGGCAGTATCAGACCGGGGCGCCAAAAACGCTCCCCGGCTAAAGTTCATCCTGAAAGCGCCCACATTGTGCGGACAAACCAAGTCAAGGGCCACGTGGTCAGGAGAACCTCGTCCCTTCCGGTCACACTTTGCCTATCGGCCGGCCTTGAAGACCGAAATTGTGAGGGTGTCACCCGAAAAATGTTATAATTTATATTTGTTATAATTTATATAATTTATATAATTTATATAATTTATAATTTATATAATTAATTTATATATAATTATATATATAATTTATATTTGTTATAATTTATATTATATATAAATGTTATAATTTATATAATTTATATTATAATTTATGTTATAAAAAAATATTAACTTATATCAAATAAGTCTTTTAAGGTGAAAGCGCGATGACGTCACCACGTCACGCGGCACAAATGCGCGCCTGTGTCGTTGGAGGTATTGACTTATATAGGGTTGGTTTTCTAAGGCTGTAGGCCGCACCTCATTTTGTCGAATAAAGTGGTATTCGGGTGGTTCCGGTATTTGGGACCGCAGGGACGGAAAGTGCAGGTACGGGGTGATTGGCACTCCCCAGCCGGCCCGCTCTGAAGGTTCGGATCGGGACACCGGGATTCATTCCGGTCGCCCGGTCGGCCCGGAGGTGGGGGTGCGGGGCCTGTCACGGAACGTCAAAACAAACGGCCTGCCGGGGCCGCCCAAAAGTCGGGCGTGAGGGGCGCGTCCACTAATGGAACGCCTCTCGCTTCCCAGATCGAGGGCCACGTGGTCAGGAGAACCTCGTCCCTTCTGGTTGCCCTGCCATCTCACCGGGAGCGCTGGCAGGGTGTACTTCAAACTAAGCTTAAGTGTCAAGTGTTAAGTTCCTCCTTGCCCTCGCAAGGGAAAGGCTAGGGTCAAGCTCTTCCAAATTTCCAAACACTAGAAATCGGACGTCTCAAATTAATTAACTAATTTGTTAATACATCTCAGTCGCCCGCGACCTCTCTAGCGCGGGCGTCGAACCAGTTCATTTCCGGGCGACCGGGCCGAGTATCGGCTCGGCCGTGGCCGAAGCCGTTGATTCCGCCGTAGCACGCTAATGCATAGGCTCGCGCGTCCCTGGTCCGCCGGGGCTCCGCGGGTGTCCTACCGTGCCCACGTCGCCATGCTCCCTGAATAAGAGAGTCAGACGTGGTGCCCGGGGACGGAGTTCGCTGTCTAAACATGGTAGCGCTAGGCCAATGGGACCGCCGGGACCCACGTGCACTCACAAGTTGTTCTGCGCGTGGGCGGCAGTATCAGACCGGGGCGCCCAAACGCTCCCCGGCTAAAGTTCATCCTGAAAGCGCCCACATTGTGCGGACAAACCAAGTCAAGGGCCACGTGGTCAGGAGAACCTCGTCCCTTCCGGTCACACTTTGCCTATCGGCCGGCCTCGAAGACCGAAATTGTGACGGTGTCACCCGAAAAATCATGCAGCGAAAATGAATGAACTCATTCATTTCGTCATCTAAACAGTGACGCGCATGAATGGATGAATGAGATCCTCACTGTCCCTATCTGCTATCCAGCGAACCCACAGCCAAGGGAACGGGCTTGGCGGAATCAGTGGGGAAAGAAAACCCTTTTGAGCTTGACTCTAGCCCGACTCTGTGGGGGGACTTGAGTGGCCGCAGGCACTCAATAGGGCTGGACCCGTGAAATTTCGGGGATTTTTGGTAAAATTACCTCAGGGTAAAGTTACATAGGAAAACGCCAGGTTAAATTTCCGTCGCCGAAGGACTTTATTTTTATTACAAAATTCATCCGACTTCGCCTCTAGGAGTTATTGAAAATATTAACTTATATAAAAATTAGTTTTCTAAGACTGAAGCGCAATGACGTCATCACGCCCTTAGTTTTTGTAAGACTGAAGCGCAGTGACGTCATCACACCCCCGCCACGAGTGTCGAAGGTCTTTCGAGGAAGAAGAGCTCAGAGTTGGACTGGACACGAGGCGGAGCGGACGCCATTTGGAAGAGCTGAGAGGACTCAGTCGTGATAGGGTGAGTCTGAATGAGTATATCAAGACAAGAACAAGATCTAGAAGGAGGTATGTACGGTGCGAGTCATATAATATATTGTTTAGTTATCGTCGATGAGGAATTTGGGGTTGGAATGGGTGGTCGGCCTGGGTGACTTGGTCTCGACTAGATGCTAGGCCGCACCTCATTTTGTCCAATAAAGTGGTTTTAAAATATTTTTTGATGGTTCTTATGCTTATCATTAGATGCATAACGTTCGTAGCAAGGTGTGGATATATGGATTGACATCGGATGGTCTGAGATTCGGGATTTAGGAGCTTCGAAGTTTTTTCATTAGGAATATATGCGATTTGTTTTGGGGGGCCCTTAGAGCTAACGGAGGCTCGGATTTTAATTCTGATTCCGGATTTCGCAGTCGCTAGTACGTCTTAACACTCGACAGAAACTGGCCCCGCGAAATTTCCAGGATTTTCGGTAAAATTACTTCAGGGTAAATTTACATAGGAAAACCCCATGCTAAATTGTCGTTGCCGAAGGACTTTATTTTTTGCGAAATTCATCCTGACTTCGCCTCTAGGAGGATACAGGGGTATCTGTGGATAACGTGAACCTTTATTTGGCGAAATTCGGACTGGTATTGACCGAGTTATTCAAAATATTAACTTATATCAAATAAATCTTTTGAGGTGAAAGCGCGATGACGTCACCACGTCACGCGGCACGAATGCGCACCTGTATCGTTGGAGGTATTGACTTATATAGGGTTGGTTTTCTAAGGCTTATATCAAAATATTAACTTATATCAAATGGGTCTTTTGAGGTGAAAGTGTGATGACGTCACCACGTCACGCGGCACGAATGCGCACCTGTGTCGTTGGAGGTATTGACTTTTATATGGTTGGTTGTCTAAGGCTTATATCAAAATATTAACTTATATCAAATGAGTCTTTTAAGGTGAAAGTGTGATGACGTCACCACGTCACGCGGCACGAATGGGTCCATTGTGCACGCTTTCGTTGTATTTCCAAATTAAAATCTGTTTTCACTTTTGCCGTAAAAATGACATCAGTGCATCGAATGTGGTATCTTATTTGGTGAAATTCGGTCGATTTGAAGTGGTGAAAATAAAATGTGATCGTGGAAAATCGTAGCGAGGGGCCATTTTGAATCGGTTTTCGATTATTGCACCGGATTATTGCACCCTCCCATCACCCTCCCATCACCCTCCCCCATCACCCTCCCATCACCCTCCCATCACCCTCCCATCACCCTCTCATCACCCTGCCTCATCACCCTGCCCCATCACCCTCCCCAATCACCCTCCCATCACCCTCCCATCACCCTCCCATCACCCTCCCATCACCCTCCCATCACCCTGCCATCACCCTCCCACCACCCTCTCTTTGGAGGTATTGACTTATTTAGGGTTGGTTTTCTAAGGCTGTAGGCCGCACCTCATTTTGTCAAATAAAGTGGTATTCGGGTGGTTCCGGTATTTGGGACCGCAGGGACGGAAAGTGCAGGTACGGGGTGCTTGGCACTCCCCAGCCGGCCCACTCTGAAGGTTCGGATCGGGACACCGGGATTCATTCCGGTCGCCCGGTCGGCCCGGAGGTGGGGGTGCGGGGCCTGTCACGGAACGTCAAAACAAACGGCCTGCCGGGGCCGCCCGAAAGTCGGGCGTGAGGGGCGCGTCCACTAATGGAACGCCTCTCGCTTCCCAGATCGAGGGCCACGTGGTCAGGAGAACCTCGTCCCTTCTGGTTGCCCTGCCGTCCCACCGGGAGCGCTGGCAGGGTGTACTTCAAACTAAGCTTAAGTGTCAAGTGTTAAGTTCCTCCTTGCCCTCGCAAGGGAAAGGCTAGGGTCAAGCTCTTCCAAATTTCCAAACACTAGAAATCGGACGTCTCAAATTAATTAACTAATTTGTTAATACATCTCAGTCGCCCGCGACCTCTCTAGCGCGGGCGTCGAACCAGTTCATTACCGGGCCGAGTATCGGCTCGGCCGTGGCCGAAGCCGTTGATTCCGCCGTAGCACGCTAATGCGTAGGCTCGCGCGTCCCTGGTCCGCCGGGGCTCCGCGGGTGTCCTACCGTGCCCACGTCGCCATGCTCCCTGAATAAGAGAGTCAGACGTGGTGCCCGGGGACGGAGTTCGCTGTCTAAACATGGTAGCGCTAGGCCAGTGGGACCGCCGGGACCCACGTGCACTCACAAGTTGTTCTGCGCGTGGGCGGCAGTATCAGACCGGGGCACCCAAACGCTCCCCGGCTAAAGTTCATCCTGAAAGTGCCCACATTGTGCGGACAAACTAAGTCAAGGGCCACGTGGTCAGGAGAACCTCGTCCCTTCCGGTCACACTGTGCCTATCGGCCGGCCTCGAAGACCGAAATTGTGACGGTGTCACCCGAAACACTTTCCTTTCAGCTGTATCCCACTGGCTTGGTTTTCCACCTGGCTACAAATGTTCACACCAGTGTTTTGCAGCATCAACTGGTGCGCTGTCCCTCGGATGGGCTTGGGCATGGGCATGGGCACCAGCCTCCCAGCATGAGTTCGTAGACCTTGAAGAGGCGTCGAGGCATCGCTGGCATCCTGTTAGGAAGTCCATTTCCTGCCTTAGTTCACCATCAGAGGCTCTGTTTCTTCCCTAATAAGTGATACAACCGTCATGGGCATGAGCATAGGCATAATAGGCATTATTTCGCTCAAGCTTTTGGGTCTCACTATCTGCCATGATCTTTCTTGGGAAAACCACATTTCCAAGCTGGCCTCCAAAGCCAGTCGCCGACTGGGCATCCTCCGTCGTGCGAAGTCCTTCCTCGGCACACCTGAGCTCCTCACCACATACAAGGCTTTCATCCGCAGGTCAATAGAACACTGCTCTCCCCTCTGGGCCGGTGCTCCTGCCTCACACCTAGCTCGGCTTCACGCTGTTGAAACCAAAGCTTTCAGAATTATTGGAATCTCCCGCAATGAAGCTATCTCTGAGGGCCTTTCACTCACTCACCGCAGGCAGATAGGTGGTCTTTCTGTCTTCTACCGACTCCTCTCTGGCCTTGCACCCCCAGCTCTCTCTGTGCTCTGTCCCCCAAATATTCCTACAGGTCGCACAAGATCTGCCAGCAACCCTCTGATGGTTAAACTGCCGAAATCTCGGCTCTCTGCTCACCTTCACTCTTTCATTCCTCTTTTCTCCCGCCTCTGGAATAAACTCCCTCACTCCCTTCAATCCCACTCCTCCCTCCAGGTCTTTAAAACAGCTGTTCACCACCATCTCTTATCTTCCCCCATCCAAAACCTTGATCTTTTCTACCCCTGCTAATTCACCCCAGATCCACCTTGTTTGAAATTCCAACTTCTTTCCTGGAAGTCCTGGCAGTGTCCATATGTTTTATACCTCTCCCACCCCCCCCCCTTCCCATGCCCCCGCCCCAAAGCCCTCGCCCTCTCTCAGATCTCTCGATGTCTCCATGTCTCTCGGTCCCTGCTCTCAAATGTTGTGTTTGTGTCCTCCCCCCTCTCTCCCCATCTTGTCTACTGCTCCCGATGTTATATGTTTTATTTGTCGGTTTGTCTTTCTGTGTGATTAATGTTCGCTCTTTCACGAGCCTCGATGTTGTATACAAAAAAAACAAAAAAACAAAAAAACAAACAGGTTTATTGAAATAAATAACAGGTTTATTTGAAAGTGGAAGAAATATACGGAGTTTTTAGGGTATGATCAATGGAATAATAGAAAAGGTGGGCGTGGCTTGTGAATAATATTCGTTGGTATGCTCGGAGAAGAGGGAGAAATAGGAGGAATTTTTCGGGGTTAAGGGGGTGTTTTAGAAATAGCTATTCCCTTTTTCCCATTCACTTCAATGTAAAATTGGGTGTGTTTTGGAACCCCCATTTCCCTCCTCATAGTGATTATAGGGCCACGTGGGCACCGAGCTTCTTGGAGGCACCGAATAGGTAGCTTTCATCTGGGGCAAACAATTGTTTGTTGTCTCAGCAGGTAGGACCTGTGAAGTCACATAGTTTTGCATCAACATTAAGCGGACTCAATGTGATTTATGCTGGGATGACAGACCAGGAAAAAGTGTGCAGGTGATGACAGACTTTGTGAAATAGGTGCATCAAAGGGAGCAGCGAAGTGTTGAAGGTAATTGGATAGTTAAAGGCAGCCCAGGAGTCCATTGTACAGCATAAAGATTGCTGCAAAAATACACAGTACACTGTTCAGAATTCACTTCAACGCATATTTACAAGTACCGTACCCTGAAGGGTCAAAATGCACAGCCCTCTTTAATTACCTCTGCCACCGAAGGTAGGAGGGTTATGTTTTCACTCCTGTTTGGTATGTCGGTCTGTCTCGTTTGTATCTGTTTGTTTGTTACTTGCGAAAATCGAAGATTTTTCAAGTATATTGGTTGGTCTTGCGCGTTATTACTCGGCAAAGTTTTTTTTTTTTTTTTTAAGTATGTTGATCACTCCGGTGTGTTTGTGTGTTTCTTTGTTTGTGTGTTTGTTTATTTGTCTGCTCACTTATACTTGCCTACAGGTCACAATATTAAACCGATATTCACAGAACTTCACCAAATGGTAGAGTTTGTGGTCCGACAAAATCCTATATATTTTTGAGGTTAAAAGGTCAAAAGGTCAACATAGGCTTGTGATCAGGTCAAGTGGTTGGATCAGGTCAACCACTTTTTTTCAAATGTCTAAAATCCTCAATTTTCATCCGATTGCCTTGAAATTTCAATAGGATTTACATATCGGTGAACTGAATTCAATTACTAACTATTTTTGACATCAGCTTAGGCCAAAAGGTCAACAGGCCAAAGGTCAACGACTTTTTTTTGAATTTCGAAAATCCACAATTTTCATCCGATTGATTTCAAATTTGAATAGGATTTACATAACGGCTAGCTGAATTCAACCACCAACTATTTTTGAGATCAGCATAGGCCACAACGTCAACATAGGCCGAAGGTCAACAACAATTTCAAATTTCTAAAATCCTCAATTTTCATCCGATTGGCATGGAATTTGAATGGGATTTTCATATCAGCGAACTTAAGTCCACCACTAACTTTTTTGAAATCAACATAGGTCAAAAGGTCAACATAGGCCAAAGGTCAACCACTTATTTTTCAAATTTCTAAAATCCTCAATTTTCATCCGATTGACTTGAAATTTGAATAGGATTTACATATCGGCTAGCTGAATTCAACCACCAACTATTTTTTGGAGAGGAGCATAGGCCAAAAGGTCAACATAGGCCAAAGGTCAACAACAATTTCAAATTTCTAAAATCCACAATTTTCATACGATTGACTTGAAATCTGAATAGGATTTGCATATCAGCTTACTGAAACCAAACAACAACTATTTTTGAGGTCAGCATAGGCCAAAAGGTCAACATAGGCCAAAGGTCAACCACTTATTTTTCAAATTTCGAAAATCCTCAATTTTCATCCGATTGACTTGAAATTTGAATAGGATTTACATATCGGCTAGCTGAATTCAACCACCAACTATTTTTTTGAGAGGAGCATAGGCCAAAAGGTCAACATAGGCCAAAGGTCAACAACAATTTCAAATTTCTAAAATCCACAATTTTCATACGATTGACTTGAAATCTGAATAGGATTTGCATATCAGCTTACTGAAACCAACCAACAACTATTTTGAGGTCATCATAGGCCAAAAGGTCAACATAGGCCGAATTTCTAAAATCGTCAATTTTCATCCTATTAACTTAAAATTTCAAGACGATTTGCACATCAGGTCACTGAATTCAACCACCAATTAATTTCGAGGCCAAAAGGATGCATGCTCCAATGAGTGCCATTCTACCTTTTTCTCTTTTGGCAAGTGGCACTCTATGAGTGATTTTTCATCTCTCTGTTTGTCTGTCTGTATGTACAATATAATGTATCAAATGTCTGTATGTCTGTATGTATCAAATGTAGATTCAAATGTAGAATCAAATGTAGTAGTCTGTCTATATTTCAGTCGCCTACAGGTCACAATTTTCAACCGATCTTCACGAAACTTCATCAAATGGTAGATTTGGTCATAAGCAAGAAGCCTATTGTTTTTGGGGGTCAAAAGGTCAATAGGTCAACATAAGCCAAATTTCTAAAATCCTCAATTTTTATCTGATTATTTTTAAATTTGAGGAGGATTTGCATATCTGGTCACTGAATTGAACCACCAACTATTTTTGAGGTCATCTCAGACCAAAATGTCAACATAGGCCAAGTTTTTCTAAAATCCTCAATCTTCATCAAATTAACTTGAAATTTGAAGAGGATTTGCATATCTGGTCACTGTTTTCAATCCCCAACTATTTTTGAAGTCAAAATAGACCAAAATGTACAATATAGGCAAAAGTTCAACCGAGGCCAAATTTCTAAAATCCTCAATTTCCATCCGATTGACTATAAATTTAAAGAGGATTTTCATATCTGGACATTGAATTCAACCACCAAGTATTTTTTAGGTCAACATCATCCAACAACTTATTTTAGGGATTTCGCAAGTATCGTGCTTTGCACGACATATTTCTTCTTTGTTTGTCTGTGAAAACGATAACTCGCGAACACTTTCAGCTATCTTCGTCAAAGTTTACAAGAGGATTTTGAAGGACAAAAGTAAGGCTGTCAATGTTTTTTGACTATATATGTCAAAGATCAAGGTCAAAGGTCGTGCATAGCATGTTTTCTCATTTGTCCGGGCAATATCTCAGCCATCCTTTGAGCTAGGAAGCTGAAATTTGGGCAAAATAGTGAACACATGCTTGGGCAAAAACTGTATTTCTATTTTTTGATTAATCAATTAATTGTTTGATTACTTAATTATTATCGATTTGTTAAGTACTTATTTATTTTCTCTCTCTCATCGAAGCAATATGTCAGGCAACCTTTGAGCTAGGAAGTTTATATTTGGACATGACAATGACCAAGTGATTTGCCTGTAAAGGGTATTTTTGATTTGATTAATCAGTTAATCAATTAATCGATTAATTATTTCATTTTTCAATTAATCAGTTAATTTTCAAAAAAATACAGATTCAGATGAAACAGTGCTGGCTTAGGTATGCTATAAGCAAATTGATTAAGAAATTAAATATTTTATGATCATTATTTATTTATTTTAATTACACAATCAATTATTGCTTCTCTCGATTTTCGGCACATGTCAGGCTATTTCCTGACACCTTCTTGTGTGTTTGTCTGTCTGTGAGCAGGATATCTCAAAACATTGTAGACGGATTCGGACGAAATTTGGGAGACAGGTTGGGTGTGTGATGAAGAAGAATTGATTCAATTTTGGTGAAGATTCAAATCTGGATCTGGATCCGACATTATTTTTTTTAATGCAGAGTGATTGAGCCAAAAACCATATATAGCATGATATTCCAAAAGGTTGTGGACTGATTATGACAAAACTAGGTGGATGAGTTGGTTTGGCGACAAAACAAGCCAATTAGATTTAGGTTCAGCCGAACAGTTCAATCTTGATTTCATCAGACCACAGAATCTTGTTTCTCACAGTCTGAGAGTCCTTTAGGTGCTTTTTTGCAATCTGCAAGCGGGCTTTCATGTGTCTTTCACTGAGGAGAGGCTTCCGTCTGGCCACTCTGCCATAAAGCCCAGATCGGTGGAGCGTTGCAGTGATGGTTGTCCTTCTGGAAGTTTCTCCCATCTCCACACAGGATCTCTGGAGCTCAGCCAGAGTGACCATCGGGTTCTTGGTCACCTCTTACCAAGGCCCTTCTCCCCCGATTGCTCAGTTTGGCCGGGCGGCCAGCTCTAGGAAGAGTCCTGGTTGTTCCAAACTTCTTCCATTTAAGAATTATGGAGGCCACTGTACTCTTGGGAACCTTCAATGCAGCAGATTTTTTTTTTTTAGGCTTCGCCAGATCTGTGCCTCGACACAATCCTGTCTCTGAGCTCTGCAGGCAGTTCTTTCGACCTCATGGCTTGGTTTTTGCTCTGATATGCATTGTCAGCTGTGAGATCTTATATAGACAGGTGTGTGCCTTTCCAAATCATGTCCAATCAATTGAATTTACTACAGGTGGACTCCAATCAAGGTGGAGAAACATGTCAAAGATGATCAAAAGAAATGGGAGGCATCTGAGCTAAATTTCAATTTTCATAGCAAAGGGTATGAATACTTATGTCAATGTGATATTTCAGTTTTTTCTTTTTAATAAATTTGCAAAACTTCCTAAAATCCTGTTTTATCTTTGTCATTATGGGGTATTGACTGTAGATTGATGAGGGAAAAAATGAATATAAACGATTTCAGCAAAAGGCTGCAACATAACAAAATGTGAAATAAGTTAAGGGGTCTGAATACTTTCTGAATGCACTGTATATGTATACAGTCACGTGAAAAAGTAAGTACACCCCATGTAAAGTTTTGACTTTTTCAACATATTTCAACATGCAGCTATTTGATCTTCATTTCAACAATATTGATAGATAAAGGTGGTATAACATAACAAATATCATGATACATTTACATTTTGTAGTCCATTGCATAATTTAAATAGACATAAATGCAAATTTCGCATGTGGAAAAAGTAAGTACACCCCACATTTATCACGACTTCAACTACCTAAAATTAGAATCAGGTGCACCAGCTCAGGGGCAAATGATTAGAACATCGTTAGAGAGGATCTTGGAGGAACCTGTCTTATTTAAACCTCAGACATTTAGTTTGGTTTGCTCTTTATTGTTGAAGTGTGCGGTGTCACCATGCCCAGATCAAAAGAGCTCTCTGAAGCCTTCAGAAAGAAGGTTATAGATGCATACGAGTCTGGGAAGGGATTTAAAAAGATCTCCAAACAATTTGAAATCAATCATTCGATTGTCCGGAAGCTCATCTACAAGAGGAGAAGACTCCAAACAACTGCCAACTTGTTTAGGCCAGGCCACCCCAGCAAGTTCAGCCCAAGAGCAGACAACAAGATGCTGAAAGAAGTCTCTAAGAACCCCAGAATAACATCACGGGACCTACAGGTAGCTCTTGGCGCTGTTGATGTCAAAGTGCACGAGTCTACCATTAGAAAGGCTGCACAAATTTGATCTACATTGGAGGTGTGCCAGGAGGAAACCTTTGCTGTCCAGAAAGAACATCAGGGCAAGACTAAAGTTTGCCATAGAACACCGAAGCAAAGACCAGTACTTCTGGAACAATGTGCTCTGGACAGATGAGTCAAAGGTAGAGCTATTTGGCCACAGTACCAGAAGACATGTTTGGCGAAAACCAAAGACAGCATTTGACCACAAGAACCTGATACCAACTGTAAAGCATGGTGGTGGAAATACAGACTTGGCATTTAATATGGAATATTTTTATTGTGGGGGTGAACTTACTTTTCAAGCTGACTTAGAACCAAAAGTTCATTGGAATTATGTTGAAACTATTCTAGATTTTGTTAATGTGACCTTTAAAAGAAACAAAAACCACATTTGACATTTCGAAGCAAATAAATTGATCCTTGAAAGTGATGTAAACTGATATCGAACTCAATTCACGGACAGTACTGTGTTAAACTTCTGTACGTATTCCAGAAGTAACTCTTTATTTTGCACATTAGCCCAAAACATTTTCAACAAAAACAAAAGCTAAATTATGACTGTGATTACAGACAGTAAAATTAAAGTTCAGTACTTCGTGTAACCCCCACGAGCATTCAGGAGAGCACGTACACGTCGAGGCATGCTGTTCACGAGATTTGCCAAGGTTTGGACAGGAATCGCTTGCCATGCAGTGACAATAGTCTGCTGCAATTCACGCACAGAGGTCGGCTGCTGGTCCAAGTGGTCGATTTGACGCGTTAATTCTGCCCACAAGTTCTCTATCGGATTCATATCCGGGGACATGGCAGGCCACTCCATATGATCGACACCACTGTCAGCAAGAAAGTGTTGGATCATGCAAGCACGATGAGGTTGTGCATTGTCATCTTGGAAGACAAAGTTTCCTCGAAAGGCTGCATGAGCAAATGGAAGCAATGTTTCTTCCAGAATGACCCTGGACTTGAACTGGTTCAGGTTTCCATTCAGAACAACCAGGTCAGTTTTGCCCCCTGCATGAAAAGCAGCCCAAACGGTCACCCCACCACCTCCAGCTTGGACTCTTGGCACTATACAATCTTCGTTGTGGGCTTCACGCACTTGTCTGCGCACTCGGACGCTGCCATCTTGACGATAGACCAGAAATCTAGACTCGCCACTGAAGGTCACGTGATTCCAGTGTCATGGCTGCCATTGACGGTGCTTTCTGGCCCACTGCAATCGGTGCTGGCTTTGTTGTCTGGTCAGGCGTGGCTTTCTCAGGGGATGCCTGGCACGATAGCCTGCTTGAACCAGTCGATGGTTGACTAGCCTTCTGGATACAGGCACAATTGTCAGTTGCTGCCACTCAGCCCTAAGCCGATTAGCTGACTTGGTCCGGCCATTGCAGACTAACCGGTGCAGCTGGCGATCATCTCTCCTTGTGGTTCTGTGTGGACGTCCTGGCCTCGGTATTGGAGTAGGGACACCCCTCTGAGCATTTCGTTTCAGGATCTTTGACACCTGACCTTGAGTGATGCCATACTGCCGAGCAATAGCACGCTGTTTCATGCCAGAATTTCGTAAAGCCACCACTCCATGACAAACAGCATTGTCAAGTTGACGGACCATCTCCAGAGGAAGCGGCAATAACTTTTGTAGAAGTGCAGCAGTTGTTTTCCACTAATACAGAACGCAACAACCCTTATATTCCCGATTGTGAAGCCAATCGTCAAATGTACCTGTCCTTACATTTTGTCATGCCACCTGTGATATAATCCTGTTATTGACTTCTTGCTGCGAAAGACAATCAGTAACATGGTTCTTTCAACAAAGACATCACCGAAGGGTAAAAGAAACTCACCAGATTGATATACTGAGTTCAGAAAGTAAACCCAAGTCAAGAAAAAATATATATTCCATATTAAATGCCAACTCTGTATTATGGTTTGGGGCAGCTTTGCTGCATCAGGGCCTGGGAAGCTCACCATCATAGAATACACTATGAATTCATCATTGTACCAGAGGGTGCTTGAGGATAATGTGAGGCCATCTGTCGGAAAGTTGAAGCTCAAACGAAGGTGGACCTTGCAACATGGCAATGACCCTAAACATACCAGTAAATCCACCAAGGAATGGCTGAAAAGAAAGAAATGGACGGTTCTGGAATGGCCAAGTCAAAGCCCGGATCTAAATGCCATCGAGATGTTGTGGGGGGATGTGAAACGAGCTGTGCATGCAAGACACCCCTCAAACATCGCACAGCTGAAAGAATTCTGCATGGAGGAGTGGGCAAACATTTCTCACAGTCCATGTCTGAGACTGGTAGACAGTTTTAAGAAACGCCTACTTGAGGTTGTTTCTGACAAAGGGGGCAATACCACATATTAGAGCCAAGGGTGTACTTACTTTTTCCACATGCAAAATTTGCATTTATGTTTATTTAAATTATACAATGGACTAACAAATGTAAATGATTCATGATATTTGTTATATTATATCACCTTTATCTATCAATATTGTTGAAAGGAAGATCAAACAGCTGTATGATGTGTTACATATTTATGAGAATGTATGTGAATTACGATTCAGGTCTTTGCTTATCAATGTGTAGTCGATTAAAGGTTGTTGTGATTAAAGGGTCAGGAGCCCTTCTGGGAAAAAGGAGACCGGAAACGGAAGGAGAAAAGACACGAGGTCCTGGAGAAGCGACGATTCTTCTTCTTCCTCGCCGAGCTCGGACGCGAGCGGTATCGCTATTGAGCAACGTAACAGAATCGGCGTGTAAAAGCCCGTCTGGCGAGAGGAGTTACCGGGACGTGTAACTACCCTTTGACACGTCAAGTCACTGTGGGTTCGTGCACGGAACCAAGCGTCCGGCACAGTTTGCCTCACCGTCTACAAGGCCGCGTACGGATCGCACGTTGGGCCTCGCGCACTGGGCAAGCCGCGTGTTGCTTTGCCGGCTTTGCTTTACCCGCTTTGCTTGGCCCGGAGGTGTGCACTGCAGCCGTTGTTCCCGGTACAGGACGTGCACGGTGGAAGCACGTCAGGAAGGGTCCGTTCAACCGCCCACGTGCGGAGATCGAACTACAGGAGCACGGAGACATTGAGAGAGACATTGACAATGGAGGGAGTCGGGAGTGGGGCTCACGTGAGGAATGTATAAGATGGCCATCTTAGAGTTATGGTAGATGAGTTTACATCTTTGTACTATTGATTGCTGATTGTTGATGGTTGTTGATTGCTCGGGGAATATATCCTTGATTATTCCGGATCCTTGGTGTGGGGTTTTTTCTTGATTGGAATTCATATTGATTGCGTTACGAAAGCGCATACACAATAGATCTTTCTGGCGGAGTTCCTCTCACGGTCCGGGGGTCACCGAGACCAGGTAGTCACCGGGAGGACCACGTAACAGAATTGGGGGCTCGTCCAAATTACGATTTGCGGATTCGCAATTGGGTCTACGTCCGGGATTTAAAATTGTATAACATAATAAAATAATAATTTTTATTAATTAAAATTAATTAATTAATTATTAATTGGTAAATTTTTGAGAAATTGGGGTAAAGTCTTGGGTGAAGGTTAACAGGTGTTAACGATAGTCACCATGGCGTTTGTTGCACAGAACTTTGCGGTAACACCTAGTGAGGCACAGTTCCGAGCGTTACTAAAAGCGGACCTCTTGAAATTGGCCAAACATTTTAACTTGGAGGTCCGAACTAATGTGAGGAAGGCAGAGTTGCAGACCACGGTGATACAATCTATGGTGGGATTAGGAACATGGGACGAGTTAGCCTGGGAGTGGCTACCCGAAGAACCAGAAGACGTTGAGCTCCGGAAACTGGAGTTGCAATTACGGAGCCAGGAACGGATCAAAGAAGAAGAAAGGAAAGCAGAAAAGGAAAGAGCAGAAGAAGAAAGGAAAGCAGAAAAGGAAAGAGCAGAAGAAGAAAGGAAAGCAGAAGAGAGGAGAGAAGAGAAACAAGCAGAGGAAAGGAGAGTGGAACGAGAACTCCAGGAAAGGTTAGAAGGGAGAAAAGCAGGGGAGAGGAGAGCTGCAAGGGACCTCGAAGCAGAGGAGAGAAAAGCGGAAAGGGAATTAAAGGAACGTGACATGGAGCTTCAGCAAGAAATTAAATTCAAGGAGCTGGAGTTAATGAGAGAACGGGGAGAGGTACCACCCTTGCTGATGGGGTCGACACCTAGCCAGAAAACCTGGGATGTGGGCAGACATGTGAGGCTGGTTCCACCCTTCAGTGAAAAGGAAGTCGCTAAATTTTTTCCACACTTTGAGAAAGTGGCTCGACAGTTAAACTGGCCGGAGGAGGCCTGGACCATACTAGTGCAAAGTGTGCTGGTGGGAAAAGCTCAAGAGATTTATTCGGCGCTACCAATGGACCAATGTGCAGATTATGAGGTATTGAAGAAGCACATCCTCAAAGCCTATGAGTTGGTTCCGGAAGCTTACCGGCAAAAATTCAGGAATGCCAGGAAGAGGGAGAGTGAGACCCATGTGGAGTTTGCCAGAGTGAAAGAAAACATGTTTGATCGGTGGGGTGAGTCAAAAGGAGTCGGGAAAGACTTCGAAACATTGCGTGACTTGATACTGGTGGAGGAATTTCAACAGTGTGTCCACGAGGACATCAAAGTGTACCTGCAGGAAAAGAAAGTACCAAAGTTGTGGGACGCAGCCACCATGGCAGATGATTATGCCTTAACACACCGGATAGGGGTCCACGAACCTAACTCCTCGCCTAGATCTCCGCAGGGGAGGTGTGGAACAGCAGGTGCGGAGAACGACAATACATGGCGGCGGCCTCGAGATGATTATGGGGACAACGCTGATACCCGAACTGTTCGAAATCAGGGGGCTACGGGCCCAAGACAAACTTATTTTTCGGGGGGCCCAAGGCAGACCACGAGTTTTTTCTCCGGGCCTACTTGCGCTTTTTGCAAGAAACCTGGACACTTGATGTCCAGTTGTTACCTCATGAAAAGGGAAAACCCAGAGCGGAGTCCGACTATTACCACTCCGAATGCGATGGCAAGCGTAAGAAATCGCCCACAGAAGAGTTACCAACCATTTATTTATGAGGGGTTGGTCTCACTCAAGGGAGACTTGACTAACTCAAGACCGGTTAGGGTTTTGAGGGACACAGGAGCCCATCAATCCTTAATGCTTGAAGGCATTTTGCCATTGTCAAAGAGTACCGCAACTGGTGATAGTGTTCGGTTACAAGGGATCGGTGGCTGTGTTAGTGCCCCACTTCATGTCATCCATTTGGAATCCGATTTGGTGTCAGGACCGGTCACCGTCGGTTTACAAGCCACGCTTCCTGTAGAGGGAGTATCTGTGATTATTGGGAATGATTTGGCCGGGGGGCAAATTTATGGTAACCCGAGGGTTGGTAAAGAGCACAGCAGGGAAAATAACACCCCACCAGCTTGGGATGGCGACAAAAGTTACAAGTTATTTGTAGGGGGACTGAACTTCAACACAGAGGAAGAAGTTCTGACCTCTGTCTTCAACAGATATGGGCCGCTGGTGGAAGTGCGGGTGGTAAAAGACAGGAAAACGCAACGGTCAAGAGGGTTCGGCTTTGTCACGTTTGCAAGCACAAGAGACGCGAGGGAGGCAGAGAAGAATTGGAATGGTAAGGATTTGGAGGGTCGGACCATAACAGTAGGGAAGGCATTTCGTAGGCGTCGAGAGGTCTACAGAAGAGGACAACTTGGCAGTAGTTTTGGGGTTGGCAGCAGCCGATATTACTATGGAGGCTCCCAGAGTTACGGCACCTCCCGAAAGAATGAATGTCAGAGCACTGGCCGAGAAGGAGACCGCCAGTCAGGTAACGGCTGGGACAAGGGGTCCCACCGTAACTGTTAGGAGTCTGGAGAAGTTGAAGCACTATATACGGGGGAGTCGCCGAGCCGGGGCTCCTACACGGACTAACCGTGAACGCCACGTTCTTAAAGGCGTCCAGGTAGTGAACTTTCCTGCACGGACTAACCGTGTACTCCACGTTCTTAAAGGCGTCCATGTAATGAACTTTCCTCCCCGGACTAACCGTGAACTCCACATTCCTTAAGGCGTCCATGTAGGGAATACTCCGCTGGGCCTCCCGAAAAAGTGCTATAGAGAGGGTTAAATTTGGGGGCTTTGGTCACCACCTCTTAACCGTCATTCAAGAGAAACTAGAAGTGGTTGACGCTTGGTCCAGAGGGAATTAATCTAGGGGATTGTGTGAAATTTTGTTGCTTTATTTTTAAGTGATGACTGTGCCCGGGGGGAACTGATGAGTTGGGGGGGGGGGGGGGTGAGTTATCTGGTTTGTTTATCCAAGTTGGCTGGCAAAGAAAGTTTTCGCTGGGTTCAAACTTTCTTTCTTGAAGGGGGGGAGTGTTACATATTTATGTGAATGTATGTGAATTACGATTCAGGTCTTTGCTTATCAATGTGTAGTCGATTAAAGGTTGTTGTGATTAAAGGGTCAGGAGCCCTTCTAGGAAAAAGGAGACCGGAAACGGAAGGAGAAAAGACACGAGGTCCTGGAGAAGTGACGATTCTTCTTCTTCCTCGCCGAGCTCGGACGCGAGCGGTATCGCTATTGAGCAACGTAACAGAATCGGTGTGTAAAAGCCCGTCTGGCGAGAGGAGTTACCGGGACGTGTAACTACCCTTTGACACGTCAAGTCACTGTGGGTTCGTGCGCGGAACCAAGCGTCCGGCACAGTTCGCCTCACCGTCTACAAGGCCGCGTACGGATCGCACGTTGGGCCCCGCGCGCTGGGCAAGCCGCATGTTGCTTTGCCGGCTTTGCTTTACCCGCTTTGCTTGGCCAGGAGGTGTGCGCTGCAGCCGTTGTTCCCGGTACAGGACGTGCCCGGTGGAAGCACGTCAGGAAGGGTCCGTTCAACCGCCCACGTGCGGAGATCGAACTACAGGAGCACGGAGACATTGAGAGAGACATTGACCATGGAGGGAGTCTGGAGTGGGGCTCACGTCAGGAATGTATAAGATGGCCATCTTAGAGTTATGGTAGATGAGTTTACATCTTTGTACTATTGATTGCTGATTGTTGATGGTTGTTGATTGCTCGGGGAATATATCCTTGATTATTCCGGATCCTTGGTGTGGGGTTTTTTCTTGATTGGAATTCATATTGATTGCGTTACGAAAGCGCATACACAATAGATCTTTCTGGCGGAGTTCCTCTCACGGTCCGGGGGTCACCGAGACCAGGTAGTCACCAGGAGGACCACGTAACAGATGAAATATGTTGAAAAAGTCAAAACTTTACATGGGATGTACTTACATTTTCACGTGAGTATATATATATATATAGTGTTGCGGATATGAGGACTGTATATTTTTTTGATTGTGTGAATTATTATTATTGTTTATTCTGCGCCTCCTGCCTCCGGAGCTGTGTAAAGGTCAAAGGGCATCCCATAATTAGTCCATAAAGCATCCACACCACAGCCAATCATAGAATACCCCTGTTCAATAGTTATATCTTATTATGTGTTTTAGGGTAAGGCTGTGTCTCCCATTAATTGAAATACTCCATTGCACCAGTGAAAGAGATAGATTCCCTTCATTCCCACTCCCAACACTTCCATTCCCCCCTTTTCGTCAATTGCAATTCGCATTGCAAACTGCATGTTGGGCGGTTTTCCCTTCATCCGCCATTGACCACGAGGCAGGGTTGGGGAAGAAAGGCGGGTCCCCACCTCGTCATAGAGGGGAGGAGTGAGTCAGCCCCACTCAACCAACCACAAACAAGGGGTTGGACTTGGAGAGGGTGTGGAGAGAAACATCGAGGAGGTTCGCGAAGGTTGAGGGGCGGGGCCTATATAACCCGCAGGCAGGGCGTGTCCAAGGCAGATGAGCTTTGACGGGATGAGCTACGACAAGAGCGGAGTGTGTGGTTTTTTTGGTCAGAGCTGGGTTGGTCGTCAGTGGTGGTCAGTGTTTGCGGAGAGTGGAGGGGTTGCGTTGAGTTGTCGGTGGTGAGGAAGAGTTGGACTAAGCAAGAGAGAAAGAGTCCTGGAGTTAGTAAGAGAGAGAACCCGTCACGCGAGAGAACCCGTCACGCCAGACCCCCCACCAGCAGCGTTGGCTTGGCTCCACCAAGCAGCTTCGACCCGCTACCCCGCGCACACGACAGGATCGGTGGCATCGGCGGCCATCGAGGTCCAGCCCGACGTCCCGTGCAGGATCAAACTCCAGCCAGCTCCGGGCCTTCCTCCAGCCACCCACCTCCTGTCATTCCTGCCTGCAATTTCCATCCATTTGCGTACGTGAGTTTGTTTTGTTCGTGCTGTCCTGGGTAGTAGCAATAAGTCTGTATAAGCTAAAGATTGCACTGTGTCACCTGCGTCTCATGTCCCTGTAAATAAACGTGACTGCTTGCTTCCTACTTATATGTGTAAATAATAAATCCAATTACTCTTCTGTCCGTCTTCTCGTCTTAATTCCTTTTCCTCTTTGCATTCGGTCGTTTTAGAGTTTTCCAGATTGGGCAGCTGCGGTGCGATACGGCCAAAGTTTGGGTGGAATCGGGTTCTAGTCGGGGAATAACTGTTCGGTCGCGGTCATGCCAACCGCTCGGTCAAAATAACATCTTAACCGCATCCGCAACAATTGGTGTCAGGAGTGGGATACGAGGCCCGAAGCGTGCTTAACGCGCTCAAAATTACAAAGTGCTGGAAATTTGTGTTGTTGTAAAGGAAAACCCGAATTTTGAAATCGCGCCATGGCTGGTCAAGGCGATCGGATGCCGGTGGGTGAGCTAGAGGAGGGGTTAGGAGTAACCCAGGATCAAATGGAGGGGAGCAATGAGGAGGCGGTTGAGGGAGTATCAGACGCACAAAATGGCACTCTCACGCACGTGGTATCAGACGCACAAAGTGGCAGCTCGCACGAGCGCGGGGTAGCCGCGCCCGCTGCGCAAATAGCGGGAATTGATGTGCGGGACCTCATCGCGCAGAATAATGCAGCCATACTAATGGCAAATATGGGGCTAGAAGCAAAAATGGATGCTCAGGGTGAGCGAATGGGACAAATGGGGAACCGGATGGATGCTCAGAGTGAGCAAATGAGGGCTCAGAGTGAGCAATTAGGGGTAATGGGGGGCGAAATGGGGGGCAAAATGGGAGAAATGGGGGGCAAAATAGGAGAAATGGGGGGCAAAATGGGAGAAATGGGGGCAAAATGGGAGAAATGGGGGAACGGCTAGAAGCTAAATTTGAGGGGTTAGACAACAGGATAAAAGAGGTAAAGAATGGGTTAACGGGGGTGGAAAATAGAATGGCTGCCCAGGAGAATCAGTTAGAGGGGGTGAAAAATGGGTTAATGGGGTTAGAAAATAGGATGGAAGACAAATTGCGGGAAATAGGGGAGCAATCCGCCCGGGAAATCGAACAGATGGGGAACCAGATAGAGGAGGTGAAAATCGGGTTAGAAAGTAAACTGGATGCTCAGAGGGATGAATTGGGACAGATGAGGGTGGCATCTACAAAAGAGAGGAAGGAGATGAAAGAGGAGATACGACGAGGTGTAAGTGAGGAGGTCTCGGGGGTACGCGAGGAGGTAAAGCGAGGCGAAAAGCGTATCGAGAAAGAGGTGAGGAATAATACGGCAAAGTTACAAGGGGGAATAGAAGATCTGACGGAGGAGGTGGAACAGCTGACGGAGGGACAGACGGAGTTAGTGGAGCAGGTACAAAAGAACACTGCGGTACTAGGAGGGTTAAAGGCGACACAAAAAGAAATTAAAAATGACTTAATAGCGACACAGAGGCAATGTCAGATGGTACGTGAGGGACTGACAATGAGGTTGGACGAGGTGACAGAGGTAATGGAGACGAAGGACCAGCAGGTGAGGATGCACATAGAGACGGTCACGGTAGCCTTAGAGGACGAACTTGAGGAGACGCACCGGGAAATAAAAGAGGAGGCAAAAATTAGAGGAAGTGGAAGAAGAGGTGAGTGAAATTAAGAAGAGACGGGCAGAAACTAAGAGAGAAATACAGGAGGAGGTGATGGAATATGTACAAGGTCGGTGCTCAACTCATGATGTGCTGCTCACTACCCCAAATAAAGAGTTTGCAGGTGGCAAAAGAGGTGCGGAGACGAGGTGCCAAGGTGAGTGGCGAAATATTCGGCAATGTATATGATGTGAGGAAAGCTTCAGTCGGCTTGGGGATTGGTTTGGATCCGGGCGTTCATGAAAGGCCGTTGGTGAAGTGTGCGACAGGTCTGGTGTGCGAAAAAAGAGGGGTGCGAGAATGTCCGACCATGGGGTGTGTGAGGAAAAAGTGCGCGCCGACCAGTGAGTGTGCTGTCGAGAGTGAGTCGGTCGTAGCGCGTGTGCGAGGGGGTACATGGAAGCGCGGTGTGGTAAATGTTACGGAGGAAGTAACGGGAGAGTGTGTGCAAGAGGATGCACGAGAAAGGTGTGTAACGGACGGGTGCATGAGGAAAGAGTGCGCTGTCAAAAGTAAGGAAGGATGCACACCTGTGGTGAGTGTTACAGAGGATGTAACGGGAGAGGATGCGCGAGAAAGGTGTGTAACGGACAGGTGCATGAGGAAAGAGTGCGCTGTCGAGAGTAAGGGTGAGTGCGTTGTCAAGAGTGGTGGTGAGAGTAGTGAGAGTGGCACGGAGCGTGAGTTAGATGTGACAGGTGAGCGAGGATGTACACCTGGAATGGAAGGATGCACACCTGGAATGGTAGAGCGTGTGTGGGAATGCACACTTGAGTTGGTCGTGAGGCACGTGGTTGGGTGTGCGAGTGAGAGCACACCTGTGATTGTCACAGAGGAGGTGACCGAGGAAGGGGCGCGAAGAGGTGTGTTGGTGAGGTGTGCGAGCGACGAATGTGTGCCAAGGTGTTCGGTGGTCAGGTGTGTGACCAAGTCTGTGAGCGGAATGAGTGTACCTGGGTGTGTTAGAGAAGGTACGACCAAGAGCAGGGAGACGGCTGGATGTATGAGCAAGAAAGGGGTAGCGTATGCATGTAAGCATGCAGGTGAGGCATCGACGGTAACCGGGTTAGCGGTTAGAGCGACTTTTAGCCGAATCGGGCCCTCGGTGCGCGCCGGGCAGCTTCGCGTGCCGCGAGAACCAGCGGGGATCCGAGCCACGGCGGGTTCGAAAGGACCGCCGTACGCGATCCATGCTGGGCCTCGCTTGGAACGGCCGCGTCCGTGCTCCACTAGGCGGAGCGGGCAGCTCGATAGGAAGGGTCGTCATGGCGACCACTTTTTGTTGAGACATGCCGGCAAGTCGAGATCGGGACATTGGATGGCTCCACGCCGAGGTGGTGCGTGGGATCTCGGCCTGGGTAAGCCCCCGTCCCTGCCCTGAATGCGGGACGTATCCAGCCGCTGGCACAAAACAACCCGCATTCATTGCTCGGCTGTACGAAGCCGAGCTTTAGAAGGGAATTGGCGCACCGAGAGGATCTAATAAGTAGACGAGTGATGAGGTTAGTGTTTTGGACCCAAAATTAGAAAAAGGCAAAATTTGATGATTGGTACGGTGATTGGCAGATGATTGGCAAAATTTTTGATTGGCTGAAATTTGGTGTGCCAAATTGATAGTAGGACCTCCCCGATGTGGTGGGATGGCAACTCTGTCATCCCTCACAGACGGGGGGCAAAGGAGCACTAGTTTATGGGGTTGATGGCCGTGAAAACTAGCCCGGGTGGGTTAGGATATCGTGTGTAGGGATCTAGCGAAGATGACATTAGGTGACGTTAAGATTAGTTAGTGACAATGATACCTGTAGTGGGGACGCAGGTAGATTAGAGTGGATGATAATGACGTGGTATGTGCTTAGTTTCAAGGGAAGACGGGGAGCACTAAGTTAGCAGGGCAACAGGTAGATCAGATGATGCCGTGTGTTTGAGGATTGAACAGGTGAGATTGAACAGGTGCGATTAAACAGGTGTGATTGCACAGGTGTGCAACTGGACAGGTGTGTGGAGCAGTATATGAGTAGGAGTGATAGTGATGTGTATCGTGTTGACCAACTGGTCCAGGAAGAGGAGGAGAGTGCAGGTGGCACCAGGTGTGATTGCACAGGTGTGCAACAACAGGTGAATGGAGAATGGTTGTGTGAAAGGACAGGTGTATGGAATAAATGGTATGGAGTATTGGAATGGATGGTCGTGGAGTGAGTATGGTGGAAATTGTGGAGTGGAGTGGATGGTGCGAAGGTGTGAATGGGGGAAGAGTGGACCCCCATCACGGATACCCGGGGCGGGTAGTGTAAGTGTTAGGTAGAGGGTACAGGTAAATTGTGGTTGGATATTGGCATCTGTGGTGCGGGTGAAAGAATGGTCTTTGGATGGGTGCATTAGTGTTGTGGAAATGGCTGGGCGTGTAGCCTGTTAGTGTGTGTAGTTGGTTTGGGCACTCCACCACTGTGAGGATGTCGGCCAGGTGAGGCCGCAGGTGGGCTCTGGGAGCCGGTAGTTGTGGATGGGGCCCGAGGATCCGGAGGACGGACCCGGGTAGCCCAGTGCCAGAGGGCACCAAGGGGTGACAGAGCCAGGAGGGGCCTTCCCCAATTAGATAGGTTAGGGTGAGGAGCTAGGTAAACTCGGGTGGCAACTGCAGTGGTGGAGGTGTGCAGGTGGGTATACCTGCTGGGAGAGCTACACGTCACAGCCCAGAAATTGTGCAAGGGCACCGGGAGATGATTCGGGGGAGTGAGACCCCAAATTGAGAAGCACCACAGTTTGGTCAATGGGAATTGGTTTTTAGAACCCATAGTGTAAGTTGGCCAATGGATTGGCAGGGAAAGACCCCGGGTAGTGTAAAGTGTGTTAATGTCATTTAGAAAGTAGTTAGGATGAAGTCTCCTCGCACCATCTGCATCCACTCACCTGAGGTGACAGGTACTCCACACCATGCCAGGTTGTTTTTATTATTTTTATTGTGCAAATGTTAGGATTGTGAGACGCATCATGACGTGGGTGTGACATTGTGCTTTGTTGTTCCATCTCTTCCTCCTTATGAGGATTGATGACGAATTGGGTGATGGCAAATTTTGGATAGTGGGGGAGTGAAGACGAATTTGGTATAGGAGAAATATGGGGAAGACGTGACAGTAGTGACGAATTTGTAAATGGGTAGATTTTGTAAATATAGGGTAAGGGCAAGGGTAGTGTAGGTGACAGGGGGGTGACGTACGGTAGGGACGAGCTTTCTCACTTCGCCCTCCGTACGCATTTCGCCTTGCATTGCCTTATTGATGTGTACCCTTGTGACCTAACCCCTCGCTCATTTGTCTCTTTTGTCTCCCACATGACCTGTGCGCCATTGGGCGCCGAGGGGAGCGTGCGTGTGTCCTCCATTGTGCACCCGGAATTCCCAGAACCAGCTGTCTGCATCGATGCACCACATTATGGACCACATGTCTGTGGCCAAGCACCACTTATGGACCCCATGGGTTGGGGCATGGCCCCTCTGCTGGAACCGGCCATGAGGGCCCGAAATCTTGCTGGCGGACCTTGGCCACAGGGCACCGATGCCCCACAGGTGAACCACACGTAGTCGGCCCTGTGGGCCATAAATAAAATAAATAAAAATGGACACATTGGGTGCAAGTTTTAATACAAATAGGCCGCCAGTAAGCAAAGCAAAGGAATGACAACAACTGGAAGAAATGATAATAGCCAGCAGAGGGAGCCGAAGAGCAAGAGATAACCTGCAGGGTTAGGGGTTGTTTGGTTATTTTTATTATTGAACACTGATGAACTGTGGTGACTGCACCGATTGGTGCTTGGGGGTGTATTGGTGCATTTTTGGGTGCTTTCATGGTGCATTGATGCAGAGCAGACTGTCTCCCCCCCAGAAAGAACAATCACAGGTCCTGGGTTAGTCTTGTAAATAAAAATAGCGTCATTGTAAATAATGCTCCCCACCGTCAGTGTGTAGTTTGAAGACCATTCCGCAATTCGGTTAACTGTGGGCGTAAGTCTGTTAGGCAGGGTGCAATGGAGCAGCGGGACACATTTATTTATGTTTTAAAACTGTCGCACTCAGGGTCAGGTTAAAAGTAGAGGGAACTACACCTACGTGTCACACTAAATAAAAGTTGTAGGCCGGGCCGTGCATAAGAGGAGGAGGGTGCAGTGTTGCGGATATGAGGACTGTATATTTTTTTGATTGTGTGAATTATTATTATTGTTTATTCTGCGCCTCCTGCCTCCGGAGCTGTGTAAAGGTCAAAGGGCATCCCATAATTAGTCCATAAAGCATCCACACCACAGCCAATCATAGAATACCCCTGTTCAATAGTTATATCTTATTATGTGTTTTAGGGTAAGGCTGTGTCTCCCATTAATTGAAATACTCCATTGCACCAGTGAAAGAGATAGATTCCCTTCATTCCCACTCCCAACACTTCCATTCCCCCCTTTTCGTCAATTGCAATTCGCATTGCCAACTGCATGTTGGGCGGTTTTCCCTTCATCCGCCATTGACCACGAGGCAGGGTTGGGGAAGAAAGGCGGGTCCCCACCTCGTCATAGAGGGGAGGAGTGAGTCAGCCCCACTCAACCAACCACGAACAAGGGGTTGGACTTGGAGAGGGTGTGGAGAGAAACATCGAGGAGGTTCGCGAAGGTGGAGGGGCGGGGCCTATATAACCCGCAGGCAGGGCGTGTCCAAGGCAGATGAGCTTTGACGGGATGAGCTACGACAAGAGCGGAGTGTGTGGTTTTTTTGGTCAGAGCTGGGTTGGTCGTCAGTGGTGGTCAGTGTTTGCGGAGAGTGGAGAGGTTGCATTGAGTTGTCGGTGGTGAGGAAGAGTTGGACTAAGCAAGAGAGAAAGAGTCCTGGAGTTAGTAAGAGAGAGAACCCGTCACGCGAGAGAACCCGTCATGCCAGACCCCCCACCAGCAGCGTTGGCTTGGCTCCACCAAGCAGCTCCGACCCGCTACCCCGCGCACACGACAGGATCGGTGGCATCGGCGGCCGTCGAGGTCCAGCCCGACGTCCCGTGCGGGATCAAACTCCAGCCAGCTCCGGGCCTTCCTCCAGCCACCCACCTCCTGTCATTCCTGCCTGCAATTTCCATCCATTTGCGTACGTGAGTTTGTTTTGTTCGTGCTGTCCTGGGTAGTAGCAATAAGTCTGTATAAGCTAAAGATTGCACTGTGTCACCTGCGTCTCATGTCCCTGTAAATAAACATGACTGCTTGCTTCCTACTTATATGTGTAAATAATAAATCCAATTACTCTTCTGTCCGTCTTCTCGTCTTATTCCTTTTCCTCTTTGCATTCGGTCGTTTTAGAGTTTTCCAGATTGGGCAGCTGCGGTGCGATACGGCCAAAGTTTGGGTGGAATCGGGTTCTAGTCGGGGAATAACTGTTCGGTCGCGGTCATACCAACCGCTCGGTCAAAATAACATCTTAACCGCGTCCGCAACAATATATATATATATATATATATATATATATATATATATATATATATATATATATATATATATATATATATATATATATATACATACATATATATATATATATATATATATATATATATATATATATATATATATTGTTACGGATCTCAGAGACGGCACTCCCCTTAGCAAGGGGGGGTTAATCCCCTTGGCCTGTTAAGCTGGCCGTCTCTAGTCCTGGTACTTATAACGCTCCTTTGCGGGGTGAAATTGGTCAGGGTTATTGGTCAAGGTGTTCTCCCGAATACCTTTACCAATCCCTCCGCAAAGCAGGGAGACAAGTACCGCTCGAACCACGGACAAGATGGTATTTGCCGAGTGGTTTAGCAATCCGCGATTCGGGCCGTTAGCAATTGACTAACCCGATCATGAGCGTTGGCCAAATCGCGCCACAGGTACCAATGGGGAAAAGACTAAAGCGACCGGATGAGAGGAAGCCAAAGAACCAAAAAGGGTAAAGGGTGAACACAGGTTTATTTCTATACTAAAAGAGGAAACGAAAGAAGGGCATTTACAAGTAGGAAAAAGCAGATACACAGGGCAAACCTTAAAACAGTCTTAATTATCAACGCCCAGGACAAACACACAGACTTACACGAAAGGGGAAGAGCAGGCAGGAATGACTGGAAGGAATGAGAAAGCCCAGGCAGATGGTAGGCGTCGAGGTCCGGCTCCAGGAGTCGACTCGCGTCGTGGCGAGAAAACCCTGGCAGGCAGCGAGCGTGTATCATTGACCGCGAGCGGACGTTGCATATAGCGGTGGTACTGGGATGCTCCGTATGTAATAAATGGCTCGTGCCAACGCTCTCTCTCTTGAACAAGATGGGGGAGATGCCAGTTCGTAGCGCACTCCAGCTCCTTCTCTTCTCATTTGTACCTTCTCACTCGTCTCTCTCAAGCAGTCCGTCGCAGCCGCTTTTATTGCCCGTGTAGGAATCAAGCCAACGGCTCTGATGACATGCCTACCGGTTGGCTCACCGCGGCGCTGGTTGGCCGGCAAAGGGCGCGCTGACTCCACCTCTGATGATGCGTCGACGTGCCACACCCTGTTCTTGTGGCTCCGCCCCCTTCTTCCTCCGCTTGCCCGCATGGCTTATGGCGGCGTGGTGCCAACAAAAACAGCCCAATGCAACGGCGGCGAACGCGGCTGGCAAGCGACGTATCACAATTTGGAGAGAGCAAAATGGACGGAATGGGGCCTATCTTATTTGATTAATGCAACGCAGATTCAACTATTGGGAACAGATCCTTAACTGAAACACACAATAATGAAATAACTACGGAGAGGTCCTATGGTTCGCTACGTGTTGTACATGGACTAACTAGGTGCGATCTTTAACAAAGCCAATTGATGGGGATATTTACAGGGGGTCATTTATAAGGGAAACATTTACTAAAATTTACTAGTGAAGGTTCTAAAAACCGCAACAATATATATATGTATATGTATGTATGTATGTATGTATATATATATATATATATATATATATATATATATATATATATATATATATATATATATATATATATATATATACACTACCAGTCAAAAGTTTTAGAACACCTCAATTTTTCCAGTTTTTTATTGAAATTTAAGCAATTCAAGTCCAGTGAATAACCTGAAATGGTACAAAGGTAAGCAGGAAGACAGACAGACCATTATAAACCTTAAAAGTGTAGGTCTTTCCTTTGGAGAAATTGCAAAGAAAGCCAAGGTGTCAGTGAGTACAGTTTCCTACACCATCAAAAGGCACTTGGAAACTGGCGGAGACCCTGACAGGAAGAGGTCTGGCAGACCCAAAGCCACAACAGAATCAGAAGACAAGTTTCTGAGAGTCAACAGCTTGCGTGATAGGCGGCTCACAGGACAACAGCTTCAAGCACAGCTTAACACTGGTCGAAGTAAGCAAGTCTCAGTTTCAACTGTGAAGAGAAGACTTCGAGCTGCAGGTTTGACAGGTCGAGTGGCAGTAAGAAAGCCATTGCTAAGATGGCAAAATAAGAAAAAGAGGCTTGCCTGGCCCATGAAGCACCGCCAGTGGACTACTGAAGACTGGAAGAAGGTCTTATGGACCGATGAATCAAAATTTGAAATCTTTGGTTCATCACGCAGGGTTTTTGTATGCCGTCGAGTAGGCGAAAGGATGGTTCCTCAGTGTGTGACACCAGCTGTCAAACATGGAGGAGGAAGCGTGATGGTCTGGGGCTCTTTTGCCGGATCCAGAGTCGGCGACTTTCACAGAGTGACTGGCACCCTGAACCAAAAGGGCTACCACAGCATTTGGCAGCGCCATGCAATACCCTCTGGTATATACCTAGCTGGTAAAGGGTTCATCCTACTGCAAGATAATGACCCTAAACACACATCTTGGCTATGTCAAAACTACCTTCGAGGAAAAGAACAAGACGGTAGGCTTCAAATCATGGAATGGCCAGCACAGTCTCCAGACTTAAACCCCGCTATTTTGTTGAGTCAAAAATTTAAATTAAATTTTGTTAAACAAAATGATTCTATGATTTCTTTTTTTATCTCCAATTGTTTATTTGTTCTATGCTTAATTTCAGAGTACATTGAGACATTAAACTGCGTAAATTTCAGTAAAAACTGGAAAAATTGAGGTGTTCTAAAACTTTTTACTGGTAGTGTATAGATAGATAGATAGATATATATATATATATATATATATATATATATATATATATATATATATATATATATATATATATATATATAAACTCATATATATATACTCATTACGCTCCCAACACACCTCCATACTTCTATCGCCTCCCTCTTCTCCGTCCTGTGGAATTTTCTTCCATGGTCTATTTTTCCATGCTCTTCCCTCCAAGCCTTCAAGACTACTGCCCATTGCCTCTTCCATTTCAACCGTTGAGATTTTTTTACAATGCTTTTGGCCGCCCAATTTGCCATCACACCACGTTTTCGGATGACCCTTCACCCTCTGATGTCCCATTTTTCTGGATACGTTGACATCTGCAACATACCTTGGACTGCCAAAATGCTGTGGGTGAGATGAAGTCATAACCATCATTGGCATTCTCTCGTAATGAGGCCAAGACACATGATCTTGATGATTTCTCATCCCAAGCATGTTGCATCATAATCTTTCAACACCATTCATCTGGCCTCACCTCCTCCACCTTCATATTAGCATATTACCAATAAAAAGATAGAGTTAGAATTTAAAACATTCTTACAAAATATCAAGACAATTCTCATCTGTGCCGCGATGGAAGTCACACTAAAACTCTGCTATGCCGAAGCACCGAACAGTAGTTACATTTTTCATTTGGTTCCCCAGACAGTTAAAAGTGCTGGAATATTGACAACAACTATTAGCCATTACAAATGAAAATTGATTTCCCCATCCGGCATCAATTTTCCACTTTCTTTCATGAAGATGTGGGGAAAGCAGCACGAAGGCATTAACATGCACGTAGGGTGTTTCGTGCTACATGAGAAACCTGCTCAATTGTCGCAAAACGATTCCATCCATCTCCTGTCGGCGCTTTTCATTCATTATTCATTTTGTTGGTGAAGGATTAGAAAGAATGTCTCCTCGGAGTTGCAATCCATCATATTCACTGCCATTGTTTCAATAATAATAATGATTACAATTATATATATATATATATATATATATATATATATATATATATATATATATATATATATATATATATAATATTGTTGCGGATATGAGGATTGCATTTTTTTGATTGTGTGTATTGTATTGTGGTAAATTGTTGTGTAACATTGGTTGGATATGGCCCCTCCTGCCTCCAGAGTTGTGTAAAGGTAAAAAGGGCGTCCCGGTAGTTAATTCCATGAAACACCACATTGCAGGACACTATAAGACCCTTGTTCAGTAGCTTATATCTTTATTATGTGTTTTAGAGTAAGGCCTTGTCTTCCAGTAACATGACACTCCATTGCACCAAGTAAAAGAGATAGATTCCCTTCATTCCCATTCCCCAAAACCTCCATTTCCCCGTTCGTAATGGCCAAGCCTCAAATTGGCAATTACATCCCCTCCAATTGCCGCCATTGACCACGAGGCAGGGTTGGGGAAGAAAGGCGGGTCCCCACCTCGTCATAGAGGGAAGGAGTGAGTCAGCCCCACTCAACCAACCACAAACAAGGGGTTGGACTTGGAGAGGGTGTGGAAAGGAACAGCAAGGAGGTTCGCGAAGGTTGAGGGGCGGGGCCTATATAACCCGCCGCGGGACGTTCCCGAGAGAGAGATGAGATGGGCTGAGAAAGGAGAGGAGCTTTTACGAGAGATGAGCTGAGATCTGAGATGAGCTATGACAAGAGCTGAGTTGTGAGGTCCCAAAAGCAGAGGTCATCCAGGGAAGCGCAAAAGCCTGATATTCGTCACCTTGCTCGCCAGCGGCAGCGTCTACAGCAGCAGCAGCAGCAGCGTCCCCAGCAGCCACCACGCTCGCCAGCCATTTGGGGCCTGGACGGCGGTTTGGAGCAGGGCCACGGAGGAACGGCGGCTGCCCAACGCGCCGATTCGTGCTGCCGAACCAATTGGACTTTCCTCTCCTTCCAGCCAATTCCTATCATCATTCCCCGTGTGAGTCGTCTTTGTTTGTTCTGTCTGGGGTAGGTAATTAAGTCTGTATAAGCTAGTAATTTGCACTGTGTTACCTGTTTTTTTCATGTCCGCTGTAAATACCCGTGACTGCTCTTTTTGCTTATGTGTGTGTAAATAATAATAAACCCCGTTACTCTTCTGTACGTCTTCTTCTTCTTCCTCTTTGCATTCGTCGTCTTAGTCTTTTCCATATTGAGTAGCTGTGGCGCGATACGGCCAACGTCTGGGTGAATCGGGTGAATCGGGGAAGAACTGTTCGGCCGCGGCGCCTCCGCTCGGCAAACAACATCCTTAACCGCGGACCGTAACAATATATATATATATATATATATATATATATATATATATATATACATACATATATATTGTGAGAAACCACCGGTGAAACCACCTGTTCTCACCCAGATTTGGTGCCCCGCCCACCGCGTGACGTGGCCTCCTTGGAGCCTCACGCGATCGGGAGGCGATTCGGCACGTGATTGGTGGAGAGTCGAGAGAGGCGGTCGCCATCTTGTGAAACGGACGCGGCTCGAAGGCTCCGAGTGGGAAATCTCAAAAGGGCTTTCCTTGAATCCTCACGACCGCCGAGTTGGGCTGGTCGATTACAGTTCGGTATTTTACGAGCGAGTAACTCCGGAAGAGAACGAGTGATTCCCGGATCTCGTAGATTGGAACCGCGAGTGATTGCCTGCTTCGTGTTGGAGCTGCTGGCCGACCGTTCCTGCCGGCCTTGTGCGGTGAATTCCATCCTGTTACCCTCCGAGTCCCGGAGATCGTCGATTGGAGCCGCGAGTGATCTTCCCTGCGTCCTCTTTGGAGCGTCTGTTGCCGACAGTTCCTGCAGGCTTGGTGCAGTTTATTCCATTCTGTTACCATTTATGGTTTTTGTGATCGAGCCAATAAAGCATCGTGCCTTACCCCTAGAAGGCCGATTAAAACACAATTGTGTTTATTGAGTTCTCTCTGTCCACTCCGTGGACTACTTGAAGCCCGGACATTAACGTCCGTATTCCGTGCTGGGAACCATTTCACAGCCGGGATCGCGACAAATGGGTTGCTCGTCCTAGGATCTTTCAAGTGAGAGACATTCGAATTGAGACGGGAATTCGGCATCTGCATCTTCTCTGCATCTTCTCGCCGTAGGACGCTGTCTTGGGTGGTGCTTCACTGCAGAATAAGTGAGCCTCGGATCCCTCCAAACAACCGACAAAAAAAAAAAAAAAAACGTGAGTATTTGTACGTGGTATTTTTCTCATTGGCAATTTGATGTGCGGGTGATATTGTGTAGTTCGTGTCGTATTTCCCCAACAGAGCGTTGTGTTTGAGCGTTGTGTTTTGTGCCTTGTCTTATGATAACTCGTAGCCAAGCTATGTCGACCAGAGAAGTGAGAGTTCAACCTGATCATGTTGACAGTCACGTGGGTGGCGATGTGAGCGACGCAAGCAGCCTTGACCCGGTCACTCAACCCGAGATGTTAGGAAGCGATTCCATCATGACTAAATGCATGCGTTCGCCCTTCTGGACCGGGCTGACTCCGGTTCAACAACTTGACATGTATAACAGGGAGAATGACAGGGCAGAGGCAGAGCGTGCTGCGGCAGCAGAGGGAGAGCGGGCAGCAGCAGAGGGAGAGCGTGCAGCAGCAGAGAGAGCGCATGCGGCAGCAGAGACAGCAGCAGAGAGAGAGCGTGAGAGAGAGAGAGAGAGCGTGCTGCGGCAGCAGAGAGAGAGCATGCGGCAGCAGAGAGAGAGCGTGAGAGAGAGAGAGAGCGTGCGGCAGCAGCAGAGGCAGCAGCAGAAGCTGAACACGTCAGAGAGCATGAGTTGCGAATGTTGACTGAACGACCGCGGGCAGAGGGGTCTGCTGCAAGAGTCCCGGAAACTGTTCATGTTCGTTTGCCGGACTGGACGGGAGACACGAAGCCAGAAGCGTATCTGGAGATGGCGGAGAAGTTGTTGGCTGCCGGTGGCATTGATGAGAGCTTGTGGGTCGGCCATCTTGTGAGCCATCTATCTGAGAAGGCGAGGGAGGTATATGCGAGGATGGCAACCGAGGACGCAAACAAATACAGGGCATTGAAGGCCGAGATTTTGAACGCCTATGCGGTGTCCGCATGTATTTATAGGAGAAATTTTTTCAGCTGGACTCGTGAGTCCAGTCAAACCTATGAGGAACATTCGCGGGCCTTGTTGGAACAGCTGCAGAGATGGTTCAAGGGGAGCAAGGTTGAGTTACCTCAAGCGGTTGCGGAACTCCTGGTGCGTTACCGTATCGATCAACAGCTTCCGCTTGACTTAGCATTGTTTCTTGTCGACAAAGACACTGTTTCCTTGGCAGACTGCGTCAACCTTATTGATAAACATGTTTTGGCATGCAAAATGCTGCAAGTCACGCAGTCGCGTCGTAAGACGGAGGAGTCTGCGATCAAGACCGCCCCCCGTCTGCCCGGCGGCTGGATCGAGGGGAGGGGTTCTCCGATGCCCTCCACTGGTGGCGGTCGCGAGCCGCAGACCAGGGCAGGGCCCTGGTGCGATTTCTGCAAACGCGTGGGGCACGGTGAAAAACGCTGCTTCTCTAATCCCGCTAGTCCGGCCTACCGAGGCAACCCTCCTGTTAAGTCGGAGGGAGATCAGTGGAGCTCATCCGCCGGGCCCTCGCACACGACGGTGGCATCGGTGACCGAGGTCACTGCCACCGAGGCTAATTCCATTCATCCACTGTACCAGGATTATTCAGGGACAGCCTTAGTGGGTGGCCCTGATTCGATGCTGAAGTTTGAGGCCCAATACCTTCGGGATACTGGGGCGACACGGTGTGTTCTCCGGGCGGGGGTAGTTCCGGCCTCTCAGATGCGTTATACCGGCGAGTATACCCTCCTTCGGGGCATTGACCGGGTTCTTGGCCGGTATCCCCTTGCCCTCCTCGAGGTCCGGAGTGACATTTTTAAGGGTCCAGTGACCTGTGTGGTGGTACCCTACTACCCGATACCCGGGGTCTCCTTGCTGATTGGCAATGATGCCATGGCCAGGGAGGAGTCATTGACTCTGACCTGTGGGGGGGTCACTAGATCCCAGAGTAAACAGGCGGAGAGAGTGGCGGAGTCAGACATATCTTCACTCTGGCCCGAGGAGCCTAGCGCCTCGACTCCAGTTCCCGACGGTGACGTTGCGTCAGCTGAAGTCCACCCGAGCCTCCCGTCAAGCCACCCTCAGGTGCCGTGCTCCTTAGGGACCGCTTCCGCCATGTCGCGATTCAGCAGGAACGCTAATGCTAAGGTATATGTGGGAAACCTGGGCAATGGAGCAGCGAAAGCCGAGCTAGGGAGGGTCTTCGAACATTACGGACCACTCCGCAACGTATGGGTTGCTCGAAACCCACCTGGATTTGCAGTTGTTGAGTTTGAAGAGCCACGAGATGCTGAAGATTCGGTCAGAGCCCTTGATGGAAGGTTAATTTGCGGATCGCGTGTGTGCGTCGAGATGTCGAATGGCATGTCGCGGCGGCCTCGTTTCAGACGCCCTTTGGTCCGCAGGCCTTTCGACCCGAACGATCGATGTTACCAGTGCGGTGAAAGGGGTCATTACGCATATGACTGTTGTTCTCGACACCGGAGGAGTACCCGCCGCTCTAGGTCTCGGCCCGTTTCCTTCCTGTCAACGCTTCCCCCAACTTGAGTTTGGCCCCCTTGCCTCTCTATTGTGCTTTGTGTGAAGTGTAACTCTTGTAGGGTAGATATTAATGTGGTGTATGGTGTTAAAATTTGTGTGTGAAAAAAAAAAAAAAAAACACCAAACTGGTTCATTGTTAACCTGTTAATGCCTGTTAATTGCCTGTGCGTTAATAATTGCGTTATTGTTGCGCTATTGCGTTGCGTTGTATTGTTGCGTTGTTGCGTTATTGTTGTTAATAAGTGTTAATAATTGTTAATTGCGTTAATTGCCTGTTAGCGATTACCGCCATCATCTTGCCATGTGATTTGCACCTACTACAAATACTGGTTTTAAAAACGCCGTCTATTCGACGGGGTTTTTACTTAGGGGGGGAGGACTGTGAGAAACCACCGGTGAAACCACCTGTTCTCACCCAGATTTGGTGCCCCGCCCACCGCGTGACGTGGCCTCCTTGGAGCCTCACGCGATCGGGAGGCGATTCGGCACGTGATTGGTGGAGAGTCGAGAGAGGCGGTCGCCATCTTGTGAAACGGACGCGGCTCGAAGGCTCCGAGTGGGAAATCTCAAAAGGGCTTTCCTTGAATCCTCACGACCGCCGAGTTGGGCTGGTCGATTACAGTTCGGTATTTTACGAGCGAGTAACTCCGGAAGAGAACGAGTGATTCCCGGATCTCGTAGATTGGAACCGCGAGTGATTGCCTGCTTCGTGTTGGAGCTGCTGGCCGACCGTTCCTGCCGGCCTTGTGCGGTGAATTCCATCCTGTTACCCTCCGAGTCCCGGAGATCGTCGATTGGAGCCGCGAGTGATCTTCCCTGCGTCCTGTTTGGAGCGTCTGTTGCCGACAGTTCCTGCAGGCTTGGTGCAGTTTATTCCATTCTGTTACCATTTATGGTTTTTGTGATCGAGCCAATAAAGCATCGTGCCTTACCCCTAGAAGGCCGATTAAAACACAATTGTGTTTATTGAGTTCTCTCTGTCCACTCCGTGGACTACTTGAAGCCCGGACATTAACGTCCGTATTCCGTGCTGGGAACCATTTCACAGCCGGGATCGCGACAAAATATATACATATATATATATATATATACATATATATATACATATATATATATATATATATATATATATATATATATATATATATATATATTATAATGTCCTGTATATACATTTGGTCCTCGTTTAAAGTCATGGTTACTTTCTTGAAAACCATGACGTTAAGTGAAACGACGTTAAATGGATCAATTTATCTCATAATAAATTAAACAAATAGGTATATTAAGGTTCCTTCACCCACATTAAATGCATTACATTTAAGTACATTCACACACTTGTCATTTCTTATATACTAGGACGTGCCCGTACGTGGGTGCCCGTTCCGTGGGCAAAAAAAAAAAAAAAAAAAATTCCCAAATTTAAATCAAGTGTACCTCCCTGTCTTTGCTAGCCATGACATTCGATGCCATTGACCATTGCCACTCCTACGCCACGGTGAGGCGACAGGGTAGGATTTGTAGGAGACCTGAAAGTGCAGTGTCAGTATGTATTCCATGTTCGAATTGTTTTAGTTTTAAAATAGTTAAAAAAAAAAAAGGTTTGCAAAGCATATCACCAAATTGAAACAGAATTGAAACAGAGCAGAATTCGTTATTATTATTATATTACTACAAATTATTGCAAATTATTACATTACAAATTTTATTCGTTAATGTTAATTCCCTGCCATCACCCTCTGCCATCACCCTCTGCCATCACCCTCCCATCACCCTGCCATCACCCTCCCATCACCCTCCCATCACCCTGCCCCATCACCCTGCCCCATCACCCTGCCCCATCACCCTCCCATCTCCCTCCCATCACCCTCCCATCACCCTCCCATCACCCTGCCATCTCCCTCCCACCACCCTCTGCCATCACCCTCTGCCATCACCCTCCCATCACCCTGCCATCACCCTCTGCCATCACCCTCTGCCATCACCCTCTGCCATCACCCTCTGCCATCACCCTCTGCCATCACCCTCCCATCACCCTGCCATCACCCTCCCATCACCCTGCCCCATCACCCTGCCCCATCACCCTGCCCCATCACCCTCCCATCTCCCTCCCAAACAAAGAATAATAAAAATTGTCCACATGTACATTGTACACACCTTTATGTCGTTAGCACCTCTTCATAAACAACATTGCAGAGGAAACGGCGCTTCTTCTTTGTTTCCTCGTCCTGGGCAAGAATGCGGAGGCTGCTGGATCTGCCAACCCTACAGGCCGCCACGTAGAACTGACAATGGCTGAAGAAGTCTCTTGGGCAGAAGATCCCAACATGGTGTAGCGACTGCCAAAAGAAGTTGTGCACTTATTTTGATGAATTCTTTTCGAAACAATTTTTCTTCAATCAATAAATAAATAATAAGAATTGTCCACATGTACACACCTGTATGTCGTTAGCAGCTCTTCATAAACAACATTGCTGAGGAAACGGCACCTCTCCAGGAGATCCTAACATGGTGTACGACTGCCAAAAGAAGTTGTGCACTTTTTTTGATGAATTCGTTGCGAAACAATTTTTCTTCAATAAATAAATAATAATAAAAAATGTCTACATGTACATTGTACACACCTTTATCTCGTTAGCACCTCTTCATAAACAGCATTGCAGAGGAAACGGCGCTTCTTCTTTGTTTCCTACATTCCAAACCGCGAGGGAAAACAACACGGCACGTCGACACAACAACGTGTCCTGTGATTGGCCGTACGTGGCTGCCAGTAGCTGCCCCCCCCCCCCCAAAAAAACTTTCACCGTCCGGCGACTGAATTTCAGGGGAAAAATAAAACGCTCTTCGCTTAAAACAACGCCCTTCGCTCTGACTGAATTGGGACAATGTTTTTATGTTTTTAATTGAATTACTATCCGTAATGGCGCACGCTCTCACAGGAGCTCCGGAAGGTCGCATATCGCAGTTACGATGAATCGCAAATTAGTTTTTATTAGTTTTAAAACATAGTTTAACGCCAACATAGTTTGCCAACGTGAAATAAATGAATACGCTCTCAAATGTGCCGTCCGAGGCAGAGTCTGTTCGCCACGTTCGGCACACGTGATAACTCGCTGCTCTCTGATTGGTTGAATCGTTTTTTGGACATAGCTCGGTAACTACTTGTCCGATTAATATGAAACCTTGAAAAGGCACATCCTCGGGTCCCCAGCAATATACCTGGCAAGTTTCAAGTATATCGGACCCGTGGTTGTCGAGAAACAGCGGTCACAGACAAACAAACACAAACACAGACACACAGACACACACACACACACACACACACACACACACACACACACACACACACAGAGATTAGTGGAATTATAGATAGATTCTGTTTTGCACATTGTAATACAGCATGTAAACAAGAAAAAGAGCAATCAGAGATTGCAAACCCTCGCCAGGATGTATTTTCAGTGGTTTTTAAGGCTTTTGTGTTAAAACAAATATGGCGGCCGAACTACGTGACCGATGATGTCATCATAATTATTTTTTCGAAACTAATTTATTCCTAGATTATGCTCAAGAAATTTCATTTTGATCGGATGAAGTTTTGTACTTGTCGAATTATGACGTCATAATAGAGGCACCTGTGACATCATCATTAACATATTTTATTCCCCATGGAGAGTTCTTTACAATGAGCCATGTCTCAATTTTTTCGATTCAGCGCTTTCGGAAATATAGAGGTGCAATTTTTTTCGGTTTTTCCAAGATGGCGGCAGAACCACGTGACCGATGAGGTCATCATTATTTTTTTCTCCACCAGTTTTTGCCGACATGGTGCTCAAGAAACTGCATCTTGATTGGATGAAGTTTTTTACTTGTCGAATTATGATGTCATAATGGAGGCACTTATGACATCATCATTAACCATTTTATTCCCCATGGAGAGTTCTTTACAATGAGCCATGTCTCAATTTTTTCTATTCAGCCCTTTTGGAGATATAGAGGTGCAAATTTTTTCGATTTTTCAAAGATGGCGGCCAAACCACGTGACCTATGACGTCATAATTATCATTTAAAAAATTCTACAGGTGGAGTTGCACCTATGGTGAAAATTTCCTGTCAATCAGACCAACGGTTGCAGAGAAAGTCATATTTATTTTGTGCAGACAAACAAACAAACAGACAAATGGACTCAAATGCAATACCCTCTCCTCAGGCGAGGGTAATAAATGTAAAATTAACGACAAAAAAATCACCCTTTAGTACAACAACACAACAACATGCATTTTAAAGGTCATTTTCCCTACTAGAGCGGGGGTTAGCCTTGCGGTCCCCATGACAATCTTCTCCATTTTGCCCTATTTTCTGCATCTCTCCTTGTTAACCCCCTTGCCCGCATTTCTTCTTCCACCATCTTTAGCCAAGTCTATCTCGGTCTTCCCCATCCTCTACTTCCTTCTACATTCATTTCCATCACTCTTCTCAACCAGTCACTTTCATCCTTCCACAACACATGACCAAACCATCTCAACCTGTCCCTCTTCACAGCATCAATCACAGGCTCTATTCCCATCATCCTTCGCAATTCATCATTTGTCTTCCTCTCTCTCAACGATACTCCGCACATCCGTCGAACCATTCGCATTTCCACCCTTTCCAACCTTCGTTGCTGCTCTACGTTCATTACCCATGCCTCACTCCCATAAATCATAACACTTCTCACACATGCAGCATACACCTTTCCCTTCAGCTTCAACGACACTCCCCTCATCATCAGCATGCCACTCAGTTCCCGAAACTTCTTCCATGCACATCTCACTCTAGCAACCGTTGCTGAGTCTGATCCACCTTCTCCATTCAGCATGTCTCCGAGGTAGCAAAATGTTTTCACACCTTCCAGCTTCACGCCGTCTCCAAGTTCCAACTCAACATTTCCTCCATCTGCAGCTCCCTCTGTGCACACCTTACATTTGAATGTAGCTGCCACACTGGTTAATGACCCTCTCAGACCACTACATTTTTGATGAACCCACTCAGCGCACATTGTACATTGAATGGAGTTCACTCTGACACCCTTCCTACACACAGCACAGGGCCACTTCCCAGTTCTTTCCACCTCACCACATGCTTTACCACTTGCCATCACCTCCGCCTTTCCGATATTCACCTTCAGACATTTTGTCTCCATACATTCCTTCCACTTGTTCATCTTTTCCTTCAGTCCATCCATACTTTCCGCAATCAACACCAGATCATCTGCATACAACAACTCCCACGGTAAACCCTCCTTTACGTTCTGAGCCAGCACCTCCATCACAGCTACAAATAGTAGTGGACTTAGTACCGACCCAACTTGCACTCCCACCTTCACCTCAAACTCACCACTGTTCCCGTCCTTCATCCTTACAGCTGTGCGCGCTCTTTTGTACATTGCCATCACTACTCTGATCAACCATTCCTCCACTCCTAACTTCCTCAATGCCCATGTCAATACTTTGCGTGGAACCCTATCGAATGCTTTCTCCAGATCAACAAACCCAAGAAACAATTTCTTCCTCTTCTCCATGTACTTCTCCTGCAACTGCCTCACAATGAAAAGCGTGTCTGTCATTCCTCTTCCTGGCATAAATCCAAACTGCATTTCGTCGATCTTCACTTTCTTCCTTATCCTCCTCTCCAACACCCTTTCCAATACCTTCATTCCATGCTCCAATGACTTTATCGCTCGGTACGAGCCACACTCCAGAGGGTCACCTTTCCCCTTGTATAGAGGGACGAGGGTACTCAGTTCCCAATCCACTGGAATGCGGCCTTCTTTCACCACCAGATTACAGATCTCTGTCATTCTCTTCACACCCCAACTTCCTGCTGCCTTCAACATATCTCCCACAACTCCCATCGGCCCTCCCACTTTTCTACCCTTCATTGCTTTTATCGCTTCCTCATCTTCCTTCTCAGTTATCTTCTCTGCCGGTCCTAAAACTGGGTTACTCTCTATGTTGCCATCCCATTCATTCTCTGTATTCAACAGCATTTCCATACATCTTTTCCATCTTCCTTTAATTCCATCTGGGTCGACAACGATTTGTCCCACTTCATCCTTCAAGCAATTCACCCCCATCACATCACACCTCTCTTTGGCTATCTGCTTTGCAATCCTGAATACTGCTTTCTGACCCTCTTCCGAATCCAAGCGTTCTCCAAACTTTTTCCTACATGCCTCCTGCGCCTTTGCTTCTTCTTTCTTTGCAGCCTTCCTGGCTGCCTTATAACTTTCATGCTCTGCTGTTTCTACTCCCGTACCCTTCGCCTTCTGCCACTCCTTGAACTTCTTCCTCTTCTCGTCAAGCCTCTTTCCAACTTCATCATCCCACCACCATGTTTCCGAGTGCCTAGGTGGTCCTTTTGTCCATCCACATACCTCACCAACGGCTCCCAATAGACTAGCTTTCATTGACATCCAACCACTTTCAAGCTCATCCACATCATCCTCGACCCTACTCAGCCTCTCTTTTAATGCCTCCCTTACTGTCACCTCTTTCAACCTCCACACCTTCATTCTCGGTTGGTACTTCACCCGCCGAGCTCTCCTCGCACCGTTCACCCTTATGTCGCAGACAACCAAGTGGTGCTGTGCAACAGCCTCCTCCCCCGGGATCACCTTTGTGTCCCGGAGGTGCCCCCTATCTCGCCTACGCACCATCAGGTAGTCAACGGTTGTCGTCGACCCACCTGACGTGTATGTAACAAACTTATTATCCTCTTTCTGGAACTGAGTATTACAAATGAACAAATCAGCTCCATCAGCAAACTCCAAAATCCTTTCACCTTCTCCATTTCTCACACCATATCCGTAACCCCCATGAACTCAGTCAAAACCATCCATACTCCTTCCCACATGTCCATTTAGGTCTCCTCCTACCACAACAACTTCCTCATCTTTCACGTTTTCCATCAGTTTCTCTATCGCACACCAGAACTTGTCCTTCTCTTCATCGCTTCGACCAACCTGTGGAGCATATCCCGAGATGACGTTCACCAAGAGCTTTCCAATCATCATTTTCACCATCATCAACCTATCACTCACTCTAGTTACACTCACCACACTGTCTACAAACTCCTCAGAAAACAGGACACCAACACCATTCACGCCCTCCAGGCACCCTTGCCACACAAACCTGTATTTCTGTCCCTGCCTACCCTTCACCATTCTCACACCACTTCCTTTCCATCTCGTCTCTTGCACACAACATATGTCCACTCTTATTCTGACCAATACTTCCACCACTTCTCCTGATCTCCCTGTCATTGTCCCTACATTCCATGTCCCAAACCTCAGAAACCGATCTCCACTTCGGGCTGTACCCTGCCCATATGTAGTTGTAATTGTCATGGTTCTCTTTTTTGAGGCAATGTTTTTATGGCCGGATGTCCTTCCTGACGCCAACCCTCTTAGTCGTCTCTTACGACACGCAGGGATACGGCGTACCTATTCTAATCCAGGGTACACACTGGGAAACGTTTAAAACAAGGAAATTCTGGGGGGGGGGGGGGAGGGCGGCGTCAGCATCACGGCTGCAGTTTAAACATATTTAAATAATATTTAAACAAAACCATGAAAAACAATCTGGGAAAAGTCTCTAAGTGAGAACGTGGATTTGAGAAAGCAGGAGCGGAGGTGGAAGAAAAACGAGATATAGGGGGCGGGGCACAAGTCGAGACGAGGAGGAGAGCGAACAAGCACGTGTCCGGGAGGAGAGAAAGAATTATTATAGAATTTTGTTGTTGTTTATTTGTTTGTTCTGTTTTCAAAATGCTGGACAAAGGGTAAGATGTTCGTGAGAGGTAGGGGGGGACAAACGAAAATCAAAGAAACAAGCAAATACTATGAAGGAAAGAACCCAAATTCACAAAACACTGACGGGGGGGGGGGGGTGGAAGGAGCCCGGAGAGACCAGGCCGCGCACGAGGCGCGAACAAAAAAACGACTAATTACACACAAATTTGCAACAACTACAAAACAAAAACTAAATAGAAACACACAATAACACATACACAACAAAAACCCAGCGGAAATTTGACAAAGACACGAACGGGAAAACACTCAAACTTTGATGCCGTGGAGAGATCGAAGCAAGCCTCGTCGCTCGAGGGACCGGACCCTTTAGTAAAATAAAATAATCTACTGATGGATGGTAGAGAACGGAGAGTGGGAGGGTGGTGGGTTACTGAGATCTGGGCGGAGGGTTCTTCCCCTTCCCAGCTGACTGGTGGTCCTCCAAGGCTGCTTCTGTTTAAGGCTACAGAGGTATGGAGGAGGGGGAGTGGAAGTGGGAGAGAGAGGAGGTGTGGAAGGGGAGAGAAGAGGACGGTGAGGGGGGGGGGGGGGTGGTTAGCATGTGGAGGCGCAGGGGTGGAGATGAGTGGAGATCAAGAGGTTGGGTGAGCGAAGATCAGGAGGAGGGGTGAGTGAAGATCAGGAGGAGATTGAGAGGGGAGCAGGAGGAGTGAGTGGGGCGTAGGAGGAGAGTGAGCGGCGATCAGGAGGAGGGGTGAGCGGGCAGGAGGAGGAGGGGTGAGCGAGGAGTAGGAGGAGGGGGATATGGTAGAAAAGGAGGAGGGAGCAGGTGTGTTCCATTACCCTCCATAAGCTTGACTAGCGCTCGCCAAGTGCCTCAAGCACTCAACTCCAATAAAACAGTTGATAAGGAACGGCTAGCTTGGCAAGCATAGCAAGCTGATTGTTAATGGGACACTCCCCAGAAGGATGGGGTAAGAAAGTTATCTTTCCGATGTTAACCTTCCCATGGTGAAGGGTCCCCAGCCTGTGCTGGGCAAGTCTAAGATAATGTCCCCTCAGATGGCAAAAAATCATCATGATGTAATAGTATAATGTTTAGTGTCATTTTGTCAAAAAAAAAGTCAAAGGGAAAATAATAAATTATGCATATTAACCTTGAAATTGGGGAAAACTTCATCTTCACATATTTGAATAAAGCGTTATGCATGGCACAATTTGAAATACTTTTGAAAAATAAGAAGACATTTCTGATTTATTTATTGTGTGGACATGAATAATGTATCTTCCAGTTTTTATAACTATTGAAAAAGAAAAGAAGAAAAGTCAACCAATCAATTATGCCAATTAGGCCTTGTCCTAACACATGGTGCAATCAACACCAACACCAATCCTAACCCATACATACCAATTTGACGAGCATTCGTCAAGTCTTTTCTGGAGGTTTTAATCATTTACTAATATGACTTTCAGAAGTTCTAATTTACGTATTACACGTATTAACTACTGTAATTAAGTGTCAAAATATAATTTATCATTCATTACATAACTAATTTAAAAACAATTACAGATGGGGCAAGGGAAGCCTGGTGTTGGCTTAGCCGTTCGGGTGCTGGCTTGGGATCCGAGGATCCTGGTTTCGAATCCTGGTCGATTGCTTAATTAACACCAGAGTGGTTGACTCAGCCTGTCATCCCCCTCTAAGGTCGGCAAATTGAGCACCAGTTCATTGGTAATTCCCTGTGTGTCGCAAGAGGTGACTAACAGGTTGGGTGAGCAGGAAGATGCATCCGGCCGCAAAACATTGCTTCAAAAATGGGACCACGGTGCTCAAAAAAGGCCAAGCCCCTGCTCTGCGGGGAAAAATGAAGGCAAATGTACAATAAGTCAGCTTAATTATGTGTTGCCTATGCTTTCCTGGCTTGGCTGTGGAACACTGGCAAATTCTGAGTGATTTTTTTTGTCTTCTGTTGGTTGTTATCTCCATTTGCGGGTTTCAGAAGGTGGGAGGAAGTTCGCCCATAACTCCAAAATCTCCACCTCCTTTTTCGGTAAAGAATCTTTATTCAGCAACCAAATTGTGAAACTTTGTTCGGCCTTAGCTGCCAACTCTGTTCGTTTCAACTGGTTCATGAGTCTTTCTCCTCTACCGTTAGTTCCCCATGCTTCATGTGCAGAATACGCTTTGCAGTGGAGGATGATGATTTCTTCCTCTCCAAGCTCCAGTCCATTTGATCTTCTGCAATTCATCTGGAACCTATTAGTTGTTCCTTGTAGAACAGGAGACACCATTTTAGCTTTGGTGTTGTGCTATGTCCTGTCATGAGGCAGGGATCCCCTCCATCACTGGAAAAGGCGCAGTCATTATCGTTTTCAGCACACCTTCTGGCTGCTCAGTGTGGCCACGCAGATCTTAGGCCTCAGCCTGCGAGGGGTCTGTGTCCCTTCACCCATTTTCTGTGACTGATTGTCATTGTTTGGCATATTTTTGTTACAGCCAGCCATTTTGCTTTCCCCAAGAGGGCCTCGGCTGCTTGACAGGGGTCACCGATGACACTCAGGGGAGTCGTGCCGAGACGGTATATACCATGGTTGTGCATTTGCCTGCTTGCTTTCTCTTCACTCGTTTGCTTAATAGCTTCGTTACTCGGGATCGATCACAGGGGAGGTACCCACAAGAAAACCTGCACAAACAACCCACAATCCACATCGCACAATTTTTCTCTTCTCAGAATGTTCTTTACTGTGTGTTGGCTTACAATATGGCTTCACAATTTATTGGAAAGCTTCAAAATTAATTGAAAAAGATAACAATTAATTAAAAAGCTACATTCTAAATTACACCTATAAATAATGGAACAAACAGTGGAAAAATGGTTAGATGTCTGGTGTGTGCAGAATCATCATCATGATGTAATCATCATCAACGTTGGAGGGAAAGAATGAAACATGTGCTCACTTTACATCCAGAGCAAGGAGTAAACTGTTGAACCTGGTGGAAGTATTCTCTCTACCGAGTTCCGTTCTAGTTTCCAATAGTAACTTCAAAATCAAAATCTTCCAAATGTAAGTTTCCAAATCGACTGGTTCTGCACATCAAACCTCTTACCTCCTATCAGACCTCATCTGTTCATAAAACCTATACAGTAAATTAATACTATTTTGCATAAAGGATTGAACCTTCGTTAAAACACGTTCATAAGAAATTATACTTTCGTCTATCTTTCCTCCGAGGCTTTTCCAAGTCTGTTTGGCTACTCTCTGCAGTTTTGCCAAATCACCACTTTGGACACCACTAAACCACACACAGTAGCCATACAAGATAACAATCTCAATTACTGAAACATAAAAATGCCTCATAATGGTTTCATCAACCAGGAAGTCTTTCACTTGCCTAGGAAAGTATAGGAAGTTGTCCTTGGAGCCGAGCGATTTATAGTGTTCTGACTGCATGTAGATTTATCATCAATGATTATGCATAAATACTTATAGGAGTGAACAGTCTCAATGACGACATTGTTGATCATTACTGGGGGTAACTGAGGCTTGGATTCCCTAAAGTCAAAAATCACCTCTTTAGTCTTTTCAGAGTTATATTTAAGAAAATTTTCACTACACTATATAAAAATAATAAAACTTCTGAATAGTGTTTCTAAAGGCCAATTAAAATAAATCATTAGTTTTTCTTCTGGGCTTTTCAAAAAAAGAAAAAGGAGGAAGTGCCTTACAATTTGATCTTTTCCAGATTTTTGATATTTTTTCCAAGATGGCTGCCACATGGTGAAGTCCATCAGACCAAAGACTAGCACTACCATCAACACACATCCCATATGCCATTAAAAAGGACGTTGGTCATACACGCGACACGTCAGCATCTGGTGCAGCAGTGACACAGTCTGCTGTACTCTGCACTGGTACGTACTGAACCGGTACTAGATAGATGCAAACTTGCACAACTGACCTGTGCTGTCTGGTAGTTATGTTGATGGGCGATTCTTCGCCGAACTCCCCAATTGCAAGTTCGTTGAAAATATCCCCCAGAGTCTGGATTCTGTCACGTAAGAGTGTAGCATGGCTTCAAAAACTTTCTGCCAGCCTTCCTGGAAGGAAAAGGGTAAAAATAAATAAAGGATACGAAAAAGCAACCCAGCAACATACATTTCAAAAAGGAGAGGAAGCAACAAACCACCAACGTAATTTGATAAAGGAGAGGAAAAAACAACCCATCAACATACATTTGATAAAGTAGAGAAAAAACAACCCAACTACGTACAATTGATAATGAGAGGAAAAAACAACCCACCAACATACATTGCATAAAGGAGAGGAAAAAACAACCAACCAACATACATTTGATAAAGGAGAGGAAAAAACAACCCATCAACGTACATTTGATAAAGGAGAGGAAAAAACAACCCAACAACGTACATTTGATAAAGGAGAGGAAAAAAACAACCCACCAATGTACATTTGATAAAAGAGAGGAAAAAACAACCCACTGATGTACATTTCCAAAAGGAGAGGAAAAAACAACCCAACTACATACATTTGATAAAGGAGAGGAAAAAATAACCCGTCGACATACATTTGATAAAAGAGAGGAAAAAACATCCCACCGATGTACATTTCATATAGGAAAGGAAAAAACAACCCACCAACGTACATTGCATAAAGGAGAGGAAAAAACAACCCACTGATGTACATTTCATAAAGGAGAAGAAAAAACAACCTACCAATCAATGTACATTGCATAAAGGAGAGGAAAAAACAACCCACTGATGTACATTTCATAAAGGAGAGGAAAAAACAACCCACCAACGTACATTTAATAAAGGAGAGGAAAAAACAACCCACTGATGTACATTTCATAAAGGAGAGGAAAAAACAACCCGACTATGTACATTTGATAAAGGAGAGGAAAAAACAACCCATCAACATACATTTGACAAAGTAGAGAAAAGACAACCCAACTATGTACATTTGATAATGGAGAGGAAAAAACAACCCAACTATGTACATTTGATAAAGGAGAGGAAAAAAGAACCTAACTATGTACATTTGATAAAGGAGAGGAAAAAACAACCCGTCAACATACATTTGATAAAGGAGAGGAAAAAACAACCCACCAACATACATTTAATAAAGGAGAGGAAAAAACAACCCACCAACGTACCTTTTCTAAAGGAGAGGAAAAAACAACCCACCAACATACATTTGATAAAGGAGAGGAAAAAACAACCCACAAATGTACATTTGATAAAGGAGAGGTAAAAAAAACAACCCACCAATGTACATTTAATAAAGGAGAAAAAAAAAAACCGACCAACAAACATTTGATAAAGGAGAGGAAAAACAACCCACCAACATACATTTGATAAAGGAGAGGAAAAAACAACTGATCAACGTACATTTGAAAAGGAGAGGAAAAAACAACCCACTAACGTACATTTGATAAAGGAGAGGAAAAAACAACCCACCAACGTACATTTGATAAAGGAGAGGAAAAAACAACTGACCAATGTAAATTTGATAAAGGAGAGGAAAAAACAACCCACCAACGTTAATTTGATAAAGGAGAGGAAAAACAACCCACCATTGTACATTTGATAAAGGAGAGGAAAAAAAACCCACCAACATACATTTGATAAAGGAGAGGAAAAAACAACCCGCCAACGTACATTTGATAAGGGAGAGGCAAAAACAACCCACCAACGTACATTTAATAAAGGAGAGGAAAAACAACCCAACTATGTACATTTGATAAAGGAGAGCAAAAAAGAACCCGTCAACATACATTTGATAAAGGAGAGGAAAAAACAACCCAACTATGTACATTTGATAAAGGAGAGGAAAAAACAACCCACCAATGTACATTTAATAAAGGAGAGGAAAAAACAACCCACCAACGTACATTTTCGAAGGAGAGGAAAAATCAACCCACCACCATACACTTGATAAAGGAGAGGAAAAAACAACCCACCAACATACATTTGATAAAGGAGAGGAAAAAACAACCCACCAACGTACATTTGATAACGGAGAGGAAAACTACAACCCACCAATGTACATTTGATAAAGGAGAGGAAAAAACAACCTACCAACATACATTTGATAAAGGAGAGGAAAAAACAACCCAGCAATGTAGATTTGATAAAGGAGAGGAAAAAACAACCTACCAACGTACATTTGATAGAGGAGAGGAAAAAACAACCCACAGCGTACATTTGATAAGGGAGAGGAAAAATCAATCGACCAACGCATATCTATCTATAATTCCAGCAATCTCTGTGTGTCTGTGTGTCTGTGTGTCTGTGTGTCTGTGTGTCTGTGTGTCTGTGTGTCTGTGTGTCTGTGTGTTTGTCTGTGACCGCTGTTTCTCGACAACCACGGGTCCGATATACTTGAAACTTGCCAGGTATATTGCTGGGGACCCGAGGATGTGCCTTTTCAAGGTTTGTAATTAATCGGACAAGTACCTACCGAGCTATGTCCAAAAAACGCTTCAACCAATCAGAGAGCAGCGAGCTATCACGTGTGCCGAACCGTTAATGCAATGCAAGCGTTAATGCGTTAATGCAAGGCTTTTCTTTTTTTTCCTCTTCTCTTTCTACTTTTCCTTGCGATTAAATTGCAAACAGCCAAAATACGTTGGCGCTAATTGAATAATTGGCCATTAACACTAAAATAATCGTAACTGCGATATGCCAACTTCCGGACAGTGCAGCCTTCCATGTTGTTGTTGTTTGCAGCAGCTGTTTGCAGCAAGGCAAAAATGATTCATCCTAACTGCGATTTGCGAACTTCCGGACAGTGACGACTTATCTTCCGGCAGCCAATCACAGAACGCTCTGTTGCGTAGGCGTGGCCGATGTGAGACGAGCGGAGCTGAGCGCGTTACGAGCTGACCGCCATTACGGTACGTAATTCGATTTCTTATGCGCATTATTTCTCCCAATTCAGTCAGAGCGAAGGGCGGAAGCGAAGAGCGTTGCTTTTTTTGTTTACGGGCGTACGGGCGGGGTAGAGCGTACGGGTAGCGTTTTTTTTTTTTTTTGGCAAGGAACGGGCACCCACGTACGGGCAATGCCCTAGTTTGACAAAGGAGAGGAAAAAAAATCGACCAATGTACAATTGATAAAGGAGAGTTAAAAAACAACCCACCAATGTACATTTGATAAAGGAGAGGAAAAAAACAACCCATCAACGTACATTTGATAAAGGAGAGGAAAAAACAACCCACCAACATATATTTGATAAAGGAGAGGAAAAAACAACCGACCAGTGTACATTTGATAAAGGAGAGGAAAAAACAACCCACCAATATGGGTTTGATAAAGGAGAGGAAAAACAAAACCGACCAACGTAAATTTGAAAAAGGAGAGGAAAAAACAATCCACCAATGTACATTTGATAAAGGAGAGGAAAAAACAACCGACCAGTGTACATTTGATAAAGGAGAGGAAAAAACAACCCACCAATATGGGTTTGATAAAGGAGAGGAAAAACAAAACCGACCAACGTAAATTTGAAAAAGGAGAGGAAAAAACAATCCACCAATGTACATTTGATAAAGGAGAGGAAAAATCAATCCACCAATGTACATTTGATAAAGGAGAGGGAAAAACAACCGACCAACGTAAATTTGATAAAGGATAGGAAAAACAACCCACTAATGTACATTTGATAAAGGAGAGGAAAAAACAACCCATCAACATATATTTGATAAAGGAGAGGAAAAAAACAACCGACCAATGTACATTTGATAAAGGAGAGGGAAAAACAACCCACCGACATAGGTTTGATAAAGGAGCGGAAAAACAAAACCGACCAACGTAAATTTGATGAAGGAGAGGAAAAAACAATCCACCAACGTACATTTGATAAAGGAGAGGAAAAAACAACCGACCAACGTAAATTTGATAAAGGAGAGGAAAAAACAACCGACCAACATAAATTTGATACAGGAGAGGAAAAAACAACCCACCAACGTACATTTGATAAAGGAGAGGAAAAAACAACCGACCAACGTAAATTTGATAAAGGAGAGGAAAAAACAACCGACCAACATAAATTTGATACAGGAGAGGAAAAAACAACCCACCAACGTACATTTGATAAAGGAGAGGAAAAAAACAACCCACCAACGTACATTAAATAAAGGAGAGGAAAAAACAACCGACCAACAAATATTTGATAAAGGAGAGGAAAAAACAACCCACCAACATACATTTGATAAAGGAGAGGAAAAAACAACTGATCAACGTACATTTGATAAAGGAGAGGAAAAAACAACCCACCAACGTACATTTGATAAAGGAGAGGAAAAACAACCCACCAACGTACATTTAATAAAGGAGAGGAAAAAACAACACACCAACGAACATTTGATAAAGGAGAGGAAAAAAACAACCCACCAACGTACATTTGATAAAGGAGAGGAAAAAACAACCGACCAATGTAAAGGTGATAACGGCGAGGAAAAAACAACCCACCAACATACATTTGATAAAGGAGAGGAAAAAACAACCCGCCAACATACATTTTATAAAGGAGAGGCAAAAACAATCCACCAACGTACATTTAATAAAGGAGAGGAAAAACAACCCAACTACATACATTTGATAAAGGAGAGGAAAAAACAACCCAACTATTTGCACACCTGAGCTCCGATCCACATACAAACCTTTCATCCTCAGTTTTATGGAGAGCTGCTCTCCCCTCTGGGCTGGTGTTAGTGCCTCACACCAAACTTGGCTTCACGCTGTAGCAACCAAGGCTTTTAGAATCATTAGTAAATATCTCCCGCGATGAAGCTGATTCTGAGGGCCTTTCACTCGCTAACCACAGGCAACCTGCTGGTGTTTTTTCTGTCTTTTACCGACTCCTCTATGGCCTAGCTCCCCCTGCTCTGTCTGTGCTCTGTCCTACAGGTATTCCTGCATGACGCTCAAGATCTGCCAGCATCCCTCTTCTGGTGAACCTGCCAAAATTAAGACTAACTGCTCACCTTGACTCTTTCATTCTTCTTTTCTCTCACCTTTGGAACAAACTCCCACATTCTCTTAAATACCACTCCTCCCTCCAGGTTTTAAAAACAGCTGTCAGACGTCTTCTTCATCTTCAGTATGCTTAAAATAACGTAAACAGTTAAAAAAAAAATTCAAAATGAAAATTGATGATTTTATGCATACTTGACCTTTGAGCTTTAGTTATAAAAAAAAAAATCATTTTCCAGATTTTGATTGGTGAACCTATTCGGTGACCCAATATGCAAATTCTTAAAATTTAATGTCAATAGGATGAAAATTGACGATTTTATGCAAGTTTGACCTTTGACCTTTTGATATTAAAAAAAAACAATCGACTTCTGCCTTTTGATTAGTGAACCAACTCAATTACCTGATATGCAAATTCTTAAAATTCCAGGTCAATCGGATGAAAATTGAAGATTTTATGCAACCTTGAGCTTTGACCTTTTGATCTAAACAAATCGACTCCTACCTTTTGATTAGTGAACCAATTCAGTGACGCAATATGCAATTTCTTTAAATTTCAAGTCAATCGGATGAAAATTCATGATTTAATGTGATGCTGACCTTTAAACTTTTGACCTTTTGCAAAATTATTAATTGACTTCTCTGCATTATTAAATAATAAAGCTTTGGTGAAAATTTGATGACAATAGCTCAAATGGTCAAAAGTTACGGCCCGGACAGACACATACACACAAAGACACACAGAAGTGATTACAAAACCCCATCTCCAGCTGTGCAAGGGACAGTCTAACTAAAAAGCATCTGAAAATGCAAAGCCCACGTCCACTTTCACTTTGTAATTGAACTAAACTTCACAAAAATAACAGCTAAAAAGAAAAGAAAATTTATCAACTGCTGTGCTCCATATTCTCATAATAAAGGTTTGTTGAAAGTTTGATAACAAAAGCTCAAATGTTAAATAAAGAAACATGGAAGCAATTATAAAACCCAGCTGGCCATCTCGTGCTGCGTGGTGGTGGACGGGCACTAATGAGGCATGTTTGTAATCAATGTGACTTTGCCCTTTGGCATCTTGACCCAATTATTAATTATTCTTTTCCATATTCTCATAATAAAGGTTTGTTGAAAGTTTGATAACAAAAGCTCAAATTGTAAGTAAAGAAACATGGAAGCAATTATAAAACCCAGCTGGCCATCTCGTGCTGCGTGGTGGTGGACGGGCACTAATGAGGCATGTTTGTAATCAATGTGACTTTGCCCTTTGGCATCTTGACCCAATTATTAATTATTCTTTTCCATATTCTCATAATAAAGGTTTGTTGAAAGTTTGATAACAAAAGCTCAAATTGTAAGTAAAGAAACATGGAAGCAATTATAAAACCCAGCTGGCCATCTCGTGCTGCGTGGTGGTGGACGGGCACTAATGAGGCATGTTTGTAATCAATGTGACTTTGCCCTTTGGCATCTTGACCCAATTATTAATTATTCTTTTCCATATTCTCATAATAAAGGTTTGTTGAAAGTTTGATAACAAAAGCTCAAATTGTAAGTAAAGAAACATGGAAGCAATTATAAAACCCAGCCGGCCATCTCGTGCTGCGTGGTGGTGGACGGGCACTAATGAGGCATGTTTGTAATCAATGTGACTTTGCCCTTTGGCATCTTGACCCAATTATTAATTATTCTTTTCCATATTCTCATAATAAAGGTTTGTTGAAAGTTTGATAACAAAAGCTCAAATTGTAAGTAAAGAAACATGGAAGCAATTATAAAACCCAGCCGGCCATCTCGTGCTGCGTGGTGGTGGACGGGCGCTAATGAGGCATGTTTGTAATCAATGTGACATTTGCCCTTTGGCAACTTGACCCAAATATTAATTATTCTTTTTCATATTGTCATCATAGGGGCTTCTTGATAATGTGATCACAAAAGCTCAAATGGTAAAATATGTTATAGCCTGGAGAGACACACTGACTGTTGCTAATGGTAGGTTTACTTTCCACGATGCTTCTCACCAGGTCGGCAGGTTGTCAGGCATTTATATCTTGCCTTGTTGTGAAGAATCCCTGCACGTTTCGCATGTGAAATTGGCAATAACACTTGCTGTCGGTTCTTGTCTAGCAACAGCAACAATAGCAGCAACGTGTTGAACTCTGTCCATCTCCACTCTCCTCTTGGCACAGTGCAGGTATCCATCCCCTTATTACATGTTGATCTACAAGAATCTCTCTGCTGAGCAATGCATGGATTCAGCTACCTTCATCAGTAGTACACCCCGTCGGGTCTGGGCTCCTTTTGTCTCTCCATAAAAACACGCACTTGCGCACGCACACACACACACACACACACACACACACACACACACACACACACACACACACACACACAAACACACACACACACACATATATACATATACATACTCACAAACACACACACGCATACACACACACATACATGCATACACACACACACACACACACACACACACGAACACACATACAAACACACACACACACGAACACACACATTCATGCATAGACACACACACACACACATATACATAGTCACAAACACACAAACACACACACACAAAACACACACATATATACATATACATACTCACAAACACACACACGCATACACACACATACATGCATAGACACACATACACACACACGAACACACACATACATGCATAGACACACACACACACACACACACACACACACACACACGAACACGCACATTCATGCATAGACACACACACACACACACACACACACACACACACACAGACACACACACTTGCACACATACAGACGCGAAGGCAAACCACCGTCACCCACACTAATTGGAGTGATTGTTCTGACGATCTGACTAAATCATTTAAATTATTGTTAAAGGACAATGTGGAAAAATATATTTTAAAAGTAATTGTTCATAAGTAGTGGAGTTACAGTTGCCTCTGGATTGGTGCGTTTGGTTTTTCCATCGAGCAGAATGCTCTTGAGGCTGAGATCCCAGGTTAAAATCCAGGTACTTTGTCAATTTGTCCATTGCTTCACGCCTTGTGTGCGGAGAGAAAGGTGTTGTCATGAAGATGACGTCACTGAAACCCAGGGTGCTCTGGGAAGTGACGTCACTTCCCCCAAGCTCAGTGAAGTCAAGTCTGATGTGTGTGCATGCAATTTGTTTTCCAGGCCTTCCATGAGCCTGAGATCCAGTGTAAAAATAACTAAACAAGTTAAAAATCACGATCTGCTCATTAGGGGTGATGTTTATTTCCTCCGTCACCAAAGGTGGAGGGAGCTTATGTTTTCACCCAAGTCTGTCCGTTTGTCTGTTTGTGAACAAAATATCTCAAATAGTTGTTGACGGATTCGGACGAAATTTGGCAGAGATGTAGCGCATGTGACAAGGACGAAATGATTAGATTTTGGTGAAGATCCGGATCCGGATCCGGCTACAAGAATTTTTTAAGTGATTCGTCACCATTGGGAGATAGGGCCAAAAACTATACATAGCAGGATATCTCAAAAAGTTGTGGATGGATTTGGACGAAGCTTGTTGGACTGGTTGTGTGTGTGACAAGGAAGAATCGATTCAATTTTGGTGAAGATCTGAATATGCATTCGGATATGAGAATTATTTAATTGTTTAAGTGATTCTTCACCATTGGGAGATAGGGCCAAAAACGATACATAGCAGGATACCTCAAAAAGTTGTGGATGGATTTGGACGAAACTTGTTGGACAGGTTGTGTGTGTGACAAGGAAGAATCGATTCAATTTTGGTGAAGATCCGGATCCAGCTAGTATAAATTTTTTTTAATGATTCTTTACCATTGAGCAATACGGCGAACCAGGTGGAGGTATGCTCTCTACTGAGTGCCGTTCGAGTTATTGATGCAAACATGACGGAATTGAATTTTAATAAAGAAAAAAAAAATTATTACAAAAAAACATCTCTAAGTTGTCTTTTGAGAGCCAGGGGGACAGAACGACGTGACACATATTCGGCACTCAATGCGTGCGCCATCATGAGCGTCGTTGCCATCGGAGGTCGTGAGGCGGCACAACATCTCCATGCTCTTGTGCCTCGGAGAGCTCTGGCTCAGAAACAGTACAAGTGAAAAGGCTTCCAGCTCTTCTGGCGATGCAGTTATTACTCCCTGTTGCACTCTCTCTCTCTTCACAAGCGTGCGCTTGTGGCACCGACGCAACCGAGACCGTGAGGTTAAAAGGAATGCCTTTGACACGTCGAGAGTCCATTTTGAGCAAGGATAGAGCACGATAGAGCATTCATTATGTTAGCACGGGTGAATATAAAGTAACAACACACACACACACAGCGAGCCTTTTCCTTGTACAAATGGAGTGGCGAGCCTATTTTAGAGGCTCTAAAATGAGGACACGTACCACCTTGTCACCCAACAGCTTGTTTCCAAATGGCTTATTTCAACAGCTGGTTATTGCTTGCAATTGACTTCGATTCATAATGAAAAGACAGGCCGAGGCTAACAAGAAAGAGTTCTTATTCACTCGCTCTTTTGTGAGGTTGACAATTGTAATGGGCTTGAATGTTCGTTAGACATTTGTACGTGAATGGCTTTATAAAACGCTCCATAATTGAATCTGACTCCATGAATATCTTACCTGTGACAACCTTCGAATACCCATTTTCACTGTAAGAGCTAATCCTTGCCTCCCTGTTCATCTACAGGTGGTGATGTTTCCATAGATTTTCTACATCATCACGTTGATCATCCATGCGATTATAAGATCATCTATGATACTAAAAGGCAGTGCATGTGTGTGCGTCTCCTCCATAATTCCAAAACCATGATCCCTAGTGGTCCTAAATTTTGCGTGCGTACTTCTTGACATCCACGGGAGTGCATGAATGAAAACTGGGTGTTTGGATGTGTTAAAACATCGTTTTTGAAGATGATTAACAGGTGCTCATAACAAAAATAAATAAATAAGCCTCACCACAATGGCAGTGCGCCATCTTGGTCAGCCCTCTGTGATATCACTGGGTTCTTAAGCCGCCATCTTTTTTCGGCCTATTGAAACGTGCCTTGGCTTGGAAACACTATCTATTCTCACTGACAGATTAAAACATATAATCAAAATCTGCATTTGGATTTGAGGATCGGATCCATGGATCGGATCCATGGATTCCATGGAAATCTCCACGCATGGCTTGCGGACTTCCTCTCTGGTCATAATCAACGTGTTGCCCTGAATGGATTTCTCTCATCTCCCCTTCCTGTTCAGGCTGGAATTCCCCAAGGCAGTGTGCTGGGCCCTGTGATTTTTCTGCTCTTCATCAATGATCTCTCTAAGTCTCTTGAAAATCCTCTCTACCTCTTTGCTGATGACTCCACTCTCTGCCACTCCATTCCTCATCCGTCAGATTGGCAGTCTGCAGCCTCCTCACTCTCTGCAGACCTGGACAAAATCACAGACTGGTCAAACAAGTGGAACATGTCTTTCAATCCTGACAAATCTCACATTCTTACTATGTCTCTCCAAAAAGACCAACTGGACAACCCTCCCATCTACTTTCTGAACATTCCTCTCCAAGAAGTTCTGTCACTCAAGCTTTTGGGTCTCACTATCTGCCATTATCGTTCCTGGGAAAACCACATTTCCAAGCTGGCCTCCAAAGCCAGTCGCCGATTGGGCATCCTCCGTCCTGCGAAATCCTTCCTTGGCACACCTGAGCTCCTCACCACATACAAGGCTTTCATCCACAGCTCAATTGAATACTGTTCTCCGCTCTGGGCCGGTGCTCCTTCCTCACACCTAGCTCGGCTTCACGCTATTGAAACCAAAGCTTTCAGAATCATTGGAATCTCCCGCGATGAAGTTAACTCCGAGGGCCTTCCACTTACTCACCGCAGGCAGGTTGGTGGTCTTTCTGTCTTCTACCGACTCCTCTCCGGCCTTGCTCCCCCAGCTGTCTCTGGGCTCTCTCCCCCAAATATTCCGACAGGTCGCACAAGATGTGCCTGCAACCCTCTTGTGGTTAAACTGCCAAAATCAAGACTCTCTGCTCACCTTCACTCCTTCATTCCGCTTTTCTCCCACCTCTGGAACAAACGTCACCACTCCCTTCAATCCCACCCCTCCCTACAGGTCTTTAAAACAGGTCTCTAATCTCTTATCTTCCCCTATCCAAAACCTTGATCTTTTCTACCCCTGCTAATTTCACCCCAGATCTATTTTTTTGAAATACCAACTTTTTTCCTGGAAGTCCTTGCAGTGTCCTTGTGTTATATACTTTTCCCACCCACCCCCCCCCCCCCTTTCCACGCCTCCTCCCCCCAAGCCCTCTCCCTCCCACAGATCTCCCGATGTCCCTGCTCTCAAATGTTGTGTTTGTGCTTCCCCTTCTCTCCCCACCTTGTCTACCGCTTCCCTTATTGTAAGTTTTGTGTGTCTGTTTGATTTTTTTGTGTGATAAATGTTAGCTCTTTCACGAGCCTCGATCCTGTATACAAAAAAAAAAAAATCGTATCCCATAATAAGTATCGAAATCTGGAGTGAAATCTGAAAAATTTAAGCACATTTGCGATTCTTATAAGTAAGTGTATTAATTGTAGCAAGGCTGGACTCATTCTGCACTGTTGTCTTAATTCACACCTCCATGGGATAAAGTGTCTTTCCAAGTGGCAAAATGCTTCACCTTTATTCCCATCTGTACTAATTTCATTGTTGTGATTTAAAACAAACAGACTATGGAGAAACAGTGTGAACAAAGCATGAGCACTTCTTCTTCTTTTTCTTCAAAACATGATGGAGAAACTCGGCTATTAATGAAATTTACAAAACATCAAAATAAAAAACAACATACATTATATTTTCCTCTGCGTTTTTTGGCAACATACACCGTCCAGACCTTCTTCAAACTCAACGAGAAACTTTTTATTCAAACTACAAAAGCATTACAGAGAAAGTCTGCTTCTGATCATTCTTCTTCTTCTTCAAACTACAAAAGCATTACAAAGAAACTCAGTGATGGACTACATAAAGCTGCTCCCTCTTTGCATGTAAACACATTCATGGCTTCGGCATTCGCAGTTTCACCATTTACTGCATGTGGAAATGTTCACAGGTTCGGCAATATCTCAATACAATTGTGATTTTGAGTTTCCACCCGAAAGACGCCGCTTTTCCTCCATTCTACAGAGAGTGGGACAATCACGGCTACCGCAATATCTCAATACAATTGAAATTCTCAGTTTCCACCCGTGAGATGATGAAATTTTTCACACACATTCTCAGCTTTGACAATTTCTCAATACAATAATTGAGATTCTTGGTTTCCACGGGGGAGATTTCGCAATTTTTTGCACACATTTGCGGATTCAGTATTTGCAGTTTCGCCATTGAGCACGTATAGAAACCTCGTTAATTTATTATAATCTTGGGTGCCTCGCTAATTTATTATATTTTTGTCGACTAAATTGGAATTCAGGGGAAGAGCAAAACAACTCAAAGAATAGTGAGTCAGCTCATAGAGGATCCACACCAATCCATATCCCTTCTAATGAGCTGCACTTATTACCAGAATATTTATCTTCATCCTTATTCATATCATTTGTCCTGTCCTCCAGTTTTCTTCTTATCAACAGAGACCAGAAATTCCAAAACGGTCTTGTCATTTTACCCTTCCCAGAGGAGAGGGTATTGCGTTTGAATCCGTTTGTTACTCGGCAAAAAATGTTTTTTTTGATAAGTATGTTGATCACTCCGGTTTGTGTGTGATAGACTACATATCTGTCCGTGTCCGCTCACTTATACTTGCGTACAAGTCACAATTTTAAGCCGATCTTCACAAAACTTCACCAAACGGTGGAGTTCGTGGTCCGACAAAATCCTATTTATTTTTGAGGTCAAAAGGTCAACATAGGCCAAAGGTCAGCCACTTTTTTCAAATTTCTAAAATCCTCAATTTTCATCCTATTGACTGGGAAATTTGAATAGGATTTACATATCGGCTAACTGAATTCAACCACCAACTATTTTTGAGATCAACATAGGCCAAAAGGTCAACATAGGCCAAAGCTCAACCACTTTTTTTGAAATTTCTAAAATCCTCAATTTTCATCCGATTGACTTGAAATTTGAATAGGATTTTCACATCAGGTCACAGAATTAAACCACCAATTATTTGTGAGGTCAAAAGGATGCTCTACTGAGTGCCATTCTGCTTTGTTCTCTTTTGCCAAGTGTCGCACTGTGAGTGATTTTTCATTTGTCTTTCTGTCTGTCTGTCTGCATGTTTGTCAGCACAGAATAAATATGATTTTCTCTGCAACCGTTGGTCTGATTGACAGGAAATTTTCACCATAAGTGCAAATCCAACTGTATAATTTTGTGATGATAATTATGACGTCATAAGTCACGTGGTACGGGCGCAATCTTGGAAAAACCGAAAAACATTTGCACCTCTATATCTCCAGAAGCACAGAATATAAAAAATTGAAGCATGGCTCATTTGAAAGAACTCTCCATGGGAAATAAAATATGTTAATGATGATATCATACGTGCCTCCATTATGACGTCATAATTCGACAAGTACAAAACTTCATCAGATTTAGATGAAATTTCTTGAGCATCATCTCGGGATAAATTGGTGGAGGAAAAAAAATGATGACGTTATCGGTCACGTGGGTCGGCCGCCATATTGTTTTTAACAGAAAAGCCTTAAAAACCACTGAAAACACATCCTGCCGAGAGTCTGCAATCTATAATTGCTCTTTCTAGTTCCTTCTGTTATAAAATCAAATTCTTTCTTTGCAGTATTATCGTGTATCTACCCTGTGGTGAACACCGCAGAGAGACGCGGATGATCAAACGAGCTTTACTCCCAGGCGTTCAATCTAAAATGACGGTATTCGTTACATGCAATTGAAAGGAGGATGACGAACTTACCTGGTTGGCTCCACCCAAATTCTCTACACCTGGATAAATTAACTCAGACCACACAGAAGTAAAAGGTACAAAAATACCGGCTTTATTAAAGAAAATGCTGGTCACAAAGAATGCACGATGACACTAAATTCCTCATTGGAGTGCCACCAAATTCCCAGAATCGATTACAACACAAGGGAAAAAATAACTGGAAAATAAATATGTGTGATTTGTGGCACTTAGCTCTAAGTTGATCTTGAACGGCGTCAGGAATCATCAAAGATCGTCCGAGGCCTCTACGTCCCTGCACGTGAAAATGCGCTCATTGGCATGCAGTAGGCCTGAGCGCGCAGCTTGCTCTTCCAGCCGCGCTTATCCTCACGATCTTGTTCACCAACACCACAGCCAGACGAGGCGAGGAAGTCCAGAGCCTCGACCGACCGTTCATTGTCAAAAGCCAGGACTCGAGAATGAAAGAAGAAGAGTGATGCCGGGACATGACCATTCACCACCAGATCCAGAACCCAAGAGAGAAAATGTCCGCCACTCTAATTGTTTTGTACTCGAGGCTCTGATGTCATCACACGACATCTCCGTGTCCGCTACTATCAGCGAGTCCCATCTTACAAGTCCTTGCACCAATAAGATCCCGGACCAATCACTGTTCTTCGAGGCGTGGCCTCATGGACCTTCTGTGCCTGTCTGCTCACCAGGTCGATGTTATCCACGGTAGTGCTCAATGTCCTGCTTCTGGTTGGTTTTTATTTCGTGTGGTTAATTGGCGATTTGTTACTATTTGTGTGTGCTACGTGTGTCATAAGGAACAAAGGAATAATAACAGAGGCCATTACATATAGGGGATTATTTTACCCATAATCCTGAGCTACTTAACAAACCCCACCCTCTCATGGGGACAAATATATGCTCTTCTACGACATACGGTCTACACAAATGTCCTACTTATTACATAGGGTTACATAGGGTCCACACAAATTACATAGGGTTTCACTTATTACAGTCGGAGCACACCACCTATGCAATTCTACATGGACTAAGGTAATCACTGCCTACCCCCTACAAACGTAACAGTATTCATGAATATGGTTTCGGTTAAACAAACAATGACCATTATTATGGATTGGATTAAATAAACATTAACTATGATTAAGGTTTGGGTTCAATAATCAAGATCCATGATTGATTATGGTTTCAGTTAAATATACAATAACCATGATTACGGTTTGGGTGAAATATACATTAACCATGATTACGGATTAGGTTAAATAAACATTCACCATGATTACGGTTTAGGTTAAATAAACAATAACCATGATTATGGTTTAGGTTAAATAAACATTAACCATGATTACGGTTTAGGTTAAATAAACATTAACTATGATTGTGGTTTGGGTTAAATAAACATTAACTGTGATTATGGTTTAGGATAAATAAACAATAACCATGATTAGGGTTTGGGTGAAATAAACATTAACCATGATTACGGTTTGGGTAAAATAAACATTAACTATGATTGTGGTTTGGGTTAAATAAACATTAACTGTGATTATGGTTTCAGTTAAATAAACAATAACTATGATTAGGGTTTAGGTTAAATAAACATTAACTATGATTATGGTTTAGGTTAAATAAACATTAACTATGATTATGGTTTAGGTTAAATAAACATTAACTATGATTATGGTTTAGGTTAAATAAACATTAACTATGATTATGGTTTAGGTTAAATAAACATTACCTATGATTACGGTTTAGGTGAAATAAATATTACCTATGATTATGGTTTAGGTGAAATAAACATGAACTATGCTTATGGTTTAGGTGAAATAATCATTAACCATGATTACGTTTGAGGTGAAATAAATATTAACTATGATTATGGTTTAGGTTAAATAAATATTAACTATGATTATGGTTTAGGTTAAATATACATCAACTATGATTACATTTTAGGTTACATAAACATTAACTACGATTATGGTTTAGGGTAAATAAACATTAACTATAATTACATTTTAGGTTAAATAAACATGAACTATGATGACATTTTGGGTAAGTTCACAAAAAATTCTTATTGGGTACATTTTGGGTACGTTTCGGTACGTTAACCTAAAACGTACGTTCACAGACAAAGCTTGCTTTCATATATCGGTGTAGGTCAACTGGCACAACGTGAGGATGTGGGGCTCTGAAAACCCCCACGTGGTTATTGAACACATACGCAACATTCTACAGGTCAATGTGTGGTGTGGCCTTCTTCATGACCGCTTGGTGCATCCGTTTTGTCTTTGTGGAGGATACAGTGACCTCAACAATATACATGAACATGTTGGAAGGACTTGCCTTCCCACTGATTGACGAACTGCAACCTGATATCATTTTCAACAAGATGGCGCTCCCCCGAGGGAATCAGCTGAAGGGGAATCAGCCTTAGTCGTTCAAGCTGTCTTGAATGAAAAATTTCCACGTCGCTGGATTGGCCAAGACAGACCAACTCCCTGGCCCCCACAATCACCAGACATAACCCCATTTGATTTTTTTCTGTGGGGGTTTGTCAAAGATGTTGTCCACAACACCAAGGTGGCAGACCTGCAGGATCTTCGTTCTCAGATCACAGCTACATGCACACTGGTGGACGCAAATAGGATCAGCTGAACATGGCAAGCACTCTTGTACCGCCTTGATGTCCTGCACGCAACAAACGGAGCTCACATTGAAGTGTATTGATGGTGTACACAAAACTTTGAGATTCTGTATCATATAAAACAAAGGTCATCATTTGTGGTTCTAAATATATTAAAAACCAAAGTTGTCTGTGTCTTTTTGGAACACCCTCTATTTATATAAATATAATAATTATTTTTTAATGCTGAAAGCTCCAGCCACAGACTATATAATCCTCATCGAGGCCAGGCCTTAAATAAAAGAGCTGCATTGATAGAAAGGTGAAGAAAGAGAGAATATTCTAAGAGTTTTTGAGGGAGTAAAAAATCTGCTTTTTGAAAAGGGGAATGTCGTAAATGTTTGGAAATATAAGGGAAGGTGAAGAGTTCCATAGTTTGGCAGTGGAGGGAAAGAAACAAACATCATAAGCATTGAGTTGCCATTGGCCACCTAATAATCATGCGATGCCGTGGCTTGTCGAGTATTCCGTGGTCTCCCTAATGGCGGAGGTACACAAGCAACAAGTTATTGGGAGCAGAAACCAAAGGAATATCTGTATAAAAGAGAAAGAGCCAACTTTGCGGCGTAATTTTAGCGGGTCGAGTATTGAGGTCACATTGGGAGAGTTGATAAGTCGGATAACTTTGGATTCAATTCTGTCCGGTAAGTATGTGGAACTGGAACCTCCCCAGATGTGAGAGCAGTACTCTGTACAAGGACGTATCAATCCTTTATTTAGTTGAGCCAAATGTTGAGAGGAGAAGAATCTTCGACATCTGAACAGGACTCCTGGTTTCTGTGAGGCAGAATGAGCTATTGTAGTCAGGTTCACGATGTCAATAAATTATATTTCGTTCAAAATCATGGTATATTAGCAAACCTATACATTTTTGGAAAGGTTATAGCATAAGGAAACTAAAAATCAATATTTACATTTGGAGAGATACCTGTATGGCGGCCATTTTGGATTTTCAAAATGGCTACTGTAAAATACATATTTTGTTCTATTTCTGCCTCTAATTACCCTAAAAACTTTTAAAAATATACTAAACCTATATTTTCAGGGACAAGGAATCCAATGAAAGTATCAAATTAGTGCTATGGGGAATGGTAAGACACGAATCAAAGGTTTTGAATTGCAAAATACTGTCTTTATATTCGCGATAAGTTGCATAATCAAATACATGTTATCATTTTGTACAGGCAGTTAATAACATCAAAATGTGTCACAATAATTCATATCACCAAACATACACAGGCAGTCAGCAAAGTCATATATACACATGCAGTCAGTATAACTTCACATCTACACAGGCAGTCAATGACAAAATATACACAGGCAGTCAATGGCATCAAACATACACGATTACAGAATATGCCATTTAGAGTTCGTCATCACTGTCCTGTGTGTCGTATCCGACAATATAGTCCGCATCGTTTTCACAGTCCGTTCCACACAAGCAAAGGTCGGTCAAATTGATTGGCAAATCGAATTGGTCGAATGGTCGATCGAATCGAATTCGATGAATCGAATCGAATCGATCGAATTGGTCGAATGGTCGAATGGTCGATCGAAGCGATTGGTCGAATGGTCGAATGGTCGAATTGGTCGAATGGAATTGGTCGATTGGTCGAATTGGTCGAATTGGTCGGAATTGGCAAATGTAAACATTGATTTTCAGATTTTCCATGTAATAACGTTTCCAAAAATGTATAGGTTTGCTAATCTACCATGATTTTGAACGAAAAAACATAGTGAACCTGACTATTTGTGTAATTTTTTTTTTTTGTATACATAATCGAGGCTCGTGAAAGAGCTAACATTTATCACACAAACAAATCAACCAGACAAACAAACAAAGTATATAAAAAGGGGAGTGGTAGACAAGATGGGGAGAGAAGGGGAAGCACATAAACACAACATTTGAGAGCAGGGACATCGGGAATGTGTGGGAGGGAGAGGGCTTGGGGGGAGGCGGCGTGGGAAAGGGGGGGGGGTGGGAGAAGTATAAACACAAGGACACCAATAACTTCCAGGAAAGAAGTTGGTATTTAAAAAAAGTGGATTTGGGGTGAAATTAGCGGGGGTAGAAAAGATCAAGGTTTTGGATGGGGGAAGATAAGAGATGGTGGTGAACAGCTGTTTTAAAGACCTGGAGGGAGGAGTGGGATTGAAGAGAGTCAGGGAGTTTGTTCCAGAGGTGGGAGAAAAGAGGAATGAAGGAGTGAAGGTGACCAGAGAGTCTTGATTTTGGCAGTTTAACCATAAGAGGGTTGCAGGCAGATCTTGTGCGACCTTTAGGAATATTTGGGGGACAGAGCCCAGAGAGAGCTGGAGGAGCAAGGCCGGAGAGGAGTCGGTAGAAGACAGAAAGACCACCAACCTGCCTGCGGTGAGTAAGTGAAAGGCCCTCGGAGGTAGCTTCATCACGGGAGATTCCAATGATTCTGAACGCTTTGGTTTCAACAGCGTGAAGACGAGCTAGGTGTGAGGCAGGAGCACCAGCCCAGAGGGGAGAGCAGTATTCCATTGAGCTGCGGATGAAAGCCTTGTCTGTGGTGAGGAGCTCAGGTGTGCCAAGGAAGGACTTCACACGATGAAGGATGCCCAGTCGGCGACTGGCTTTGGAGGCCAGATTTGAAATGTGGATTCCCCAGGAAAGATCATGGCAGATAGTGAGACCCAAAAGCTTGAGTGACAGAACTTCTTGGAGAGGAATATTCAGAAAGTAGATGGGAGGGTTGTCCAGTCGGTCTTTTCGGAGAGACATCGTAAGAGTGTGAGATTTGTCGGGATTGAAAGACATGTTCCACTTGTTTGCCCAGTCTGTGATTTTGTCCAGGTCTGCAGAGAGTGAGGAGGCTGCAGACTGCCGATCTGACGGATGAGGAATGGAGCGGCAGAGAGTGGAGTCATCAGCAAAGAGATAGAGAGGATTTTCAAGAGAGTCGGTGAGATCATTGATGAAGACCAGAAATAGCACAGGGCCCAGAAAACTGCCTTGGGGAACTCCAGCCTGAACAGGAAGAGGAGATGAGAGAAACCCATTCAGGGCTACACGTTGACTACGACTAGAGAGGAAGTCCACCAGCCATGCGTGGAGATTTCCATGGATACCAAAGGAGGAGAGTTTGGTAAGCAGAGCGGGGTGTCAGACCGTATCGAAGGCATGTGATATGTCGAGGGAGACAGCTCTAATTTCCTGTTTGGAAATTATAAGTCAAATGTGTGGATTCCAAGATAAATTTGATGTTAGGGTAATACCTAGTAGGTTTATTGTATCACTTGGTGTAATTGTGGAGCTTTCAAATTATATTGGGGAGTTTAGCAGAGTTTTATAGAGAGAGATGGGAAGAAATTGAGTTTTAGAAGCATTAAACTTAATCTTTGCCCCACTGGGAAATCTTATCCAAATCAGAATTTAAAGAGGTGTTGAGGAGGAGGGACTGCCGAATAGGCAGTCTAAAATGTACTTACACCCCTGGAGCTTTGACAACAGGCACGAACCAAGGTGAATGTGGCCTTAATAATGAGTGCCCCGCTTCCTCCCTCGCAAGCAAATGTTGAATGGCCTGCTATTCACCGGCGATTTTTCCACTCATTTGCGCACGTAAATGTTCCTTGTACTTGGCGTTTGAGAAGCGAATGTGGACTACAGGAAGGGAAGAATGTGGGAAGGTAACTTGATCGGTCTGGAGGATTAATTGTCCACCAGTGAGGGATTTGTTCACCTGAACGGGGTTTGACAGAGGCCGGTAAGCACATGACCGACAGACGAATAGATTGCCGAATGTGAATGATAAAACAATGAGAGGTCGAGTGGTGAGGGAATAACTGAGTGAAGGGGACGAATGTACAAACGGACTGAAGGACGAGAATATACCGACCATGGGGTTGAAGGAAAGACTGATTGTGTGAAGGAGTTGTTGAATATGGTTTGGTGAAGTGGATTGTTGGTGAATTGAGAAGATGAAAAGCGCCAAATGGGGAAACATCACACCGGGAAACACAGGCTAATCTCACAACACATTTCCCTACTCCGACCCTTGACAATAGTCAAAGGTCCACCCACCACATAAATGAAAGAAATTGTGACTCCATAGACAAAAAGCACCATTGCATTTAAACATCGTCATAAACAAATTTGCTCTTGCCCTTTAATCAGAGAGTAACTTTGAGCACACTTCAATTATAAAATTAAGTTACTGCTCATCGAATGGTCTGGTAAGATGATAAGTCAAAGCAGTTTGCTATTTCCTGAATAACGGCGAGTTTGTACAACAGTTGGTGTCGGCCTTTTTGTCCATGCAGATGAATCACCAAAGCTGAATTGCCTTGTACTAAGTAAAAGCTTCTCTTTTATCTCGACTGTCAATCCAGCCATTGCAAGCTTTTCTGAGGTATGCTTTCGGAATTCAAATTGGGGAAAGCTTGGCACAAAGTCACCATAAAGCCAAACTACTGCAGGAAATGCAGTGATTCAAAACTGTTACAGAGACACAATCTATATTGGTGATGGTGAGGACATAATGGAGCAAGTGTTTGTATTTATGTATTATGTATGTACGTACGTATGTATGTATGTATATATATACAGTGCATTCAGAAAGTATTCAGACCCCTACACTTTTTTCACATTTAGTTATGTTGCAGCCTTATGCGGAAATCGTTTAAATTCATTTTTTCCCTCATCAATCTACACTCAATACCCCATAATGACAAAGAGAAAACAGGATTTTAGAAAGTTTTGCAAATTTATTAAAAAGAAAATCTGAAATATCACATTGACATAAGTATTCATACCCTTTGCTATGACACTTGAAATTTAGCTCAGGTGCCTCCCATTTCTCTTGATCATCTTTGAGATGTTTCCACACCTTGATTGGAGTCCACCTGTGGTAAATTCTATTGATTGGACTTGATTTGGAAAGGCAAACACCTGTCTAAACAGGTCTCACACATAAGGTCTCACAGCTGACAATGTATATCAGAGCAAAAACCAAGCCATGAGGTCGAAGGAACTTCCTGCAGAGCTCAGAGGCAGGATTGCGTCGAGGCACAGATCTGGGGAAACCTACAAATAAATTTCTGCTGCATTGAAGGTTCCCAAGAGCACAGTGGCCTCCATAATTCTTAAATGGAAGAAGTTTGGAACAACCAGGACCCTTCTTAGAGCTGGCCTCCTGGCCAAACTGAGCGATCGGGGGAGAAGGGCCTTGGTAAGAGAGGTGACCAAGAACCCGATGGTCACTGGCTGAGCTCCAGAGATCCTGTGTGGAGATGGAAGAAACTTCCAGAAGGACAACCATCACTGCAACACTCCACCGATCTGGGCTTTATGGCAGAGTGGCCAGACGGAAGCCTCTCCTCAGTGAAAGACACATGAAAGCCGCTTGGAGTTTGCAAAAAAGCACCTAAAGGACTCTCAGACTGAGAGAAACAAGATTCTGTGGTCTGATGAAACCAAGATTGAACTATTTGGCTTCCGTCTACACAAATTATCATCGGTGGGATCATGCTAGTCACCTTGTAGAGATGGACACCGAGACGCTCTCATTCTGCCAGAGGACCAGCAATCTGCACACTAGAATCACACACACACAAAAAAACACACACACACACGCACATACACACATGCATACATACATACTGTACATACACAAACATTCACACACACGCACACACAATCACACACACACACCTATAGTAGGGTCGTTTAGCCGGCTGTCCAATCTGCTAGTATTTGCTTGTGCATGTTAATGATACAGCGGTGCCTTTTGAAAAGAGTAAGTTATTGTGTGGTGATAGTTTTGGCAAATTCCGAATTCCTACCCCCATTTTTCCACAGAGGTCGAACCTCGGTAGTTTGTGAAAGGTTATTCAATCCCACATGCTTTATGGGTCAGCATGTTCAGGGAATATGGAACACTTGGAGATTTAAAACAAGAGCGGAGCCGATTACAAGTCACACCTAGAACATGTCAAAAGGTGATCGTGATGGTGATGGTGATGATGGTGATGATGATGATGATGGTGATGGTGATGGTGATGGTGATGGTGATGGTGATGATGACGATGGTGATGGTGATGGTGATGGTGATGGTGATGGTGATGATGGTGATGGTGATGGTGATGGTGATGGTGATGGTGATGATGGTGATGGTGATGGTGATGGTGATGGTGATGGTGATGATGGTGATGGTGATGGCGATTATGATTATGATTGGGATGATGAAGATGATGATGGTGATGTGGGGGCGATTATGATTATGATTGGGATGATGAAGATGATGATGATGGTGATGGTGATGGTGATGATGACGATGGTGATGGTGATGGTGATGATGATGGTTACGATAGTGATGATGATGATGATGGTGGTGATGGTGATGATGGTGATGGTGATGGTGATGGTGATGGTGATGGTGATGGTGATGATGGTGATGGTGATGGTGATGGTGATGGTGATGATGGTGATGGTGATGGTGATGGTGATGATGGTGATGGTGATGGTGATGGTGATGGTGATGGTGATGATGGTGATGGTGATGGTGATGGTGATGATGGTGATGGTGATGGTGATGGTGATGGTGATGGTGATGATGGTGATGGTGATGGTGATGGTGATGGTGATGATGGTGATGGTGATGGTGATGGTGATGGCGATTATGATTGGGATGATGAAGATGATGATGGTGATGTGGGGGCGATTATGATTATGATTGGGATGATGAAGATGATGATGATGATGGTGGTGGCGATTATGATTATGATGATGAAGATTATGATGGTGATGTGGGGGCGATTATGATTATGATTGGGATGATTAAGATGGTGATTATGATTATGATGTTGATGATGATGATGGTGGTGGTGGCGATTATGATTATGATGGTGATGATGGTCATGATGGTTATGATGATGGCTATAATGATGGTGATGATGATGGTTATGATCGTGATGATGATGATGATGGTGGCGATTATGACTATGATGGTGATGATGATGGTGATGGTGATGGTAATGGTGATGACGGTGATTATGATTATGATGTTGTTGATGATGATGATGATGATGATGATGATGATGATGGTGGTGGCTATTATGATTATGATGATGATGATCATGATGGTTATGATGATGGTTATAATGATGAAGATGATGATGATGATGATGATGATGATGATGATGATGGTGGTGGCGATTATGATTATGATTGGGATGATGAAGATGATGATGGTGATGTGGGGGCGATTATGATTATGATTGGGATGATGAAGATGATGATGGTGATTATGATTATGATGTTGATGATGATGATGATGGTGGTGGCGATTATTATTATGATGGTGATGATAGTCATGATGGTTATGATGATGGCTATGATGATGAAGATGATGATGGTGGCGATTATGATTATGATGGTGATGATGATGATGGTGATGGTAATGATGATGATGGTGATTATGATTATGATGTTGATGCTGATGATGATGATGGTGGTGGCGATTATGATTATGATTGTGATTATGAAGATGATGATGTGATGCTGCTGCTGATGATGATGATGATGGTGGTGGTGGTGGTGGAGATTATGATTATGATGGTGATTGTGATGGTGATGATGATGATAAAGATGATGTTGATGATGATGGTAATGGTGATGATGGAGATTATGATTATGATGTTAATGATGCTGGTGGTAGTGGCAATTATGATTATGATGGTGATGATGATGATGATGATGATGATGATGATGGCGATTATGATTATGATGTTGATGATGGTGGTGATTATGATTAAGTTGACAAATGTTTATATTTAGAAAAATAACTTCTTCCTGGCAGTGGTTTTCGGGCAGACATTTGGAATTTGGTCTGAGTACAAACACACAATGTTACGCCATCTTCAAAAGACTAAGAAGTGGGATATTTCACTGCTACCAAAGTGCTAGCAGATGGAACCGCCAGCTTAAAGTTCCCTCCGCAGTGTATTTCTTGATGCGACTCCCTGCATGTGAAGCACCAGCATGGCAGTTTTTCATTGGATCATCATCTGGTGAGAGGTCGAACCTAAACTAACTATAGCTCAAAAGTGATTCCTTTATAGTTAAGAACCGTCTGTTTCCTTGAGGATTTCCATCGTATAGAATCCATAACAGGGACTTCATAACACAACTAGTATAATGGTGGATTTGGGTCATATTAATTAACACCATGACTTTGGGCATTTGACAATTAGGTAAGCAATGAGAAAGTAATCGAAAAATTGTTTTCACTGTCGCGTTATTGCCCTTTGGCAAAGACAGATGGGAAAAATAAAGGGACATAAAAGTCAGTAGACGACTTGAAATGTTCCATTTCGATGTAACTTCCATATAAACACTTGTAATGGAGAGTCATTCCTTAAGAGCCTTCGATTGTTGGCAAAAAGAACGGAGAGAATTAGCATGTCTGTTACAGTTTTGCACCAATTATAAATTTCCCATCAGTATCGAGGCTCATGGAAGAGGAGAACAGGTGGAGGTAAAAAGGGAGCAAAGGCGGGACAACGACCTCAAGAGGAGAGGGTGGTTCTTGTGTCGATAAAAAGAGGGTGACGAAGGAATGGAGGTAAACGTTGAGTTTAGAATTTGGGTCGATATAACGATACAATTGTTGACAGACTAAGGTTTGAATAGTGCAAAAGTTGGTTGGAAGATGTCACCGAGGTCATATCATCACAACATCACTAATGACATGCGTCATGATCACGACATTAGGCGACAACATCGCTCCCTCTATGTGCGACCAAATATGCTGCTTCGTAGATTTTTCATCTATTCTGATGAAATTAAGTGTCTTTTATTTCAATCCCACTGCTGCTACCTGTATTGTTCAACTTTGTGGAGCAATTTTGTTCAGTCATCCTTGCGGAAAATCACTGTCTGCTATAACAATGCCTTTGGGAGGTTTTGGGGCCTCACTCCCCGACATATAGACGAGACGGATTTATGGAAAAAAGGCCATGTATAAGCTTATACGTGCATTTTTGGGTAAAAGTAGGGAACCTCACTTTTTAACATAATTAGGGTATGCTGAATACGATTAACCCGGTTCCCAAGCCGAATTTTAAAATTTGAATTTTGAGAATTTTGAGTGTTCCCCTCTGTTGATTCAACACGACACATGCTGTTCTCCAAGACTGGTAAACCAGAAGCAATGTCACCGACAAGTGATGCTCTTCATTTCCATTTGATGCGAGTACACTATCAAGCCATGGTATGGAGAAATGCTCATTGTGCCATACCCGACCTTCCTGCACCTGTGGAAATGGGATGGAAAGGTGGTGATTCAGGACGAGGGCCTATTCTGATGTCACTGAGTCCAATCCCAGAAAGTTGCCTCGAGATGATATGTTGTGCATGCCAGAAGCAATGCAAGACTCGAAGCTGCAAATGTCGCTACTCAGAGTTGAGGTGCACATCAATGTGTGCGGGTCAGCAACAGAGTGATGATCAGACCCCTTTTATGAATTTGATGTAGTTTGGCAAAACAACATGTGTGACATTCCTGAATGTTTGTGCTTCATGGCCATGTATACTTAATTTTAGAATAAATGGTTGTATGAAACATTGTCTTATTAAAACCATTTCCCATTTTATAGTGTCCAATTTCAATATCAGTTTGAATGTCTCTTTCAATATGTCGCCAAGCATAATATAGACTAGACGGATTTATGAAAAAGGCAATGTATAAGCTTCTAGGTGCATTTTGGGGTGAAAGTTGTAAAGTTAAAGTAAAAGAGCTGCATATATATACATGATATATAAATGATTGTTCAAATAAATTGTCCAAAAATAGCAATTTGGCGGCCATTGTGTTCATGCTAATTCGAATGTCAAAAACCCATACTTCGGCTTGGGAACCGGGTTAATCGAATTCAGCATACCCTAATTATGTTAAAAAGTGAGGTTCCCAACTTTTACCCAAAAATGCTCCGAACATTCACATTTCTCAGAAATCCGTTTAGTCTAATAGTGCTTCCCAAACTTTTTTGAATCATAAGGTGATGTCTTTTTCAAGAAATGCTCAGGAAGTCAGTGTACATCTTTAGAAACCATGTCATTCTCATTGATAACATCCTCGTGAAATTATTCATTGGTGTTGTAGGCTAGGAGACAGTGAAGCCCCCCAGGACAATTTTTCATGGGTAACAAATTGGTCACTAAGATCAACTGAATGAAAAAAAATTGTTCCCAGAAAAATAACTAACGTACACTGTATCAAATTTAGCCGTTTCCATGGCAATCTATCGAAAATTGAACCATTGCACCCATATCTTGAAGTCTTTAAGGGTCTTTGGGGCGTCTTTAGTGGTCTTGGTGGTCTTTAGGATATTTGGAAGACTTAAAGGGTCTTCAAAGGTCTAAGGGGTCTCAGCAGTCTAATGTGCCAAAAGGTATATCCCAACAGCACGTAAATAATATACAGGATGCAACCGACGTTGAAAGAGTACATAATTAATAGATATATAGTCACACGGCTTCACAGACCCATGTTTTTCGGTTGTATTCCTGTTGAAGAAGAAGAAGAAGAAGTAGACGTTTTGGTCATACATACATACATACATGCATACATACACAAATACATACACAAATACATATCTACATACATAACATACATACATAAATACATAGATATATACATACATACACACACATACACATACATACATACATACATATATACATATACATACATACATACATACATATATACAAACACATATACATACATATAGTAAGGGAAACATATGAAAATCTGTTAACTAAATTGTTACCAAAAAATTTCTTCACCAATATGTTTGTAAAGGTGTGTAATAACATGTGTTAAAATGTTGAAGGTCAACTCCCGTGGGAAACCCAGAAAAAAAGCTGTTGAATTCGGGTACCGAAAAATTATTTTCGAGAATTTTTATTTTTTTTAATCGGCCCTTAAGTAACTTATGAGGGGTCAAATAAGGGTTTTTCATGATTCTGAGTTGATTGTTAACATTTATATTTCACCACAGACACTCCTTTGTGGAAAAATAATTTGTAAATATATCTCATTTTCTACTTTGCAGGACATGGAGTCTAGCAATATGGATGAAGACGTTACTCCACCTGTGCTCAATTGCTTCATCTGTGCACGCTCGGATACACCAGCTGAAAGGCTCAAACAGGCAACTCCAAAGGGATACTCAACTTTATTGAAACAAGCAGAAACTGTCGAAAATGTTACTGTTGTGGAACGTATGAAGGAGGCTCAAAAGGAAGGAAAACTGAGGTACCACCAGAAGTGTAAAAATGATCTGTACAACAACTTTGTTGCAACCACCAAGAAGTCAGCTCAAGCATCAAAGGCAGAGAAAGAGTCATCAAAGTTGAAGAGAAGACGCACTACTTGTGAGTTCAGTTCATCAACTGGCTGCAGTTCTAGAAGATCACAGTCAGTTGACCTCCTGTATAAGGATGTATGCATTCTTTGCAACCAACCAGCACAGCTCTACAAAAATTGTCATGTATGCAGTGCAAATGTTCACCATTGTATCCCTACACCGGGACCGGGTTGTATCCCTACGCCAGAGCTCGGAAGGCGCTGCTGTGAATCGGGCCTTGATCGGCAGAGTGAATAAACGTGTACGACAATTGATCGCAGTTTGTCGAGATACTTTACATGGCGACGAAGGTGGGATCATCTAGACCATGACATCTTTCGGCCATATCGATGAATTCGACCCTCATGAGGGGGATTTTGACACGTATTCTGAGCGGTTGTCTTTCTACTTCGAGGCGAACGGCATCGCGACCGAAGGCCGGATGAAGGCCGTCTTCCTGTCCGTTTGCGGAGGTGAGACGTTCACACTCGTTAAAAACCTGATTCGGCCTCGGACAATCCAGGAGCTCACGTATGCAGAGCTCAAGGCCGCTTTGAAGGAACATTGCAACCCATCTCCTTCAGTCATCCTGTGTCGGTTTAATTTTTACATGTGCAGACAGCAGCAAGGTCAGTCGATCGCAGACTTCATTGCACACCTCAAAAAACTGTCACATCTGTGTGAGTTTGGGGACACGATCGATGACATGCTTCGTGATTTGCTGGTGGTTGGCATGTCCGATGACCGCACTCGTAGACGCCTGCTTGCCGAGAGAAGACTGACGTTCCAAAATGCCAGAGACACCGCCATTTCCATGGAAAGTGCTGAACGCAACGCTACAAGCATCGGTGCCACTCGCTCATCTGGTACCAGCCCTGCTGTGAATCGGTTGGATCATGTTCAGCCACAACGTTGGAACAAGGCTCCTCGTCAGAAGCCAGTGCAGTCTCAAACCCACAACAACTGTTTTCGGTGCAACGGAAAGCACCCTCCGGAGACGTGTCGGTTCAAAGATGCCACCTGCCATTTCTGTTCGAAAACTGGCCATATTGCTCCAGCTTGCATCACTCGCAAATCGGGAAAAGGAAAAGCTGCTGACAAGATTCATCAGTTTATCGGTTCGGAGGAACCCGAGCTTGACCAGGTGAGCTCTGTTTCCGACAACTCAGAATCGTATGACCTGCTTCATATTGATTCTCACCATAGGCGGGACCCTCTTCTTGCCAATGTTGTCGTCAACAATCGACCATTGCAAATGGAGGTCGACACTGGTGCGGCCGTCTCGCTCATCAGCCATGCTGTTTTCACAAACCTGTGGAGTGATGCTGACCGACCCCATCTGAAACCTACTACCTATGGACTCTCCACCTATACAGGTGAGAAGATTGTTCCCTGCGGTACATGTGATGTCACGGTGGGCTACGATAACCGTGAGTTTCACCTACCCCTGATCGTCATTCCTGGAAAGGGCCCTTCCTTACTCGGCAGGAGCTGGTTGAGCATAATTCGACTGAAGTGGGAAAGCATTCATCAACTCCGGGCAGCCAACGTTTCTCCTACCGCAGCATACACACTCAAAAATGTGCTGGATACGTACCCGGATGTCTTCAAGGATGAGCTTGGAACCTTGAAAGGACATACGGCTAAACTCAGGGTTGACCGGGATGCCAATCCTATATTTTGCAGGGCTCGCCCAGTCCCTTTCGCCCTGCGTGAGCGGATTGACAAGGAACTGGATCATCTTGAAAATCTGGGGATCATCGAGCAAATCCAGTATGCCGAATGGGCGGCGCCCATCGTTCCGGTCATAAAATCGGACCAGTCCATCCGCATATGTGGAGATTATAAAATGACCGTGAACAGGTGTTCTTCATTGGATAAATTTCCAATCCTGAGGATCGAAGACCTCTATGCTCGTCTCACGGGAGGCAAGACTTTTACGAAACTCGATCTCAAATCCGCCTATCTACAGCTCTGCTTGGACGAGAATTCGAAACAGTATCTTACCATCAACACGCATCGTGGGTTGTATAGGTACCACCGACTTAGTTTTGGAGTGAAATCTGCACCTGGAATTTATCAGCGTGTCATGGACAGTTTGTTTGCCGCCGAACGCAATGTCGTTTGTTACCAGGATGATATTCTGGTTACTGGTCGTACGGACGCGGAACATCTACAGAACCTGGAGAGAGTTCTGAAGAAGATTTCGGACTCCGGCCTACGTTTGCGTCGAGACAAGTGCATGTTTATGGTGCCATCAGTCACGTACCTGGGTCATACGATTGATGCCGAGGGTCTACACCCGACAGATGAGAAAGTCCGAGCTATCAAGGATGCTCCTTCTCCACAAGATGTGACCGAATTGAAGTCATACCTCGGTTTGCTTCAGTTCTATGGTCGTTACATCCTGAATGTGACCGACGTTTTGGGCCCCCTTTATCGGCTTTTGAGGAAAGGAGTCTCCTGGAGCTGGGGGTCTACTGAACAATCAGCATTCCAGACCTCTAAGGATCTGCTTAAATCGTCCAATGTTCTCGTTCATTTTGATCCAGAGAAGGATCTTGTGCTGACATGCGATGCCTGTCGGTATGGAGTGGGGAGTGTATTATCGCACGTGATGCCTGATGGTACGGAAAGACCGGTTGCATTTGCATCCAGAACGTTGTCCCCGGCAGAGAAAAACTATTCCCAACTTGACAAGGAAGGATTGGGAATCGTTTTCGGAGTCGGCAAATTTCGCCAGTACCTTCTTGGACATCATTTCACGATTCGCACTGATCACAAGCCGCTGATCAGTCTGTTTGGTCCAACTAAGGTGACATCTGACACACTACAGCCCAGGATCATCCGCTGGTCCCTGTTTCTCGCTGCTTATGACTACACCATATGTTATAAGCCCGGTTCGTCTATCACAAATGCAGATGCCATGAGTCGGTTACCCCTTCCAGAATCCGTTGATGATTCGCCTACACCAGGATCCATTTATCGCACTGATGGATCATCTGGAAGATTGTGCTGTCGATTCCGGCCAGATCCGCACTCATACTCGACAAGACCCCGTTCTGTCCAGAACTGTCCAGGCTGTACAGCTTGGATGGCATTTGCTACCTGAGGGTGACCCAGATTTTGCGGCTTTTAAAGCACGTAAAAACGAACTCAGCGTGGAAAATGGTTGCCTACTCTGGGGATGTCGTGTCGTGATCCCGAAAAATCTGCGTTCCAGGGTCATGGATGAAATCCATGACTGTCACCCCGGGATTGTGAAGATGAAGTCACTCGCCAGAAACTATGTGTGGTGGCCGAATCTTGATGCTGATATCGAACATCATGTTCGACATTGTTACCCCTGCCAGAGCACCCGGAATACACCTGCGAAAGCGCCACTGCATCCCTGGGAATGGCCCAGCGAACCGTGGCATCGCCTACATCTCGATTATGCCGGGCCTATTAACGGCAGCATGATTCTAATAATTACGGACGCGCACACAAAATGGATTGATGCCTATGTGACGCGTGGTACTACGTCAGCCATTGTCATCGAAAGACTCAGACGCTGTTTCGCCACTCATGGTCTGCCCAGGATGATCGTGAGTGATAACGGTTCGTGTTTTTCCAGTACCGAGTTTGCCAAGTTCACACGTCGGAACGGCATCAAACATAAGTTTGTCAGCCCACATCACCAGGCTTCAAATGGCTTGGCCGAACGATCCGTGGGAATCATCAAATCCGGATTGCAGAAACTTCAGGAGGGAACCCTGGAAACAAAGCTGTCTCGTCTCCTGTTCAAATACCGCATCACGCCACAATCAACAACCGGTGCAGCTCCGTCTGAGTTATTGATGAAACGACACTTGAGATCGACACTTGACAATCTCAAACCAGACATATCATCAAATGTTTATCAGAGCCAGCTTAATCAAAAGTTGGTGCACGATAAGACGTCCAACAGTCGATGTATCAACATTGGAGATCCAGTGTTTGCCCGAAATTTTGGTGCAGGTGCGACGTGGCTACCGGGAGACATCATCGAGAAGCCAGGTCCACTGTCCAGTGTGATTCGCCTGCAGGACGGCCGCGAAATTCGTCGACATCAGGACCACATAACCTACCGTCACTGTGAGTCGATGGAGCCTGTAGCATCGTCACAGTCAGGACAACAGTTCGACCCGCCACTGCCGGAGATCGTCGTGGCCGCTCCAGCCGGCTCGGATGCCCCGAAAACCTCTGCAAACGCTACACCCTTCGTGGAGACCAAAGGAATCACCTCGGACTCTGTATCCACTGGTACACCGCGACCCAAAGGAATCACCTCGGACTCTGTATCCACTGGTACACCGCGACGCTCAATGCGTGAGAGAAAAGCACCCGACCGGTTGAATCTTTGAAGATGTTTTTTTTTCACGTTGACACATGTTCTATTTTCACGTATTTTCATTATTCTCATAACCGTTTGCACACATATTTTCACATGGTTTGGAAATGTTGCTTTTGAAATGTCAATTCTGGAAATCTAGCACGTATTGCTCTTGGTAATTTTGGACTTAAAGGGGAGGATGTCATGTATGCAGTGCAAATGTTCACCATTGTATCCCTACACCGGGACCGGGTTGTATCCCTACGCCAGAGCTCGGATGGCGCTGCTGTGAATCGGGCCTTGATCGGCAGAGTGAATAAACGCGTACGACAATTGATCGCAGTTTGTCGAGAATCCAGCACAAGCTAGAAAGAAATACAGAGTGCCAGATAATTTGACTGCAGATACACTGAAGGCAAGCTTGCTGAAGACACGCGGGGATGACTGGGGCACTGAAGTCACTGGACGCCTGGAAGGGATCAACGACTTGGTAGCAGAAGAAACACTGTACCATTTGCGATGCAAACTTATGTTTGCGAGAGGTGACAGTTTGTCCAAGACTGATGAGGAAGGAAAAGGGAGAGAGGACAGAGGAGTAATGATGAGGAGCGAGAGGCAGTTTTTATTGAATTCTGCGAATGGTTAGACTCAGAATTAGAGCATGGGGTAATGAACATTGACCAAGTCCATGAAAAGCTGCAGGAGTTTGATCAGTCACCAGAGAAGAGCCTTTCTTATTCAAAGCATTGGCTAAAGATAAAACTTCTAGAGAAATACGAAGACACCTTGTATTTCACAACACAGGAAAGAAGGGCAGATGTACTCTATCTCAAAGATGGCACCGACAATATTCTGCGAGAGCATCATGCTAATCTTGACCATGGAGATGAGAAGACTCAGATCATAAAGACGGCACTCAAGTTCATATCCAATGATATTGCCTTGATTGATTTAGGTCCAAAGTCATACCCCACCACACACAGTATGACTGACATCGATAGTCAGCTGACACTTGTTCCTGCAAGCCTTCAGATGTTCTTGAGACCGATTGTCAAGACAGACGAAAGAGTTGCCGTTTGGGGGCAGAATTTTATTAAGGCCTGTCGACCTCGGTCTGGAGTATTGCCACACCAAATGGGGCTTGCCATACAACTTGATCATAGATTTGGGTCAAAATGGATGCTCAACAAGTTCCACCGGCTGGGATACACTGAGTCTTACACGGAGACACAAAACTACAAATACTGCTTCCTTAATAGTAGGAGTGGAGATGATGTTCCAGATACTTCTGGCACTCTTGACACCATTGTGTGCATGGGTATGAGCCAGTTCCAACACTGGACCCCACGGCTCCTGAGGAGCTATTGCAGTTCACGAGCTGTAATTGTCATGGAGATTGCAGCAACCGGCGATGCAGCTGCAAGAAGAATGGGGTCACGTGCATCTCGGCCTGTGGAGTCTGTAATGGCATTACATGCAGAAACTGCAGTCATGATGTTGTTGAGTCTGAAGAAGACATAGACAATGACTGTTGAAACTTCTGACATTGTGAATGAGAAATAACTCTTGAGTATTATATATGTATGTGAAATAAAAGCTACTTTGTGTGTAAATGTAAAAGTGAAAATATAAATGTTAACAATCAACTCAGAATCATGAAAAACCCTTATTTGACCCCTCATAAGTTACTTAAGGGCCGATTTAAAAAAAAAAAAAATTCTCGACAATAATTTTTCGGTACCCGAATTCAACAGCTTTTTTTCTGGGTTTCCCACAGGAGTTGAACTTCAACATTTTAACACATGTTATTACACACCTTTACAAACATATTGGTGAAGAAATTTTTTGGTAACAATTTAGTTAACAGATTTGTGAAATATCTCATAAAATGCCCTTACTAATACATACATACATACATACATACATACATATTATATACATACATACACATATACATACATTACTGGTCAAAAGTTTTAGAACACCTCGATTTTTCCAGTTTTTATTGATATTTAAGCAATTCATGTCCAGTGAATAACCTGAAATGGTACAAAGGTAAGCATTAAACTGCTCGAGGTTATATAAAAAAGTTTCGTTTAGCAAAAATGGGAAAATATGGCAAATTGCAGAGTTATATTGTAAAAAAGGCCTTCTTCAGGGAACAAGTAATGGGTTAGCAACTTACAGCTGTTCTGCAGCAATGTAAGTAAATTAAGCCTTGAGAGTTGATGCAAACAATTCCTACAGGTGTCCCAACCTCTGCTGATTACTTGATTACAAACCCCCTGTCTGTATGAAAGCAGTATTGGAACAGACTGTTATTGCACCCTCCGAAGCATTATTTGAACAATATTGCCTTGCAGGAGGTAGTATATTGGAAACTGGAGGAAACTCTGACAGGAAGAGATCTGGCAGACCCAAAGCCACAGCAGAATCAGAAGACAAGTTTCTGAGAGTCAACAGCTTGCGTGATAGGCGGCTCACAAGGCAACAGCTTCAAGCACAGCTTAACACTGGTCGAAGTAAGCAAGTCTCAGTTTCAACTGTGAAGAGAAGACTTCGAGCTGCAGGTCAAGTGGCAGTAATAAAGCCATTGCTAAGATGGCAAAATAAGAAAAAGAGGCTTTACTGGGCCTTGAAGCACCGCCAGTGGACTACTGAAGACTGGAAGAAGGTCTTATGGACTGATGAATCAAAATTTGAAATCTTTGGTTCATCACGTAGGGTTTTTGTACGCCGTCGTGTAGGCGAAAGGATGGTTCCTCAGTGTGTGACACCAACTGTCAAACATGGAGGAGGAAGCGTGATGGTCTGGGGCTCTTTTGCTGGATCCAGAGTCGGCTACTTGCACAGACTGACTGGCACCCTGAACCAAAAGGGCTACCACAGCATTTTGCAGCGCCACGGAATACCCTCTGGTATACGCCTACTTGGTCAGGGGTTCATCCTACAGCAAGATAATGACCCTAAACACACCTCCACGCTATGTCAAAACTACCTTCGAGGAAAAGAACAAGATGATAGGCTTCAAATCATGGAATGGTCAGCACAGTCTCCAGACCTAAACCCCATCGAGCTGGTTCAGGATGAACCGGACAGAAGGGTGAAAGCAAAGCAACCTACAAGTGCAACACATTTGTGGGAACTTCTGAAACAGTGTTGGGAAGAACGTCCCGAACAATATTTGATTTCCATTGTAGAAAGAATGCCACGAGTGTGTTCGGCGGTTATATCTGCAAAAGGTGGCTACTTTGCTGAGTCAAAAATTGGTTCTCGAGTTATCAAGTGACCACTATATTCGTCATGTGTGTGCGTCTGTCTGTGTGTGTGTGCCTGTGTGTGTGTGTGTGTCTGTCCGTAGCATAACTACCTGATGATATCATCCGATCTTGATGAAACTTGGGTGGGAGGTTGATATCATGATCTAGTTGTGTCCTGCCTAGAGTGGGCGTATTGCGCCCATTGTGGGCGGAGCCACGCCCAAAAAAGATGTCTTTTTAGGGGGTAATCGAATTCAAGCTACATATTCTCCGAGGGGTTTGGTGGAATCTGACAGGGGTTTCGATATTTGGTTAGGCCAATGTCATGTGTCTAGCCCCACGGAGCTCGATTTTTCATTTTTCATATTTTTATTTTCCTTTTTTTTTTTTTTTTTTTTTCATTTTTCACCGAATTTTCGGTATTGTGTAGCTAACTAACCTCATAACTGATTATACATTATTTTCTATCTCATTTCAAGGTCAGTAACCTTCGTTTTGACATTTCCAGGCCTGGCCTGTCCAGGTCTGTTTCGGTTATAGTCCGTCCTTTGACATTGAATACCGCTCGCTCGTGAACCATCGTCATCTCCTGACTTGTTCAAATTAAATTTCGTTAAACAAAATGATTCTATGATTTCTTTTTTTATCTCCAATTGTTTATTTGTTCTATGCTTAATTTCAGAGTACATCGAGACATTAAACTGCGTAAATTTCAATAAAAACTGGAAAAATTGAGGCGTTCTAAAACTTTTGACCGGTAGTGTACATACATACATACATACATACATACATACATACATACATACATACATACATACATACATACACACATACACACATACATAAATACATACATACATACATACACATATATACATACATACATACATACATACGTACACACATACATAAATACATACATACATACATACACATATGTACATACATACATACATACATACATACATAAATACATACAAACATACATACACATATATACATACATACATATACACATACATATACATATACATACATGTACACATACATACATACATACATACATACACACACACATACATACATACATACATAAATACATACATACATACATACACATATATACATACATACATATACACATACATACATACACACACACATACATACATACATACATACATACATACACATATATGTGGTGGCAATAATTTGGGGGCACCCATATATCTCACAGCTTCTCCCTTTACAATACTGAGCCCCGCTATACCCTCCCAAACCTCTCGCAGGGCAATCCAAGACCATAAATGACATTTCCACTACTTGCGTCCCAGCCGTGTTATGTCAGCCCAGCCATGTTATGTTCTCCCTGTGGCCTTGTCCCCTTAGCAAAGCTCCTCACTGTCTGGACCACCCCTTTGATTTCTCAGTGTGGGATGAGGGGAGGGGGGGGGCACCATGTATAATAACCGGCTTGACAGTAAGAACTTTAATGTTTTCAGTGTATGGCTTCGGGGCGCTTCCTTGTGCATTGTACGCATCACGACTTGCTACTTGCTAATGTGGGTCGTGCTCCCGTGTACCGGGCACCGCCGTCTCGGTGCATAACTGGAAACATTCCGTGCATGTAACAGGCTCTTGTAATAAACACCGTGTTAACAGTTCTGAGTGCTTCCCAGGTCTCACTCTGGGAGGAGGGGGATCGGAGACGTGGGAAGCAGATTGCTGCTACGACATACAGTCACGTGAAAAAGTAAGTACACCCCATGTAAAGTTTTGACTTTTTCAACATATTTCAACATACAGCTATTTGATCTTCATTTCAACAATATTGATAAATAAAGGTGATATAATATAACAAATATCATGAAACATTTATATTTTGTAGTCCATTGTATAAGTTAAATAAACATAAATGCAAATTTCGCATGTGGAAAAAGTAAGTACACCCCGACATTTATCACTACTTCAAATACCTAAAATTAGAATCAGGTGCACCAGCTCAGGTGCAAATGATTAGAACATCGTCAGAGAGGATCTTGGAGGAACCTGTCTTATTTAAACCTCAGACATTTAGTTTGGTTTGCTCTTTGTTGTGAAGTGTGCGGCGTCACCATGCCTAGATCAAAAGAGCTCTCTGAGGCCTTCCGAAAGAAGGTTATAGATGCCTACGAGACTGGGAAGGGATTTAAAAAGATCTCCAACCTATTTGAAATCAATCATACGACTGTGCGGAAGATCATCTACAAGTGGAGAAGATTCCAAACAACTGCCAACTTGTTCAGGCCATGCCGCCCCAGCAAGTTCAGCCCGAGAGCAGACCGCAAGATGCTGAAAGAAGTCTCTAAGAACCCCAGAATGTCATCATGGGACCGACAGGTAGCTCTTGCCACTGTTGATGTCAAAGTGCACGAGCCTACCATTAGAAAGAGGCTGCATAAAATTGATCTACATGACAGGTGTGCCAGGAGGAAACCTTTGTTGTCCAGAAAGAACATCAGGGCAAGACTAAAGTTTGCCAATGAACACCTCGGCAAAGACCAATACTTCTGGATCAATGTGCTCTGGACAGATGAGTCAAAGGTCGAGCTATTTGGCCACAGTACCAGAAGACATGTTTGGCGAAAACCAAAGACAGCATTTGACCACAAGTACCTGATACCAACTCTAAAGCATGGTGGTGTAAATATTATGGTTTGGGGCATCTTTGCTGCATCAGGGCCTGGGCAGCTCACCATCATATAATCAACTATGAATTCTTCATTGTACCAGAGGGTGCTTGAGGATAATGTGAGGCCATCTGTCGGAAAGTTTAAGCTCAACCGAGGGTGGACCTTGAAACATGACAATGACCCTAAACATACCAGTAAATCCACCAAGGAATGGCCGAAAATAAAGAAATGGAGGGTTCTGGAATGGCCAAGTCAAAGCCCGGATCCAAAATCCCATCGAGATGTTGTGGGTGGATTTGAAACGAGCTGTGCATGCAAGAAAGCCCTCAACCATCGCACAGTTGAAATAATTCTGCATGGAGGAGTGGGCAAAAATTTCTCCAGGTCGATGTCAGAGACTGGTAGACAGTTATAAGAAACGCCTACTTGAGGTTGTTTCTGCCAATGGGGGCAATACCACCTATTAGAGCCAAGGGTGTACTTACTTTTTCCACATGCGAAATTCACATTTATGTTTATTTAAATTATACAATGGACTACAAAATGTAAATGTTTCATGATATTTGTTATATTATACCACCTTATCTATCAATATTGTTGAAATGAAGATCAAATAGCTGTATGTTGAAATATGTTGAAAAAGTCAAAACTTTACATGGGGTGTACTTACTTTTTCACGTGACTGTATATACATACATACATATACACATTTATACATACATACACATCTACACATACATACATACATACATAGATATATACATACATACACACATACACACATACATACATGCATACATACACACATACACCATACATACATACATACATACATACATACATACACCATACATACATACATACATACATAGATACATACATACATACACACATACATACATACATACATACATACACACATACATACATACATACATATGTGGGGCTTGAGACCCCCCCCCCCCCTCTTTCGTGTTCTATTGTTGTTTCACCAATTATGTCTGCTTTCCTTAAAATGTCATATCCTTTATATCCTTTGAAACCCTGCTTTTCCCTTTAAAAGACTTATGTTACATTACTTTGCCTGTCATGTCTATATACTTTGTGTGACTTTTTATAGCACGTCTCTTACTGTCGAAATATCCCTTTAGAACTTAATATATCCCTTTAGAACTTAATATATCCTTATAAAGAGTTATATGTCTTGTAAAAGCCAGGCCCTGATGATATTATCCTTCACTCTGTGAAGACCAAACCGTATCTTTCCAGCCTCCCTTAAGACTGTGTTAGATCACTTTCATGTTTGGCATTTTTACGACTTGCTGAACTTTCCCCCAAAAAACAGGTTTCTAGATAATCGTCAACATGGTTGACCCATGAGTGACCTTGGAGACCACTCCGTCTTTCTCTTTGTCTTGAGAACTAAAAACCACACCCCAATATTCCCTTTATAAAGTGAAACTCGACCGAATTATTTTAGAGCATCTTGTTGGAACGTTGGTCTTTGGAGCTTCTGTCCGACGTGTTTTGCTCTCCTCAAGCTTGTGTGTTTGACGAATCAAATAAATATATCAGTTGTTCCTTCTCTCAATCATGAGTCTTGAGTCCTAAGTCAACGGATCCCGTCAAATGGCGAGCCAGGCAGGACTCAGCTCGGGCAGACTCGGGACTCGGCCCTCTCGGAGTAAGGTGCCACAAGAGGGCTCCAGGCGCGAGTGAGTGGGAACAAAACACCAGCTGGTTTGATCGGTCTGGGTGAGGTGAGCCTTGGGTTTATTTTATTATAGACTGGGATTTTAGGCTAAATTGGAACCCACTCGGTCGCCCAGGTGCCGTTTGCCCGTTCCCTGCTCGAGCCTGATCCTCGAACAAAATTTAAGAACGAGCCGTTTTGGGGCTCCGGAGCAACTGACTGTTTATGGATTAGTGGGGGTAACGTTACGGGGGGAGTAAGGTGCCACAAGAGGGCGCCGAGGATAGGGAATAGATTGGTTTCGTAAAGTAACGTTAGAAGCGTCATCAGGATGCCGGCAAAGTAAGGTACGGTTAGCATATAAAGGGAGCATATATGCGGGAGAGATCTCTGATTAGGCGGCTATATGCGGGAGAGATCTCTCGGGAACAAGGAGGAAGGTTACCTGGTTACCTGGCGGTTACCTGGACAGGTAAGAGGAGTTAGGCTAGAGAGTTGTGAGGCGGGCGAACCTCTTAGAAGTTAGGTTAGAGGGCTGTGAGGCGGGCGAACCTCTTAGAAGTTAGGTTAGAGAGCTGAGATGAGGCGGGCGAGCCTCTCGGAGTTAGGTTAGAAATCTGTGAAGGCAGGGTGAGCCTCTCGATGGCCTGAGGAAGCAGGCAAACTAATTGCAGGATACTGCAGGACAGGCGATTAAGGGAATAAGTAAGCGAGCTAGCGAGCGACCAATGCCGCTCATCGAAAATCAAGACCTGTGGAAGGGTTAGGTAGATCAAACCCCTACCCTCCAAGCCCTAAGCTCTGTCCCGGGGCTTCAGGCAACACCCCCCCCCCTGCGCAGCGAGCCCCCCTGCACCCCCCCTGCACCGCCCCTGCCTCACCCTTCTCACCCCAACTCACCCGTCCCAAAATCCCTTTTCTCCCCTTGTCCCAAAATCCCTCTTTTTCCTTTGAATGAAGTGACACATATATGAATGAATGGGGATTGTTGCACAAGATGCTCTGACTGTACGTGGTTAGTGTCAAGTTGGTCGGATATAAGGAAACGCATGAAATGCGAGCCGGTTTGTCAGTCACGTGGTATGATTCAAATACGTTGCATAGGGAGACATGGGAGTTTTGTCTGGGAGTTTCAGTTGGGAGGTGCATGGTTGGAGTCGATCCAGTGTTCGCACGACGTCTGAGAGGCTCACTGGTATACGAATGAATGTATATAGGGATATTAATACTTGTATGGAAGCACGAAAGTGTATCAAAAACGGCATGACGTCGTCGCGTTGAGTTGGTTGCGCCAGGTCGATCGGCGATCTCTGAATTTAAATCGGATTTTTGTCGTGTGTATTGTATATTCGTCATTGACGTGTGTATGTCGATTTTAGCGTCTATCCGAGGATCCTGGCGATGTTCGTTTATAATTGGGAGTCTGGATTTTCATTTGTTTGGGACGAGAGATGAATGAATGGTTTGGCGGTTTTATTGTCGGGGTGGTACGAGCCTGTACTTCCGTGAGTTTCATTGGATGGGAAATGCGAGCCCTGTCGGAATTTGGAATGTGTTGAATTAAATTCAGAACATGGGATTTGTTCAGAGTGCCGGCGATAACTTGCCTACTCTCAGAGGGGATGTGTCCCGCACAGGGGGAGAACCCTGCCATGAGGTTGCTCGGAGGATGTGTGCCCAAATGCATTGCGGGTCATTGCGACTTTGCTGAATGTCGGACGCCGGATGTCGGACGTTCGGGTCAGACGTTCTTGTGTTTAATGCGGTGTGCTGGCGCCATGTCAATATAATGGGGACCGGTGACTCCTGCGTCACAGGAGGAATACGTTGTTTAAGATGGATTTATAAGGGGAATGCTGAATAAACGATGATAGTACCATGAAGTATTTAAAATAAGGCGATTGGCTTGGCCGAATGCAGGATTTTAGGGCAGTAATGAATTTCCGGTGCCAACCGGAAATCCTATCTACAGTAAATGAGGTACAGTGTGGATGAGGTCTCTCTGAATGAGGTAAATGAGGTTGTCTAGAGCGGATGAAATAGGGAATGTCATTTGCAAGACCACGGTACGGATGTGATGCAGAATGGCAGCTAGAAGATGCATCGATGCATCCGCGTTGATCGATGTGCCGGATAAAGACCTTTGGTCGAGCGATGGTGGTATAGTTCAGTTATTAAGATGCATGTGGTTCTAAGGGCAGATTATGCGGGACAAGCTGCCTCACAGGCGGATGGGGGAAACATTGGAGACGTGGTGGTTTGGAAAAGATAATGTGGTAGAACGCTCATCCATGGAAGGAGAACGGTCAGGGTTTGATGTGGTTCACGCCGGGCGAATGATGGGTGTTTCGTTTTGTGCTTGTGGATGGGGTGCGTAATGCATCTTGGGGATGCATTGGGGCGAAGGGACTCAGCAGGAGATAAAAGAGGGACTTATAGCGACGAAGAGGGAATGTCAGATGGTACATGAGGGGTTGACAAAGAGGTTGGACGAGGTGACAGAAGCAATGGAGACGAAAGAACGGGAGGTAAGGACGCACATAGAGATGACTAAGGTGACATTAGAGGAAGAATGCACACCTGTGGGGAGTGTTACAGGGGATGTAACAGAAGAATGCGCGACCGAGTGTGGTGGTGAGAGTAGTGATGGTGACACGGAGCACGAGTTGGTTGTGGCAGGTGCGAGAGGATGTACACCTGGAATGAAAGGATGCACACCTGGAATGGTCGAGCGCGTGTGGGAATGCACGCTTGAGTTGGTAGTAGAGCATGTGATTGGGTGTGCGGAGGAGTTGTCACAGAGGAGTGGGCGCGGGGAGATGTGTTGATGAAGTGTGCGAACGACGAGTGTGTGCCCAGGTGTATTGTGGGTTGTCATAGCTTGCCGTTGGTGGGGTTGTGCACCAGGAAGAGGAGGTGCTGCATGGTAGAGCACGCCTCCGACGAAAGGGAGTTTGAGATTTGTGGGGTTTTGGCGGGAGTTCCTGGGCAGATTGTTGGCGGTTATCTGATTCATAGGGTGTTTGCATTTGCAATGTGGAGCCTCAACGATTGCCGTTTATCCCTTCTGATAACTCTTTTATCCTCTCAACTTTATCTGTTCGGAGGTGGAGCTCTCGCAGAGGCAAGATGGGCTGGAGGTGAACGCATCTGTTTTAATTTGCTAACCTCGAACGGATGATGGGCTGAGTCAACCAGCTGGGTGTTCATTCAACGGCATGATATAAAATTTGGATCGGGATAGAAGGAGATGTATTGTTGGTTGAACTGACGTAATTTATGGGCAGAAAAATATCCAACCACTCCACGTCAATTCTGAAATTTGTGGTTGTTGTAGTTGTTGACGTTTTATTCGGTTTTCCGGGGGACACCGGAGCAAGTGTTGTTAGGCCGGCTAGAGGATTCTTTTGATGGGTGATCTGCCAAGAATGACATGTGGTGCTGGGGGTCATGACCTCACCACGGAGGAGGAATAAGGGTTATGGGTTCACCTCTGGGTGTGTCTGACTGCACTTGCAGGTATGGATCAAGGTGGTGTCTACAGTGTCTGCGGTGTTAGGACGTTGGGGGTACGTTTATCTGTCTGTCTGTCTGTGAGTTACAGTATGTCTGGAGAGGAGGTCAGTCAGGTAGGATGGGGCCAAGTTATGGAGGGCTTTGTAGGTCAAGAGGAGGATTTTGTACTGGACTCTCTGGGGATGGGGAGCCAGTGAAGCTTGTAGAGGACGGGGGTGATGTGGTCACCGGTCCGGGAATGGGTGAGTAGACGGGCAGCGGAGTTCTGAGTGTATTCGAGTTTATTGGTGATTATCGAGAGTGAACCATAGAGAAGGCTGTCTTCGTGATCTGTTTGGTGTATTTGTCGAAGGAGATGGTTTGGTCAAAGATGGTGCCAAGATTCCGGATGTGAGTGGAGGTGGATACTGGGAAACCGTCGATGTTGTGGGCAAAGTTATGGGTGGATTTGGTGAGTATTTTTGGGCCAATGATGATTATTTCAGATTTATCATAGTTAAGTTTGAGGAAGTTGATTTGAAGCCAGGATTTTATTTCAGTTATGCAGTTTGTCAGGATAGAGTGGGTGGTGGTGGAGATGGATTTGGTGGAGATGAAAAGCTGGATGTCATCGGTGAAGCAGTGGAATTGGAGACCATGACGGCGGATTAAGTGACCGAGGGGGGATAGGTACAGGATGAAGAGGAGGGGGCCAAGAACTGAACCTTGGGGGACACCTTGAGGGGGAGCGAATTGTGGTGATTAAGCTGGTGTAGATGCTGTCAATTTTGCTTTGGAAGAATGAAAGGAAGGAGATGCAGTTTTCTACTGTGAATAACTGGGTGGTGGTATTCAGGGGGTTGAGGAGTTTGTTCGTAGTTTGTTCTTGAGGTTGTTTGAGGTTGTTTGTTCACGAATTTGAGGTTGTTTGTTCACGTTGTAGAGTTTGTTTATTTATTTGTTTGTTTATTTAGTTTTCTTATTGTAGAGAAGAGTGCTTTGGGTTTCCGGAGCCAGAGTGGATAATTTGAGAGTAGTAGGCGGAGCGGAAGAGGGCATCTTTGTAGTGCTGTAGGTGGTCCTTGTAGGCTTGGGAGTGAATTGTGAGACCTGTTTTATTGCGGAGTCTTTCAAGTTGGCAAGCACGAGTTTTCATCAGGCGGAGTTCAGGGGTAAATCAGGGGGCAGAATGGGTGAAAGAAACGGATTTGGGTTTTTTATAGGTGCAAGCTGGTCAAGGATGGGGTGATTGATGGTGTCAAAGGTGGCGCTGAGGTCGAGGAGGATGAGAATGTTGAGGTTGCCGGCGTCAGAGGAGAGAGAAGGTAGTTGGTGATTTTGAGGAGAGCAGTTTCAGTACTGTGGTTGGAGCGGAATCCGGATTGGAATGTTTCATGCAGGTTATTGGCAGAGAGGTGATGTTTGAGTTGAGTGGCTACAGCGCGTTCCAAAACTTTGACAGAAAGGGTAGGTTGGAGATGGGTCTGAAATTATTTAGGGTGTCAGGGTTGAGTCTAGGTTTTTCCAGAATGGGGGTGAAGTTTCACGAGTTTTTTGGGAAATCGGTAGGGTAGCTTAAAGGTAGGTAGAGGGAACAGGTAAATTGTGGTGGATATTGGCACCTGTGGTGTGTGTGGTAGAATGGTGTTTGGATGGGTGCATTAGTGACGTGTGTCCACACCAACAGGGGAAAGAGTAAAATAGGACACCTGCACTCAAACAGTGAGAATCTATTTTGAGTGAGTCACAGTGGGTGAGGAAAATTGACCAGACGGTAGGACATATGAGAACTATTTTTATTTTCAATAAATAGACCAGGTTATTTTATTATTTGTTTATTTACGAAAATAAATAAATAATAGGGTGAGGTTAATGGTGGTTTGTTGGCGGTAAATATTGGTTGAAAGTCGAGTTGAAACAATTTATATTGGGATTACAATTTATATGGGATTTATATTGGGATCCATTGTAGACATGCCTTTGTCGACATTGTAGACATGCCATGGACAGCCATTGGGCCAGAGGCTGAAATAACCTTGTAGGGAATTCTTATAGGGCATTTGGAAAATGCGAGGTGTCCTCACATCCGCAGGTTCGGTGATAAAAACATTTGGAAGAATTTGGAGAGATAAATAGATAAAGAGATAAAGAATTTGGAGGCCACCAAAGGGCGGACACTGACGTTGCTCGGGGCAACGCAAGGGCGGACAGGAAGGGCCGCCAACCAAAGGATAGGACGCACAGATTATCAACATATACCGCCATGAAACGTGGATTTCAAAGAGGCAGGTGTGTGCCCTGGGAAAATTGTGGGTTGTGGAGTGGGCACTTTTTATGGGCACTGGGGGCTGCTGTTGTGTGGACTGGGGAACGAGGGCGGCGTAGGTGACGTGAGGGGAATGCCACGCACTGCGACCGTCTCACCCCAAGACCGAGGTTGTCGGGGACATTTGAAGGGGTGCGTATGTACTATGTGAATAAGGCTGCAGGAACGTGTGTACCGAGGTGCTTGGTGGAGTAGGCATGCTCGTAAAAGGACATAGTTTGAAGAGGGTGCTGCATGGTGGAGCATGCCCCCAAGAAGGGCTGTGAAATGAGAACGGGTGAGCTCGGGTGCCGGGTGCACCTGTGGTGACCTAGGGTGGTCTGGGATGAATGTTTTACTGGAAGGTGGTGTGATGTGGGATGTCGATCACAACCTGACGATGTTGTTCGTGGTGGAGGTCTTGTGTTAAAGTTGGGACACGTTGCTAGGGATCTGGGTGGCTGGCACCTCGTGTGGTTTGGCTCCTGAGTAAGTGGAGGGAGCAAGGGAAATATATTCACTGTAACAGGTGTTGTTAAAGCTGTTTGTTTAAGAGCATTGGGATGCCAAAAAGTGATAAAGGTGGTTGGCCTGCACTGGAAAGAGTGTGACAACGAATGGAAAGTTGTGGCTTTTATTTAACAAATTGTGCTAGGTTGCTACAACACAGGTTGGGGCTGGTGCAGATTGGATCACGGCTCTGCAGACCAGGTGAGCAGAACTCCACCAGGCACGCTGGAATCACATTAATTGAATTATTGCTCAGAAAGGAAGGTATTTTCGGAAATTGGTGAAAGTAAAAATAACATTTGAATTTCCAGACATGACGCAGGAAATGCAGCTATGAATAGAGATGAGGTAACTAAATGCCAATTGGTGGGGCAGGGGGGCTAGGAATACTAATCAAGGCTTTAGTCCTTGCGTGTGTGAGTAAATGTTCCACAGGATGGACGCTGAAGACAACACCGGAAGGGGCCATGATGGTGTCCGTCAAGCTGACCATGGACCCAAATGAACCTCCTGCTGATGACGTGACTGCGGACTGCGGACCCTGGAACGACGACCTGAACGAGTCACTGAGCAGCAATGATGAGATCTCCGCGTCTGAAGAATGTTCTTCCATTTTTAATGTTGCCAATAACGATTTTGAAAATGATTTTGATTATACTGAAAAAATGAATTTGGATTCGGATGTGGACTTGCTTTGGTCTTCACAGACCCAGTCTAGTAATTCTCTTGTCACTTATGTCTCACGAGCTCACAGCAGTTCAACCCTTGCTGTCCCAGCCCTGGATTTTGACTCAGCTCCGGACCCAGATGCATTGCTGGGCCCGCCTGCCAGGAAGCCGATTATCCTGGATCCCAACATGTCGCATGCAGACGCAAACGACTACTTAAAGGAAGTTTCTCTCTTTTTTATGGAATGTAAGGCTCTGACCGCTGGCCATCTAGGCCGCAGATCTAGGCCACTTGATACTGATGTTGTTATGTATTCCCCAGCAGAACGACTGCACATTCAAGGTCTTATGAACATGGAGATCGATTGAGCGCCGAAGATCTATAAGGACTGTGCCTGGTAATGCTTGGGCGAGCTCTCGCTAGAGGAGGGTCCCGGCTGCACCTCCGTGGCCAAAGGGTGGGTCGGGAGACCTTCTCAAGTGTGGACCCCTGCGGAACCAGACGCCTTCGTTGTGGATCCGACGTGCCATTGGATAATCATGTCTCTATGGCCAGCACACATTACATACTCACACACACACGCGAATCGTCCTTCTGGGTGCAATGCGAGGTGCTTTGGGCATTGGCATGCCCACTTGGGCCGCATTCGCGTGACATTTTTCATTTACTGTCTTCCTACTTTGAATAAAGGCCTTTGATTGGCTCATAGAAAACTTTGTATCTTAGATCCAAAAGGGGGGTATGCGGGGCTTGAGACCCCCCCCTCTTTCGTGTTCTATTGTTGTTTCACCAATTATGTCTGCTTTGCTTAAAATATCATATCCTTATATCCTTTGAAACCCTGCTTTTCCCTTTAAAAGACTTATGTTACATTACTTTGCCTGTCATGTCTATATACTTTGTGTGACTTTTTATAGCATGTCTCTTACTGTCGAAATATCCCTTTAGAACTTAATATATCCCTTTAGAACTTAATATATCCTTATTAAGAGTTATATGTCTTGTAAAAGCCAGGCCCTGATGATATTATCCTTCACTCTGTGAAGACCAAACCGTATCTTTCCAGCCTCCCTTAAGACTGTGTTAGATCACTTTCATGTTTTGCATTTTTACGACTTGCTGAACTTTCCCCCAAAAAACAGGTTTCTAGAGAATCGTCAACATGGTTGACCCATGAGTGACCTTGGAGACCACTCCGTCTTTCTCTTTGTCTTGAGAGCTAAAAACCACACCCCAATATTCCCTTTATAAAGTGAAACTCGACCGAATTATTTTAGAGCATCTTGTTGGAACGTTGGTCTTTGGAGCTTCTGTCCGACGTGTTTTGCTCTCCTCAAGCTTGTGTGTTTGACGAATCAAATAAATATATCAGTTGTTCCTTCTCTCAATCATGAGTCTTGAGTCTGAAGTCAACGGATCCCGTCACATATACTCAGTGTACAAAACATTAGAACACCTACTCTTTCCATGAAATAGACTGATCCGGTGAATTCAGGTGAAAGCTATAATCCCTTATTGATTGCACCTGTTAAATCCACTTCAATCAGTGTCGATGAAGGGCAGGAGACAGGTTAAAGAAGGATTTTTAAGCCTTGAGACGATTGAGACATGAATTGCGTCTTTTGTCTTGCCCATTTCGAGGGTGAATGGGCAAGACAAAATATTTAAAACCTACCCTTATTAAGGGGGATAGACATCACACAAACAAATACAGAAATATACAAACACAAATACACAAACACACATTGTGTTTTATATGGTAGATTATTTTTGTACACCGCTCCTTTGCTATTCCACCGACAGGCACTGCATGAAGTAATCGCCGGGCACGGAAGGGGACCAAGTGATGACGCGCAAGGGACTACTCAGTTTTCACTCGTTTTTCTTTCTTGTTTCCTTTTCCGGGCGATATCTCAGCCATCCTTTGAGCTCGGAAGCTGTTTGGGCACAATATTGAGCACGTAATTTGGCAAAAAGACAATTTTTTGTTTTTGGCTGAATCAATTAATTGATTTATTATTTAATTATTATCGATTTATTAAGTCCTTATATATTGTACACCGCTCTTTCCTATGCCAACTCCAGGCGCTGCATATCGTCATTGCCGGGCACCGAAGGGGGCTCGGCAATGACGCACGCTGAAAGGGTGTACTCAGTTTTCACTCTGGTTGTTTGTTTGTTTGTTTGTTTTCTTGTTTGTCCGGGTGATATCTCAGCCATCCTTTGAGCTAGGAAGCTGAAATTTCGGCACAATAGTGAGCAAGTACTTTATCAAAAACAGCATTTTTTGTTTTTTGATTAATCAATTAATTGATGAGTTATTTAATTATTAGCGATAAATTAAGTACTTATACATTTCCTTTCTCTTCTTTCTTTTTTTTTTTTTGTATAGTGAATCGAGGCTCGTGAAAGAGCTAACATTTACTTCACAAACAAATCAACCAGACAAACAAAATATATAAAAAGAGGGAGCGGAAGACAAGATGGGGAAAGAAGGGGAATCACACAAACACAACATTTGAGAGCAGGGAGATGTGTGGGAGGGAGAGGGCTTGGGGGGGAGGAGGCGTGGGAAGGGGGGGGGTGGGAGAAGTATAAAACACAAGGACACCAAGGACTTCCAGGACAGAAGTTGGTATATAAAAAAAGTGGAATTGGGGTGAAATTAGCGGGGGTAGAAAAGATCAAGGTTTTGGATGGGGGAAGATAAAAGATGGTGGTGAACAGCTGTTTTAAAGACCTGGAGGGTGGAGTGGGATTGAAGAGAGTGAGGGAGTTTGTTCCAGAGGCGGGAGAAAAGAGGAATGAAGGAGTGAAGGTGAGCAGAGAGTCTTAATTTTGGCAGTTTAAACATAAGAGGGTTGCAGGCAGATCTTGTGCGACCTGTAGGAATATTTGTGGGACAGAGCCCAGAGAGAGCTGGGGGGGGGGGCAAGGCCAGAGAGGAGTCGGTAGAAGATGGAAAGACCACCAACCTGAGTGAGAGGCCCTTGGAGTTAGCTTCATCGCGGGAGATTCCAATGATTCTGAACGCTTTGGTTTCAACAGCGTAAAGGCGAGCTAGGTGTGAGGCAGGAGCACCAGCCCAGAGGGGAGAGCAGTATTCCATTGAGCTGTGGATGAAAGCCTTGTATGTGGTGAGGAGCTCAGGTGTGCCAAGGAAGGACTTCGCACGACGGAGGATGCCCAGTCGGCGACTGGCTTTGGAGGCCAGCTTGGAAAAGTGGTTTTCCCAGGAAAGATCATGGCAGATAGTGAGACCCAAAAGCTTGAGTGACAGAACTTCTTGGAGTGGATTATTCAGAAAGTGGATGGGAGGGTTGTCCAGTCGGTCTTTTCGGAGAGACATCGTAAGAGTGTGAGATTTGTCAGGATTGAAAGACATGTTCCACTTGTTTGCCCAGTCTGTGATTTTGTCCAGGTCTGCAGAGAGTGAGGAGGCTGCAGACTGCCGATCTGAGGGATGAAGAATGGAGCGATAGAGAATAGAGTCATCAGCAAAGAGATAGAGAGGATTTTCAAGGGAGTCCGAGAGATCATTTATGAAGACCAGAAAAAGCACAGGGCCCAGAACACTGCCTTGGGGAACTCCAGTCTGAACAGGAAGAGGAGATGAGAGAAACCCATTCAGGGCCACATGTTACTATGACTAGAGAGGAAGTCCGCCAGCCATGCGTGGAGATTTCCATGGATACCAAAAGAGGAGAGTTTGGTGAGCAGAGCGGGGTGCCAGGCCGTATCGAAGGCACGTGATATGTCAAGGGAGACAGCTCTAATTTCCTGTTTGGCATTGAGGACCTCCATCCATTGTTGAGAAAGCAGAAGCAGCATGTCCAGAGTAGAGTGACCAGGTCTGAAACCAAATTGATGATCAGAGATCAAGCCATTGGCGAAGAGGAAAGATTTCATATCTGAAGCAATGATGGATGCCATGACTTTGCTGATAATTGGGAGAAGGCTGATTGGTCTGTAGTTGCTGGGATCTGTTTTTGCACCTTTTTGTGCAAAGCGGTGATGTTTGCAGATTTCCAAGCAGATGGCAGATGACCTTGAGAAAAAGAGAGGGTGAAGAGAACAGGGAGAGGGAGTGAAAGAGCGGAAGAACAGGATTTTAGGACCCGTGGGCTGATGCCATCAGGTCCAGGTGCAGAATCAGAGTCGAGGGTTGACAGAAACTTTTCCACCTTGTCAGGAGGAAAGGACACAGAGTCCAGGAGGAGCTGGGTACGACTGGGTATGGTGGGTACAGAGAGGGATGGGTTTGGGACACAAGATTTAGAGGCAAACACAGAGTTGAGGCATTCAGCTTTTTCACGTGCGGAGTCAGCCGTTTGGCCGTTTGAGGTGAGGGAAGGGATGGAGGGGGAACAAACACCAGAAACAGATTTGACCAGATGCCACCAGGATTTGGAAGAGGGAGACAGATAAGAGAGTTCGGTCCTGAGAACGGAGAGATATTGTTTCCTGGCTCTCCTGAGGGTGGACACACACTTGTTTCGGTCTTTGTGAAAGGAAATGAGATTTCCTTACGTTGGATTTGCTTTCCAGGAGTCGAAAGCAAGTTGTTTCTGGGCAATAGCCTCACCACATGATTCCGTGTACCATGGACGGGAGGAAGGGTATGACAACTGAAGACTAGATGGGATAAATCTGTGCATGAGAGAGAGCAATTTACTTTGGAAGAATTCCCAGGATGAGTTGATGTCAGAGGCGGTAGAGATGGGAGACCAGACCAGATGATTGGTGGCTGCTTGAAGACCGTGCCAGTTGGCCTGAGTGAAATGCCAGACTCGTCGACGCTGAGGAGGCTCCCTGAGAATGGTCAGAGAGATGTCCACTTTAACAAGCACATGATCAGATGAGCCGATTGGAGCAGAATAAGAGCAGCAGACATTTTCAGGGAAGTTAGTCATAACCAAGTCCAGAAGAGAAGATGCTCCGTTGACTGAGATCCGGGTCGGGAAATTGACAGATTGTGTCAGTCCCAGTGAGTTACAGAAGTCCTTTGCTGAAGAGCCATGGCTGGTGAGAGTGGTACCCACACCCAGCCAACTGGCATGGTGACAATATTGAAATCACCACATATGAGGAAGAGAGAGTTGGGATGGGTAGATAGAAGTTGGTCCATATTATCAGACAGCGAGATGTAGATGGAGTCATCACTGTTTGGTGATGTGTACAACATTCATATGTGTACAACATGGTGATGTGTACAACATATATGTATGTGTACATCATATATGTGTACATCATATGTGTACAACATATATGTATGTTTGGTGATGTGTACAACATGTACAACATTCATATGTGTACAACACACATATGAACAAAATGTGGGAACGAAGGGGAAGCCGTAGCCAAAGGTATTCCTGGTGGTGAGGTGGAGAGAGGGCAGTGCAGGGTGAGTGAGTAAGAGAGTTTTTTAAATAAAGATAGCAACCCCACCTCCAGGACGAGGCTCAGGTCTATCATACCGGAGGAGGGAGTAACCTGGGAGAGATACCAAGGAATCAGAGACATCATGAAGGAGGAAAGTTTCTGTTAAGCAGATCACGTCTGGTTTGTCAGAAGCAACCTGTATGGAGAGATCAGTCAAGTTTGATCGAAGGCCCCGGATGTTTGAGGTCCATACTGTTAAAGAAGAGGATGGGGAGCATCGGATACAGAACAGGGGTGGGGGGTAGCGGTAGGGTAAGATGAGGAAGAGCAGGAAGAGGTAGGGAGAGCTGTTGAAGGTGTGTCAGAGATTTCAGAATCGCTTGGAGAAAGGGAAGAATGGGGTGGACAAAAGGCTTGATGGTGATTGGGTGAGGTGCAGTGAGGTGTTATTTGAGGAGGGGGAAGAGTGAGGCAGAAGGTTGGGGGAGATGAAGGTGAAAGTTGGAAGGGGGAAGAAGCGGGGAGGACGCTTTGAGGAGGAGGGGTGAGAGGGTAGTCTAGGAGGGGAGGGGCTAGGGAGAGTCTCGGAGGGGAAGGGTGTGGGGGGAGTTTAGGAGGGAAGGGGCAAGGGGGGAATTTGAAAGGGATGGGTGATGGGTGATGGGGATGATTTGGAGGGGAGGGGCAAGGGGGTAGATTTAGAGGGGAGAGGTGATGGGGAAGTTTTGGAGGGGAGGGGTGATGGGGAGGTTTTGGAGGGAAGGGGTGATGGGGAAGATTTGGAGGGGAGAGGCAAGGGGGAAGATTTGAAAGGGATGGGTGATTGGGAAGATTTGAAGGGGAGGGGCAAGGGGGAATATTTGAAAGAGATGGGTGATGGGGAAGATTTGGAGGGGAGGGGCAAGGGGGTAGATTTGGAGGGGAGGGGTGATGGGGAAGTTTTTAAGGGGAGGGGTGATGGGGAAGTTTTGGAGGGGAGGGGTGAGATTGGATTTTGAAAAGTGTACGATTAATGGGAAACGAACATTTATTGCAAAATGAGTTTCTTGAGACCTTCGAGTCAAAAATACGTTTGAGGACGCTGAAGGATGGGTGGAGTGCTGGAGAGTTTAGGGAATGTATGAAAGAGGCACTGTAAGAGATGGATTTTTTTTTTGGAATGAATAGATTTGGTGAGCAAGTCGAAAGCATTCTTTTATAGAAGAAGAAGAAAAAGGTGTTATTGTATACGACAGAATACAGTTCTTCAGGGGACAGTTTAAACATTTTTAACAACGTGATCACGTGATCACGAACAACGTGGTCGAGGAACGAACGAACAAATAAGAACGAACAAACGGATAAGAACAGAGAAGGAAATATTTTGGTTTTTTTTTTTTGAGTTGAGATTTTAAACAAGGAAGTATGGGGTGAAAAGACTGGGAAAAACAGAGACCGAAAGTAATTGCAGCGCAATCGAAGAACCACTGAGACAAAAACAAAGCCTCAAGCCAAGGTCGGACACGGTAGCCTACTACACTAGGCCTCAGAATACGTGACACGAACTAACCGACGATTCTGTACACAGGTATGAAAAACCAACACCGAGAATCCTATTAAAGACACACCAATAGATATACACACCGAAAGAAAGATACAGTTTCGACAAAAACACAATTGTGAAAAATTACTTAACTTCGAAAGCGTGAGCGCATGGACAGCTTTGAAGAGACGTGACCTCCAATCTTGCGCATGCGCCTCGGAACCGTTGCTCGGCAATGGAAGAGGCAGAAGTGGAAGACGCACGATCGCACGAAGGTGCAACTTTGTCAAAGAAGAAATGTGAATATTACCACCCATCTGGCCATTATCTCAGGCACCTTTTGAGTTAGGAAGCTGATATTTGGACATGCCAATGACCAAGTGATTTGGCTGCAAAGGCTATTTTTTATTTATTTATTGATCAATTAATCAATTAATCTATTAATTATTTAATTATTCGTTTGATGACTTAATTAATTTAAAAAATTTAAGTTACAGATTCAGATGAAATGGTGGTGGTTTATGTATTATATTAGCCAATTGATTAATTATTTAATTTTTTATGATTATTATTTCTTTATTTCCATTATTAATCATTTATTTGTTTTCTTTCTCATCTGGCCAATATCTCAGGCACATTTTGAGCTAGGAAGCTAATATTTGGACATGACAGTGATCAAGTGATGTGACTGTAAAGGATATTTTTGATTTATTGATTGATCAATTAATCGATGAATTATTTATTGAATAATGAATTACTTATTGATTTATTTTGATAAATGACTTATTTAATTACAATTCTAAAAGTTACAGCTTCGGATGAAACACTGATGGTTTAGGTAGGCTATTAGCCAATTGGTTAAGAAATTTATTATTTTATTACTACTATTTATTGATTTTAATTACGGAATTAATCAATCAATTATTGCACACCTCTCCCTCCCAATACCATCTCTGTGTGCCGCATGCTGGAGGGTATGCTATATATTTATTTGGCATGGGGGCAGTATACTTTTCATGATTCTGTACTTGGTATTATTATTATTATTGTTGTTATTATTATTATTGTTATTATTATTGTTATTATTATTATTATAACAAGGAAGTTCTTCGGCTCTTCACCGTTTATAATCCACAGCACATACAGTATTATATAACTTGTTTTCTGGATGGTATAGATGGTTTCAATAACCTGGAATTGCATGGTCGAAAATTATTGCTGCTGTCATGCGATTATAGCTTTTGGCAAAGGTTGGAGATGAGAAACTAAAGGGACATAAAAGTTTGCAGATAATTTGCAATGTTCCATTTCAGTGTAACACTTAAAATGGAGATTCGATAGTTGAGATCAGCGTCTACGATGTTGGCCAAAAATGGAGATAGATTCCTGTGTCTGCAACAATTTCCCATCAGGAATTAAATCCCATTACCATTCGCCCTTCGTTGTCGAGGATTTCTCAAGATTGTTGAATTCAATTAGGTTTTAATGAATTCAGTTTAAGTGCTGATTGTTAAATTCAAGCTTTATGTCGTTTGGTTTATCTTTCCAATAATTTCTCAATATACCCTGATATCATCAATGACATCAACGATGATGTGCTTGGTTTGGACAATGCGGCGCCATGCTTCATTGGTTCTTGATGCCCTTCTTGACAGAGAGGTGGTGTTCCACTGGTGTTCCACTGGTGTCAAGCCCCACCCTGACATGCAAAGCCATATATTTGGTGCAATCCTCCATCTGGTTAAACTCCACAAATGCACAACTATCGGGGATGCCTCTTCACGGTGGTTGTACCCACAACACAAGTCAGGGGCCAAATCTTCACCATTCTTCCCTGCTGCCCAGATTAGTCAGAGCAGCGAGTCAGAGTGCCGATCGGTCCCCGTGGACCGGCCCTTGCCCTTTCTCTCTCTCTCTCTCTCTCTCTCTCTCTCTCTCTCTCTCTCACCGTCTCTCTCTAACCCTCTTTTGGGGATCTCGGGGTCACTACTGGGAAATCGATCGCTGTCTCTGCACCGCGCGCTTGTTCAAGAGAACTGTCTGGGGTTTTACAACAACAACAACAACTCCCCAAATCCAGGTTGACTGCATGCCTCCACTATTTTGTTCCTAGCCTTTCTCATATGTGGCAACTAACTTCCAGAGGCTGCAACCAGGCTGCGAAATGTCGCCCCCCCCCCCCCCACCCATACCAACCTTACCCACAATATTATTTTTTACTCCTGTTCACACTGTCTCGCACAACCCTCTTACTTGCATGTTATCTTATAATATACAGGTTCCTTTGATGCAGGAGGCCATTAGGCATATCAAAGTCTGAAAACCTAAGGTTGTTTGTCCATGCTCTATCCTTTTAAATGCTGAGCATGAAGCAAAGAAGCAGCACATACAATTTTAAAAGTCTTTGGTTCCACTCGGCCAGGTTTCGAACTGCTGACCTTCCAGACTTAGAGCTGACACTCTTAACTGTTAAGCCACTGGATCTGGTCTGCATCACCAATAAGTTGCTGTGTTTCCTCCTCTGCTCGCTTTCGTCTTTTCCTGTTCGTTCATTCCCTTCCTTATTGTTTATTTTTTTGCCTCACTGACCCACTGTCAGGTCCTACCCTCTGTCATTCCGCTCTGACATGAGCCTCGATAAGTTGTCTGGTATCTTGGGCAATCATTGGCTAACAGATTAAACTAGAATGAAGAACGAATTTGCTTGTGAAGGCTCGTGTTGAACATACTGTTATATGTGTGGGTTACAAGGTATTTATTAAAGTGTAACGTCTATGATCTCACATAGGATAGATCATGTAACTAACTATAGGACTTCACATTGAGGTTGTCATCCTGTATTTGTGCACCGTTGGAAGGTGGTGTTGTGTGCAGTAGAGAAGTTATTGAGGTTAACAATGTAACATGATCTGTCCTTCCTACCTGAACTAGCGAGGGCCAGACAAGGTAAGGTGTAAAGACCCCCCACCCCCCAAACAGGGCAATTAATATGAAGACACCCCAGCACGGGATATGATAAAATTGGCTCCCTTCTCCTCCCTCCCTCCAGCGTTGCTGTGGGTCTGAGGGCGTGACATCTCCGCCGCGACCATCAATGTTGTCAGTTTGGGTGGGGCCTCTGGAAGGACCCTCCCACTGCTGTGACAACGTGGCGTGTTATTGGCTGGACCCATGGGCAAGGAGAAGCCCCCCAACTGACAAAAGCTGCCAGCCATTTCTTGATTGGACCAACAGAGGAAAGGCAACATCAGAGTGGCTGTGCTGCAATAAGCGAGAGGCGAAAGGAGTTGGGAGAAGAGAGGGTTGGGGGGACTATTTAAGCACCTGAGCAACTTTATTTCTCTCTTTCGCTTTGGACACCTGTTGGAGGCAGACACTGTTTTGCCGAGGACATTCGCTGGTGCCGGAGATCTGGTCTTCTGTGGAGGATGTTTTGTTGCACTGCAATCTCTGCTGGTCCTGTTTTATCCAAGCATTCCCAGCAGGCTTCCTCAGGCCAATAGACCCCAGGCATCAGCATGTGGCCACATTTATTCCAGAAGGGCAGACATTCATTTCCTGTAATGTGCCGATGTGCCAGATCAATTGAGGAGTGTTTTTATTAGGCCGACCCGAAGCAAAAATGGCAATGGCATCATTTGAAGGTCTGCTCTGTTCTCGTATTCATTTTTTGAGCTGGTGTATGTATGGGAGTGAGGAAAGATGGTCATTCTTGTTATTGTGTTTCTGGGTCATGAACATGACTACCTGTTTATCTGGGTAAAATGTAGTGACATATGGGTTGTGTGATTTGTGGAGGCTCCATGAGTGTTATGCATGGGTGAACATGGCGTTGGGCATCAACGGTTATTGTTTTTGGCTCACATTGTACAGCTGCTTGCATCATCCAGTTTTTGCCATTTATATTACAGAGATGTAGACCCCTTTGATGGGGTTGCACTGACATTTCAGGACGGCATGAACGCCATGAGAGTCAGGAACGGCGACAAACCAAGAGCAAGAGGTAAGAGAGAAAGAGAGAGCGGCTCATGGTCTTTTATTGCCTGACCTGGCCCAACCTAATCTCCACACCTGGGCAGAGTAAAGTTCACCCATTGACACTGGTGAATATCTGGTGACCACAACACCTTCTCCCATTACACATCACAGCCGGCATCCCCACGTTGGACAGCGACTCAGTCAATCCCCTGCATAAGTGGAAAAAGCACCAGTCATGAGAAAGTGCACCAGTCAATCACACCGAAGAAGAAGAGCATCATGCCAACTTGGTACCTCGTTGTCTTTGATCCTTCTTCACTTCGTCTGGACCCACAATCTGTTCAGATGAGAGTATCACAAAACAAGACAACCTTAACCATGCAAGCACTCATTGGACTGTGTGGGCTGCACATTAGATAATTTAGTATTAAACATAAACCTTATTGCAGAGCGGATTTGCTAAGTCATCATGACGAGCATAAACAGTGCTGAGACCTTATTTCTATCTCTGAACCACTTCCACACCCTCTCTTCCCCACTGATAAATGTAACTATATATGTTGATGTACCGCCGGTATGGTACATCAACAGAGACCAGTGCTGCCGAAGCAGTTTCTTGGTAAGGGGAGATGTTGGATACTGCAAAACCCTTTGGTATTACGCATGACGTATTAAGTAGCCCTTTTCCGTTTCCGGGAAGGTGGAGTCAGTTGCTCGATGATGGCCTGCAGCCGAAGGCTTGCGTGTTTGGTCACCGTGTCGTTTGAATAAACTCACATGTTTATTTCTGCCTTCTTGAACTTTCAACAGGGTATACTGGGTGGTTTGTCAATTCCTTCCCAGGATTTTTGTCCATGCTCTATCCTAGTAAATGCTGAACGCCAAGGAAGGAAGCAGCACACACCATTTTTTGTTTCTGGAATGACTCGGCTGAGGTTTGAATCACTGACCTCAGAGCGGACACTCTAACCATATGAGTCTGGACATATACATATATCACACACAATTTCCTCCAACCTTGAATGATGTTAATCTATTTAGACTTAGAAAAAGACCTAAATAGAAACACGCAGAAATCTTCACGAGGTTTATAAGTTGTCAAAAGTTTTTGTTGTTTAATTAAATGGAACAAGTACAGCAGGAGAGATTTGGAACTGATGCAGTGTCCTCCGGAGACAAAGGCAGGAGTTTAAATACTTTTACCAGTGTGGAACATAAGGATGAACATGGGTGATAAATCTGAGGTGGGAAGCAAGGAAGAGCAGGATCCGATGGCAGGAGGGAGGAGATATCACAGGCAGGAGAAAAGAGAAAAGGAGATACAGAGAGAGAGACAAAAAGGAGACAAAATGCTTGAATGTGTGGAGATGAACAAGGTGTTGGAATCCTAATAAACTTACCCAATCTCACCCAACAATTTCTAACTTTGCGAAAGCTTATCCAACCGGCAAGGCTAAATTGAAAATTATATTCACCTGTCAAACTGCTGCTGCAAGAAATCGACACTCCAAAATAATTTGCAAACTGTCACCCAAATCCAAAGAATGTTCACACCCAGCAAAGTCGTTACCAGCAACAGGAAATTACATTCACTGGCAGACTGCGAAATATATTTTAATTATTCGGCAACTGTAGACCCTCTATCCCCTCCACAATCCCTCACCACAACATTTGGCCAAAGGTGACCCACCCACACCCTGGTGTGTTGCATAACATATGTATGGATCCAGACAAGAAACTGATTTACTGACTGGAAAAAGCATTCTCCTGTCTTTTTGGATACAAAATCTAGGATGGAAAAATCAGTTGACCGAGGGGGAGCACAGTAGTGGGGGCAACAGTTTTACATAAACAACCAGGGGCAAAAACAAAAAGTTCAAAGAAGAATTGGAGAATAAATGTTTAACCTGAAAGTAAGAGGAATGGGAGGGTTAGGTAAAGTTAATGGTGGAAATAACATCACGAGTAGATATTAAAGAAGATGTACAGTGCCTTCAAACCCCTTGACTTTTTTCACATGTTGTTGTGTTACAGCCTGAATTTAAAATGAATTAAATCGATTTTTTTTTGTCGATGATCTACACATAATAACCCATAATGTCAAAGTGGAATTTTCTCCATAGAAATTTTTACAAAACAACTAAAAATGAAAAGCTGAAATGTCTTGAGTCAATTAGTATTCACCCCCGTTGATATGACACTCCAAATTGAGCTCAGGTGCATCCAATTTCCTTTGATCATTCTTGTGGTCATCCACCTGTCCACCATCTACCATCGTCCATCTGTGGTCAATTCATTTGATTGGACATGATTTAGAACGAAACACACTTCTCTATACAAGATCCCACAGTTGACAGCACATGTCAGAGCAGCAACTCTACCATGAAGTCCAAGGAACTGCTCATATAACTCCGAGATAGAATTGTGAGGAGGCATAGCTCAGCTGAAGGGTATAAAACAATTTCTAGAGTGTTGAAAGTTCCCAAGAGTACAGTGAGCTCCATCATTAGGAAATGGAAAGAATATGGAACTACCCAGACTCTTCTAGAGCTGGCCGTCCATCCAAAATGAGTAACTGCTGAGCAAGAAGGACCTTGGTCAGGGAGGTGGCCAACAACCCAATGACCACTCTGACAGAACTATAGAGTTCCTTGGCTGAGATGGGAGAACCTGCCGGAAGGACAACAGTCTTTGCAGCACTTCACAAATCTAGGTTTTATAGGAGAGTGGCCAGACGGAAGTCACTCTTGAGAAAAAGGCACATGACAGCCCACCTGGAGTTTGAAAAAAGGCACGTGAAACACTCTGAGAGTATGAGACAAAATATTATGTGGTCTGATGAGAAGAAAATTTAACTCTGGCCTGAATTCAAAGTGCTACATCTTGCGGAAACCATGCACAGTTCATTACCCATCTAACACCATTTCTACCATGAAGCAGGGTGGTGGCAGCATCATGCTATGGAGATGATTTTCAGTAGTAGGGACTGGGAGACTTCTAAGGATTGAGGGAACAACGAATGGAGCCAAATACAGGCAAATAATCCTTGATGAGAACCGGCTTCAGAGTGCAAAAGATATTAGACTGCTGTGAATATTTTCATTCCAATTGGACAATATCGCCAAGCATACAGCCAAAGCAATACTGGTATAAAACATGCGTTTCAAGCCATTATTCGGACAAAAACGTGAAAGTCCTTGAGTGGCCCAGCCAAAGCCCAGTCTTGAATCCCATTGAGAATATGTGGAAAGACTTGGAAATTGCTTTTCACCAACGCTCCCCATTGTGGAATTCTATATAATTATATAATTTTACATTGTATGTCAATCTATTGCTAACAATAGTTAAATTACATTTCAATGTAAAGAGGGGTCTCAAAGCTGCAAATGAACTGTGGACCCAACATCTGGAGTTGATTTTTGTCACTCTGTCAGATAGCACGAGGCAAGAATGTTGACTTAGCCACGGGGTTGGTGTTCAGTACTCCATTAGGGAACTGGAACAGGTCAAGGAGTGACCTTAAAAGGATGAATTGTCAGCTTGGGCAAACTCTTAATTCGCCCCATTATTACAAACAGATGGAGTTGGCACCAGAAAGTCTAGGCCCCAGATTCCAACAGTGGAAGATAAGAAGGTACAATTCCTATTTAAAGGGGAAGACTGCAAGACTGGAGAGAGAGATTTTCCTTCAACTGAATGACACGTCATTTGTGTGTATGTAGTTTGTAATAGTGTCGGTTTCCCTCTCTCCGCAATATCTGAATAAATCTCGGTTTGAACTGAGCGAGTCTGAGTCCCGTTGAGTCTGAGTCTCACAAAGAAAAGTGTCTGATAAGAAGCTACAACAGTTGGTGGAGATAACGGGTTTGCAACGCTGGAAGAGATTGGCGCATCGCTTCGAACATGTCCAGGTGATTTTTCAAGGTATGAAGAGTCTGCCTGTGTATTACGATGTTTTGTTGTATCCTGCCAACCTCGAAAGGGGTCTGCAATTTGAACCTGGTGGAGCTGAATTTGGATGCAGGTAGAATCGAGATTTGTACAGTTATTGTGTATGTATCATAAGCATATGTATTAGACATGTGGTCGGTGGGCGGTTCCACAAGGCATTTATGCAGAAAGCCCCGGAATTACAGATATATACACACTTCAGGAAGGGTGCCATGTTTTTTATGCCAAAGATCCACTGAGACGTTTTGGTCTTCAGGAATGGTGCTGTGTTTTTTACATGAAGATCCACTGAAACAGAGGTGTAATACTGCACAATAGTGTATAAAATGGTCGACCGTACGTGTATATTTGTATATTTTTCACGATTATACGTTGTTAGAGGTGACGTTCTCATGTCCTGTTGATAACCTTTCACCCCTGGAAGATGGACGAAATTGATTTCCCATATTGTGTAATTATGCATAAATTATGGTTGATGTCTTTTGTCTTGCACCAGTAGTAGCGGAGGAATTAACGGAACAAAGAATAGTACATCTATTAGAGATTATTTGTGATAATTAGTGATTATTTGTGAGTATTTCTGTAAATATGTGCTTTGATGCGCTGTTAAATCGATTGCTGTGCGATGAGAGACACATTCTGTATCTCATTAGTGGAGCCGTGAGCTCCATGGTCCATTTAACGAGCGAGCAGGTGAGCAGGCAGCAGCCGATGTACCAGACAGCGCATGAATACCTACCTGGGCTCAGGATGGATTAATTCATGCAGTTTGTAAAATATCTGTAAATATCTGTTTATTTTGTGCTATGTATTGCGTAATATCTCGCATTTTGAATGCATTCATATGGAGATTTAAGAACGAATCATTTAGCGAAGGATCACGTGACTGATACATTCGTCTTGAAGCGAAGCGCGTTCGCACGCACGCAAATTGCATTTGCATACACCGAGCAAATGCTCAGTGACCGCTTCGCTGGTCGAAGTGTGTAAATGCTGAGCACATGTACACATACATGGTACGTGCGGGCCGCACGAATCAGCACGGGTAACGCACATGAATCAGTGTTCCATGGTCCCTTTGACGCATGCATGAGCGGACAGGACACATCGTGCATGCTTGTGCGATTGTTCCGATGCCCGTCAGCCGTGCGACACAGCGTTCTCATCGCCGTGAATGTTGAGTATGCGAGGCACAACATACGGTTCATGCACATGCTCAAATGTACACGTACCGGTACACATGTCGCACGGGCAGACGCGTGACACAAGGCTCATATAGAGTTCTGATGTTCGCCCGCCCGTGCGCGCGCAACACACAACCAAGTATTGCACGATCGACATGCCCGTCCAACGTGCACGTTGGCATATATATATATATGTATATATATATATATCTATATATATATCTATATATATATATATATATATATATATATATATATATATATATATATATATATATATATATATATATGACGGCATCCGTTGACTTAGGACTCGAGTCTGAGAGAAGGAACAACTGATATATTTATTGGATTCGTTATACACAAGCTTGTGGAAAGCAAAATGTCGAAATAGAAGCTCACAAAGACCAACGTTCCAACAAGATGCTCTGAAATAATTCGGTCAAGCTTCACTTTATAAAGGGAATATTGGGGTGTGACTTTAGCTCACAAGACAAAGAGAAAGAGTGGGCTCATCGGTTACTTCATCCAAGGCCACTCATGGGTAAGCTTTGATGATGGCTTTCTCATAGAACCCTGTTTTTGGAAAGTACAAAGGGAGTGGATAGTCGTAAATATGCCAACATAAAAGTGATTTGACACAGTCTTGTGGGAGGCTGGAAAGATACGGTTGGTCTTTCACAGTGTAAAGGATAATGCCATCACAGGGCCTGGGCTTTTACAAAGCATACAACTCCTTATAAGGATATAACAAGTTTCCAAAGGACATGAAAGGAATAAAAGTATTAAAAGTATACAGAAAGCAATCAAAACAGAACATATACTTGTTTATACTTGGTAATTCGTCTCCTGGAAAGCAAATCCAACGGAAGGAAATCTCATTTCCTTTCACAAAGCCCAAAACAAGTGTGTGTCCACCCTCAGGAGAGCCAGGAAACAATATCTTCCGTTCTCAAGACCGAACTCTCTTGTCTGTCTCCCTCTTCCAAATCCTGGTGGCGTCTGGTCAAATCTGTTTCTGGTGTTTGTTCCTGCTCCATCCCCTCCCTTACCTCAAATGGCTACACAGCTGACTCCGCACGTGAAAAAGCTGAATGCCTCAACTCTGTGTTTGCCTCTAAATCTTGTGTCCCAAACACATCCCTCTCTGTACCCACCGTACCCAGTCGTACCCAGCTGCTCCTGGACTCTGTTCTTTCCTCCTGACAAGGTGGAAAAGTTTCTGTCAACCCTCGACTCTGATTCTGCAACTGGACCTGACGGCATCAGCCCACGTGTCCTAAAATCCTGTTCTGCCGCTCTTTCACTCCCTCTCTCTGTTCTCTTCACCCTCTCTTTTGCTCAAGGTCATCTGCCATCTTCTTGGAAATCAGCCAACATCACCGCTTTACACAAAAAGGTGCAAAAACAGATCCTTACAACTACAGACCAATCAGCCTCATCCCAATTATCAGCAAAGTCGTGGAATCCATCATTGCTTCGGTTATGAAATCTTTCCTCTTCTCCAAAGACGGCATCAGCCCACGGGTCTTAAAATCCTGCTCTGCCGCTCTATCTCACCCTCTCTCTGTTCTTTTCACCCTATCTTTTGCTCAAGGTCATCTGCCAGCATCCTGGAAATCAGCTAACATTACCGCTTTACACAAAAAAGGTGCAAAAACAGATCCTTGCAACTACAGACCAATCAGCCTGCTCCCAATTATCAGCAAAGTCATGGAATCCATCATTGCTTCGGATATGAAATCTTTCCTCTTCTCCAATGGCTTGATCTCTGATCATCAATTTGGTTTCAGACCAGGTCACTCTACTCTGGACATGCTGCTTCTGCTGTCTCAACAATGGATGGAGGTCCTCAATGCCAAACAGGAAATCAGAGCTGTCTCCCTTGACATATCAAGGGCCTTTGATACGGTCTGGCACCCAGCTCTGCTCACCAAACTCTCCTCCTATGGTATCCATGGAAATCTCCATGCATGGCTTGCGGACTTCCTCTCTGGTCGTAGTCAACGTGTGGCCCTGAATGGATTTCTCTCATCTCCCCTTCCTGTTCAGGCTGGAGTTCCCCAAGGAAGTGTGCTGGGCCCTGTGCTTTTTCTGGTCTTTATCAATGATCTCTCTGACTCTCTGGAAAATCCTCTCTATCTCTTTGCTGATGACTCCACTCTCTGCCGCTCCATTCCTCTTCCCTCAGATCGGCAGTCTGCAGCCTCCTCACTCTCTGAAGACCTGGACAAAATCACAGACTGGTCAAACAAGTGGAACATGTCTTTCAATCCTGCCAAATCTCACTCTCTTACTATGTCTCTCCGAAAAGATCGACTGGACAACCCTCCCATCTACTTTCTCAACAATCCTCTCCAAGAAGTTCTGTCACTCAAGCTTTTGGGTCTCACTATCTGCCATGATCTTCTTGGGAAAACCACATTTCCAAGCTGGCCTCCAAAGCCAGTCGCCGACTGGGCATCCTCCGTCGTGCGAAGTCCTTCCTCGGCACACCTGAGCTCCTCACCACTTACAAGGCTTTCATCCGCAGCTCAATGGAATACTGTTCTCCCCTATGGGCTGGTGCTCCTGCCTCACACCTGGCTCGGCTTCACGCTGTTGAATCCAAAGCTTTCAAAATCATTGGAATCTCCCGCGATGAAGCTATCTCTGAGGGCCTTTCACTCACTCACCGCAGGCAGGTAGGTGGTCTTTCTGTCTTCTACCGACTCCTCTCCGGCCTTGCTCCCCCAGCTCTCTCTGTGCTCTGTCCCCCAAATATTCCTACAGGTCGCACAAGATCTGCCAGCAACCCTCTGATGGTTAAACTGCCGAAATCTCGGCTCTCTGCTCACCTTCACTCTTTCATTCCTCTTTTCTCCCGCCTGTGGAACAAACTCCCACACTCCCTTCAATCCCTCTCCTCCCTCAAGGTCTTTAAAACAGCTGTTCACCACCATCTCTTATCTTCCCCCATCCATAACCTTGATCTTTTCTACCCCCACTAATTCACCCCAGATCCACCTTGTTTGAAATTCCAACTTATTTCCTGGAAATCCTGGCAGTGTCCATATGTTTATACCTCTCCCACCCCCCCCCCCCCCATTCACATGCCTCCCCCCCTTCACATGCCTCCCCCCCAAAGCCCTCTCCCTCCCACAGATCTCTCGATGTCTCCATGTCTCTCGGTCCCTGCTCTCAAATGTTGTGTTTGTGTCCTTCCCCCTCTCTCCCCATCTTGTCTACCGCTCCCGATGTTATTTGTTTTATGTGTCTGTTTGTCTTTCTGTGTGATTAATGTTCGCTCTTTCACGAGCCTCGATCTTGTATACAAAAAAAAAAAAAAAAAAAAAAAAAAAAAGGCTTGATCTCTGATCATCAATTTGGTTTCAGACCTGGTCACTCTACTCTGGACATGTTGCTTCTGCTTTCTCAACAATGGATGGAGATCCTCAATGCCAAACAGGAAATTAGAGCTGTCTCCCTTGACACATCACGTGCCTTCGATACGGTCTGGCACCCCGCTCTGCTCACCAAACTCTCCTCTTTTAGTATCCATGGAAATCTCCACGCATGGCTGGCGGACTTCCTCTCTAGTCGCAGTCAACGTGTGGCCCTGAATGGGTTTCTCTCATCTCCTCTTCCTGTTCAGGCTGGAGTTCCCCAAGGCAGTGTTCTGGGCCCTTTGCTTTTTCTGGTCTTCATCAATGATCTCTCTGACTCTCTTGAAAATCCTCTCTATCTCTTTGCTGATGACTCCACTCTCCTCCGCTCCTTTCCTCATTCCTCAGATCGGCAGTCTGCAGCCTCCTCACTCTCTGCAGACCTGGAAAAAATCACAGACTGGGCAAACAAGTGGAACATGTCTTTCAATCGTGACAAATCTCACACTCTTACGATGTCTCTCCGAAAAGACCGACTGGACAACCCACCCATCCACTTTCTGAATAATCCTCTCCAAGAAGTTCTGTCACTCAAGCTTTTGGGTCTCACTATCTGCCATGATCTTTTCTGGGAAAACCACATTTGCAAGCTGGCCTCCAAAGCCAGTCGCCGACTGGGCATCCTCCGTCGTGCGAAGTCCTTCCTTGGCACACCTGAGCTCCTCACCACATACAAGGCTTTCATCCACAGCTCAATGGAGTACTGCTCTCCCCTCTGGGCTGGTGTTCCTGCCTCACACCTAGCTCGTCTTCAGGCTGTTGAAACCAAAGCGTTCAGAATCATTGGAATCTCCCACGATGAAGGTATCTCCAAGGGCCTTTCAATTACTCACCGCAGGCAGGTTGGTGGTCTTTCCGTCTTCTACCGACTCCTCTCCAGCCTTGCTCCCCCAGCTCTCTCTGGGCTTTGTCCCCCAAATATTCCTACAGGTCGCACAAGATCTGCCTGCAACCCTCTTATGGTTAAACTGCCAAAATCAAGACTCTCTGCTCACCTTGACTCCTTCATTCCTCTTTTCTCCCACCTCTGGAACAAACTCCCTCACTCTCTTCAATCCCACTCCTCCCTCCAGGTCTTTAAAACAGCTGTTCACCACCATCTCTTATCTTCCCCCATCCAAAACATTGATGTTTTCTACCCCCGTTAATTTCACCCCAAATCCACTTTTTTGAAATACCGACCTCTTTCCTGGAAGTCCTTGGTGTCCTTGTGTTTTATACTTCTCCCACCCCTCTCCCCCTTCCCACGCCTCCTCTCCCCAAGCCCTCTCCCTCCCACACATCTCCCGATGTCCCTGCTCTCATATGTTGTGTTTGTGTGCTTCCCTTCTCTCCCCATCTTGTCTTCTGCTCCCTCTTTTGAGATATTTTGTTTGTCTGTTTGATTTGTTTGTGTGATAAATGTTAGCTCTTTCACGAGCCTCGATTCTGTATACAGAAAAAAAAGAAAAAAGAAAAAAAAGAGTGGCCAGACGGAGGCCAAACAGTTCAATCTTGGTTTCATCAGACCACAGAATCTTGTTTCTCACAGTCTGAGAGTTCTGAGAGTCTGAGAGCTTTAATGTGTCTTTCACTGAGGAGAGGCTTCTGTCTGGCCACTCTGCCATAAAGCCAGTGATGGTTGTCCTTCTGGAAGTTTCTCCCATCTCCACACATGATCTCTGGAGCTCAGCCAGAGTGACCATTGAGTTATTGGTCACCTCTCTTACCAAGGCCCTTCTCCACCGATTGCTCAGTTTGGCCGGGCGGCCAGCTCTAGGAAGAGTCCTGGTTGTTCCAATCTTCTTCTATTTAAGAATTATGGAGGCCACTGTGCTCTTGGGAACCTTCAATGCAGCAGAATTATTTTTGTAGGCTTCCCCAGATCTGTTCCTCGACAAAATCCTGTCTCTGAGCTTTGCAGGCAGTTCCTTCGACCTCATGGCTTAATTTTTGCACTGATGTGCATTGTCAGCTGTGAGACCTTATATAGACAGGTGTGTGCATTTCCAAATCATGTCCAATCAATTGAATTTACCACAGGTAGACTCCAATCAAGGTGTAGAAACATCTCCAAGATGATCAAGAGAAATGGGAGGCACCTGAGCTAAATTTCAAGTGTCATAGCAAAGGGTATGAATACTTATGTCAATGTGATATTTCAGTTTTTTCTTTTTAATAAATTTGCAAAACTTTCTAAAATCCTGTTTTCTCTTTGTCATTATGGGGTATTGAGTGTAGATTGATGAGGGAAAAAATGAATTTAAACGATTTCAGCATAAGGCTGCAACATAACAAAATGTGAAAAAAGTGAAGAGGTCTGAATACTTTCTGAATGCACTGTATTGGAAAGAGCACGAGTGATGTGTGGGCTCAGGTGGGTGAACAGGCCAATCCATGATTTCAAAAAAAGCACAATACTCTAACCCACTTAAACTCACAATTCAGAATCCCCCTTTTAAGAAAAAGTTAGATCAGTTAGTCTTTAAACAATCGTTTTTCGACAAAACCATGTAACTTAAGAAATAAAGAGAAGTTTAATAATAATGAAAAATGTATATAATTTGCACCATATGTGGTAAGGACTAGCAGGATGGCCTGGGCCTAGAGGTATACACACTTGGTGTGAAGCTGTGTAGCCTGGGTTAGCATCCTGAATGAGATATAAACTGCCATCCTGGTGGTTTCACAGGCGGGATGATTCATCAATGTGTTAGACTGGACGGATTTCTGAGAAATGTGAATGTTAGGAGCATTTTTTGGGTAAAAGTTGGGAACCTCACTTTTTAACATTACTAGGGTATGTGGAATTCGATTAACCCGGTTCCCAAGCTACATTGTGAGCTTTTGACCTTTTAATTAGCATAAACAAAATGGACGCCAAATTTCCATTTTTGGACAATTTCTTTGAACAATCATTTATATATCATGTATATACATGCAGCTCTTTTACTTTAACTTCACAACCTTTACCCCAAAATGCACCGAGAAGCTTATACATGGCCTTTTTCATAAATCAGTCTAGTCTATATTATGCTTGGCGACGTATTGAAAGAGACATTCAAACTGATATTTAAATTGGACACTATAAAATGGGAAATGGTTTTAATAAGACAATGTTTCACACAACCATTTATTCCAACATTAAGTATACATGGCCATGAAGCACAAACATTCAGGAATGTCACATGTTGTTTTGCCAAACTACATCAAATTCATACAAGGGGTCTGATCATCACTCTGTTACTGACAGGCACACATTGATGTTCACCTCAACTCTGAATGGTGACATTTGCAGCTTCGAGTCTTGCATTGCTTCTGGCATGCACAACAAATCATGTCGAGGCAACTTTCTGGGATTGGACTCAGTGACATCAGAATAGACTCTAGTCCTGAATCACCACGTTTCCATCCCATTTCCACAGGTGCAGGAAGGTCGGGTATGGCACAATGAGCAGTTCTCCATACCATGGCTTGATAGTGTACTCGCATCAAATGGAAATGAAGAGCATCACTTGTTGGTGACATTGCTTCTGGTTTCCCAGACTTGGAGAACAACATATGTCGTGGTGAATCAACGGAGGTTGTTCTGTGCACATTATATATTCTGCAGACGAACGCTTCTGCAGATTTGATTGTCTCCTCTATGAGTTCACCAATGCCCAAATTCTTCAGCAGTTTATTCAAAACTCACAATTTGGCTTGGGAACCGGGTTAATCGAATTCAGCATGCCCTCATTATGTTAAAAAGTGAGGATCCTAACTTTTACCCAAAAATGCACCTTGAAGCTTATACATGGCCTTTTCCCATAAATCCGTCTAGTCAATGTGTGCCGTCCCTCGGTTGGACGTTATTCTGGGCGTCCCATCTATAGGTATTAGTTATTTCGTTGTCTTTCACATTAATTGGTGTCTTTCTTGAAATTGACGAGAGAAGATAAAGCTTTGGGGCTGGATAGACATCCAGAATATTTAAGGATATGGCAGAGCAGATAAGCATGATATTATTACGTATAACAAACGTCATGCTTATCTACTCTACCAACATGAGTGCATGTCATTGATGTATTATAGGCCTACCTTTGTTAATACAATGTCATCACCATTCTTCACAAAAACAGCCACGTTTTGTTTTCCATGTTGAGGAGCCCCGCCTCGGATGTATTGAGGTGCCAGAGCGGCACTCCGGTGCGCTCCAGCAGGACTACCCGTCTAGACCCCGAGGTTGGCGCATCGGCAAATGGATATCACAGCAGATCTGTACAGGCCAGCATGCAGATATCTCCGGTGATGGAGCTGGCACTCCAGTCTCCACACCGCCTCTCTTCAGCCATTTATAGAACTCACCACCAACACAACTCATAGCGCTCCACAAGACCCTCATATATTCTGCACCGAGCAAAGTGTCCGTGCCGCTTTTCACATCACTATCCGCCCAAAATCCTAGTCTGGATAACTCTGGAGGAATTGCACATGTGTACAAATATGATGGATGTGCAGCGGGGAATATAGGAGGGTTTATCTATATAAAAGGGAAGGAGAATGATGAATGATGATGGGAAGCCACCTGCTTTGTTGGACTAACTTGTGACTTTCTAGTTAATTGTCGTTTGTCGACTCAATGCACATAAACCTGGTACAGACACACATGAAACGTCTACTACACATTTTGACACCAATTTTGATTGAAGGACCTTCACTCCACCCATTTTTCCATATACAGTACATTGCAATATGATCACAAACACAGGCTTGACCTCTTGTTTCCAACATGCAGCCTCCATTCATCTTTTAACAGAGAAGCAGCAGCAAATGCAAGTATGACCGAGCAGGAGGAAAGACTTGCTATTTATTTGGACATGCTGCACGAGCTGCAGACTACGTACTATGGGACATGGTCAAAAAAAGGGTTATGAATGTGCGTTCGCACGTCCGACACATCCAAATGTCTTCAGTTCTGACATATACGAGCGGGTGATGTCAAAATTTATCCTTAAGAAATCTTTTTGTTTTTTTTTAAAACAAGATCGAGGCTCGTGTAAGAGCTAACATTGATCACGAAAAGACAAACTGACACATAAAACATAAAACATGATAAAGGGAGCAGGAGAACAAGATGGAGAGCAGGGACATCGGGAGATCTGTGGGAGGGAGAGGGCTTGCGGGGAGGAGGCATGGGAAGTGGGGGAGGGGGTGGGAGAGGTAAAAAAAAAAAAAAACACATGGACACTGCTAGGACATCCAGGAAAGAAGTAGGAATTTCAAAAAAGTGGATCTGGAGTGAATTAACGGGGGTAGAGAAGATCAAGGTTTTGGATGGGGGAAGATAAGAGATGGTGGTGAACAGCAGTTTTAAAGACCTGGAGGGAGGAGTGGGATTGAAGAGAGTGAGGGAGTTTTTTCCAGAGGCGGGAGAAAAGAGGAATGAAGGAGTGAAGGTGAGTAGAGAGTCTTGATTTTAGCAGTTTAACCATAAGAGGGTTGCAGGCAGATCTTGTGCGTACTGTAGGAATATTTGGGGGACAGAGCACAGAGAGAGCTGGCTGGAGGAGCAAGGTTTTTGTGTGGTTTTTGTGTTTACACCAGCTTCAGGGAATTTAAATTTCACAGCCAGAAACTTTCACCAGAATTGAAGCCGTTTTGTTGGTTAATTGTATCAGAAGTTTTTCTTTAATTTGTCTTCCAGTCTGTCACGATGACAGCGTTGTCTTCGAAGTCGCACTCCTTTTTGTTCGAGTTTGAAACTGTGATCCCATTGTCAAAATCAGAAATGTTATCAATTGTCCTCATTTATTAGTGTCAAAAATGAATGCGCGAAAACTCTTGAAAATCCGACCATGATATCTGAGTTGTTTTTCAGACGTTCTTGTGGGCATACCACTGCTTTCTAAACTTTGCGTTCTTTATAATTATTGCTTGGAAATCTTTGATCTCTTTCGTGCTCTTATCGGCTTTGGCTGAACTTCTCAAATCGTTATTTTTCGTTTTGACAACTCGTACATCCTTACAGTACAAGAACCATTTATTAATTTTAAACTAACCCAATTGAGAATCTCGAAGACTAACTCCGAATGAACCTCTTTTATGTAAATTCTGATCGATATAATTTCTCAAATGAAATAGACAATGCAAATATCTTGATTGGTAATTCGAAAATACCACCAAAAGGTATAAAAGATGACGGATTTGCATTTTAAGGTTGTCTCCGATTAGGGCAGTGTATGCGCTTCACGAAAAGTAAATAGTATTTGTTATTATCCCACCAATATATAGGTACCATCACAAATCAATTTATACACACAGTTAATCGATAATTAATTTACACCAGAATATATTTAAGTGGCATTTTTATTATAAAACAGTCTCGTCTCACCTTTCTTCGCATCTTAATATAATAGAGCAAACGTACAGTCACGTGAAAAGAAAGGTAAGTACACCCCATGTAAAGTTTTGACTTTTTCAACATATTTCAACATCCAGCTATTTGATCTTCATTTCAACAATATTGACAGATAAAGGTGATATAATATAACAAATATCATGAAACATTTACATTTTGTAGTCCATTGTATAATTTAAATAAACATAAATGCAAATTTCGCATGTGGAAAAAGTAAATACACCCTTGGCTCCAATAGGTGGGTGGTATTGCCCCCTTTGGCAGAAACAACCTCAAGTAGGCGTTTCTTATAAGTCTACCAGTCTCTGACATCGACTGGGAGAAATTTTTGCCCACTCCTCCATGCAGAATTCTTTCAGCTGTGCGATGTTGAGGGGTTTCTTGCATGCACAGCTCGTTTCAAATCCACCCACAACATCTCGATGTGATTTAGATCCGGGCTTTGACTTGGCCATTCCAGAACCCTCCATTTGTATCTTTTCAGCCATTCCTTGGTGGATTTACTGGTATGTTTAGGGTCATTGTCATGCTGCAAGGTCCACCTTCGGTTGAGCCTCAACTTCCCGACAGATGGCCTCACATTATCCTCTAGCACCCGCTGGTACAATGAAGAATTCATAATGGATTCTATGATGGTGAGCTGCCCAGGCCCTGATGCAGCAAAGCTGCCCCAAACCATAATATTTCCACCACCATGCTTTACAGTTGGTGTCAGGTTCTTGGGGTCAAATGCTGTCTTTGGTTTTTGCCAAACATGTCTTCTGGTACTGTGGCCAAATAGCTCTACCTTTGACTCATCTGTCCAGAGCACATTGTTCCAGAAGTGCTGGTCTTTGCCGAGGTGTTCATTGGCAAACTTTAGTCTTGCCCTGATGTTCTTTCTGGACAGCAAAGGTTTCCTCCTGGCACACCTCCCATGTAGATCAAATTTGTGCAGCCTCTTTCTAATGGTAGACTCGTACACTTTGACATCAACAGTGGCAAGAGCTACCTGTAGGTCCCGTGATAACATTCTGGGGTTCTTGGAGACTTCTTTCAGCCTCTTGCGGTCTGCTCTCAGTCTGAACTTGCTGGGACGGCCTGGCCTGAACAAGTTGGCAGATGTTTGGAATCTTCTCCACTTGTAGATGATCTTCCGGACAGTCGAATGATTGATTTCAAATTGTTTGGAGATCTTTTAAAATCCCTTCCCAGACTCGTAGGCATCTATAACCTGCTTTCTGAAGGCCTCAGAGAGCTCTTTTGATCTAGGCATGGTGACACCGCACACTTCAACAACAAAGAGCAAACCAAACTAAATGTCTGAGGTTTAAACAAGACAGGTTCCTCCAAGATCCTCTCTAACGATGTTCTAATCATTTGCACCTGAGCTGGTGCACCTGATTCTAATTTTAGGTATTTGAAGCAGTGATAAATGTAGGGGTTTACTTACGTTTTCCACATGCGAAATTTGCATTTATGTCTTATTTAAATTATCCAATGGACTACAAAATGTAAATGTTTCATGATATTTGTTGTACTAGGGCATGCCCGTACTATATATATGCCCGTACTATATATCTATCTAAAATTATATCCCCCCCCCCTCTATTTACATGAAATGGTTTGGTCCATTCGCAACGCCAAAGCGAACGGCGAACGGCTTGCGAGTACAGTGACAATCCCCCCCCTCTATTTACATGAAATGGTTTCGTCCATTCGCAACGACCACAGAACCCCCCCCTCTATTTACATGGAATGGTTTGGTCCATTCGCAACGCCAAAGCGAACGGCGAACGGCTAAATCGCCATAGCTCGGTAAGTACTTGTCCGATTAATTTCAAACCTTGAAAAGGCACATCCTCGGGTCCCCAGCAATATACCTGGCAAGTTTCAAGTATATCGGACCGGTAGTTGTCGAGAAATCGTTGTCGCATACATACACACACACATACACACAGAGATTAGTGGAATTATAGATAGATTATATCACCTTTATCTATCAATATTGTTGAAATGAAGATCAAATAGCTGTATGTTGAAATTTGTTGAAAAAGTCAAAACTTTACATGGGGTGTACTTACTTTTTCACGTGACTGTATATGGTTCGCTATGTATGTATGTATGTATGTATGTATGTATGTATGTATGTATGTATGTATGTATGTATATATGCGATGAAAACGTCTTCTTCTTCTTCAAATAAAATTACCACTCTCTTATTTAACCCTCTTAATTGCGTTAAGACTGCTGAGACCCCTCAGACCTTTGATGACCCTTTAATTCCCTGAAGACCCAAAACACCCCGAAGACAAAAAACACTCCGAAGACCCAAAACACACTGAAGACCCAAAACACCCCAAAGACCCAAAACACCCAGAAGACCCAAAACGCCCTGAAGACCCAAAACACCCCGAAGACCCAAAACACCCCGAAGACCAAAAACACCCCGAAGACCCAAAACACTGCGAAGACACAAAACACCCCGAATACCCAAAACACCTTGAAGACCCAAAACACCCCGAAGACCCAACACACCCCGAAGACCTAAAACACCCCGAAGACCCAAAACACACCGAAGACCCAAAACACACCTAAGACCCGAAACACCCCAAAGACCCAAAACACCCAAAGACCCAAAACACCCCAAAGACCCAAAACACCCCAAAGACCCAAAAAGCCCCTGAAGACACCAAAGACCCAAAAGACCATGAAGACCCCAAAACACCTCAAAGACCCAAAACACCCCGAAAACCCAAAACACCCCGAAGACCCAAAACACCCGAAGACCCAAAACACCCCGAAGACCCAAAACACCCACAGACCCAAAACACCCCAAAGACCCAAAACACCCCAAAGACCCAAAAAGCCCCCGAAGACACCAAAGACCCAAAAGACAATGAAGACCCAAAAACACCTCAAAGACCCAAAACACCCCAAAGACCCAAAACACCCCAAAGACCCAAAACACCCCAAAGACCCAAAACACCCCAAAGACCCAAAAAGCTCCTGAAGACACCAAAGACCCAAAACACCCGAAGACCCAAAAACACCTCAAAGACCCAAAACACCCCAAAGACCCAAAAAGCCCCTGAAGACACCAAAGACCCAAAACACCCGAAGACCCAAAATACCCCGAAGACCCAAAACACATCAAAGACCCAAAACACCCAAAGACCCAAAACACCCGAAGACCCAAAACACCTGAAGACCCAAAACACCCAAAGACCCAAATCACCCTGAAGACCCAAAACACCCCAAAGACCCAAAACACCCCGAAGACCCACAACACCCCGAAGACCCAAAGCACCCCAAAGACCCAAAACACACCGAAGACCCAAAACACCCCGAAGACCCAAAACACCCCGAAGACCCAAAACACCCGAAGACCCAAAACACCCGAAGACCCAAAACACCCGAAGACCCACAACACCCCGAAGACCCAAAACACCCCAAAGACCCAAAACACCCCGAAGACCCAAAACACCCCGAAGACCCAAAACACCCCGAAGACACCAAAGACCCAAAAGACCATGCCAACCCAAAAACACCTCAAAGACCCAAAATACCCTTAAATGCCCAGCGGATCCAAAAGACCATGAAGACCCAAATGACCCTGAAGACCCAAAACACCATGAAGACCCAAATGACACTGAAATGGTCAAAGATGCCTACCCCTCTGTAACGACGTGTGGTGAGGCACGCGGAGTGCGCCGAGTCACGCTAGTTCTAATAACTCTCTAAATTCATTTATCAATTGTGAAATCGCCTTTGTAACTTCACATTTGCGATCACAAAGCAACCAGGAGAGGGTAAGCCTCCCCCGGCCTCCGCAATCCAATGGTGGCCAAATTTCTTTCGGGCTTCCATATGACCTTGACCTTCAACATTTAGAGATAGCGTGTAGATTAACAAAATTTATGTCCCCATGGACAATCTATCCATAAAACTCAACGTCATGAAAATCGGAGGAACATTTTTTTTTTTAAAGTTGTGATCAAAAGGTGTTTTTTGTTAATTAGGTCAAAATCTGAAACTAGAAAGCATCTGAAAATGCCAAGCCTGTCAGAGTCCTCTTTGTATTCAGACTTCTTCTGTTTGCTAAACATGATGAAAACAGAGCTAAAATAAATTTGACCTCAAAAGCAATATACTTCAGTGACACAATATACAAATCCTGCTGAAATTTCAAATCAATCAGATTAAAATTTATGATTTTATGCAACCTTGACCTTTGACCTTTTGATCTAAAAAAAAAACAATCGGCTTCTACCTTTTGATTTGATGAACCAATTCAGCCACGCAAGATGCAAATTCTTAAAAATTTGAGGTCAATCAGATGAAAATTGATGATTTTATGTGATGCTGACCTTTGATCTTTTGACAAAATTATTAATTTACCTTCGCCGTATTCTCATAATAAAGCATTGTTGAAAATTTGATGACAAAACACAAATGGAAAATTAAAATTTCAGGTCAATTGGATGAAAATTGATGATTTTATGTGATGCTGACCTTTGATCTTTTGACAAAATTATTAATTCATCTTCTCCATATTCTCATAATAAAGCATTGTTGAAAATTTGATGACAAAACCCAAATGGAAAATTAAAATTTCAGGTCAATTGTATGAAAATTGATGATTTTATATGATGCTGACCTTTGATCTTTTGACAAAATTATTAATTTATCTTCTCCATATTCTCATAATAAAGCATTGATGAAAATTTGATGACAAAAGCACAAATGGTAAAAAGGTTACGGCCCAGACACACACACACACACACACACACACACACACACACACACACACACACACACACACACAAACATACACGCAGAAGTGATTGCAAAACCCCATCTACCGCCTGTGCGGGGGAAGGGCTAAGTGCAAAGATGTAGATCAAGGACACAAAACAAATATCAGGTGCATAACTTCAGTGCAGGTTCACTATTATGAAACAATAACATCTTCGAAGGTCAAGTGATCTTTGAAATTCCGCATTCGCAAACTTTGGCAATGACAAAAAAACGTATTTTTTTTTTCAGACCGCCATTTGACCTTGACCTTTAACCTGGAGAGGTATTATGTAGATTAAGCGTATATGCGACATACTCTAGTCTATCTAGAGAAGGTAATATTGTTCCGATTGGGCAAACCTTCGTCGAGTTATGGATTTTTTTTTGCAAAATTTGCTATAATTAGGTCATGATCTTCAATTATGTCAAGGTCAAAAATATGTCAACCCTGCATACATTTTCCCATTATTGATGCAAAATATCATTCAGAAAGTCTCAGCCAGCACTAAGATATAGCTCTGAAATTGGCAGAAAAAGGGAAGAAAAAAACCCAAAATGGTGGTTTAGTCCTCCTATGGGTCAAAGAAACTCTGGGGTAGCATAAACAAATTGGAAGGGGAGCACTAATTGAAGAAACAAAGCCGAGAACAGCGATAAGAATGAGAAGAACCTCTAACCAAAGGCGAAAACGACAACAACCTCCAATCCCATGTAATAGGGGGACGCCTAATTATATTTAAGCTCTGTAATTAATTATGAAGTAGATTTTTGATGTCCATATTGATATTATGAGGATCATCATCTTGTTCCATCAATAGGCGAGGATAGGAAAGCCGGATCTCATATCTGAGCAATTTCATCCAGGACGAATTTCTAAAATTGTCAGTTTTAATCTGATTGACATGAAAGTTGAACAGCATTTGCATATTGAGTCATTAAATTGGGAAACCAACTATTTTCGAGATCAAAAGGTGAAAGGTCAACTCAAGTTCAAAGTTGTAAAATCATCAATTTTCATGTTAAAAATCGTCACTTGTCATCCGATTAACCTGAGCTTTAATGAAGATCTTAAATTTTAATCGTAATGAAATGGGAAATTTGATGTATCCATGGCAACTATTTGGGGGGGGGGGGGGGGGGGGCTAAGAAGGGTGGATTTTGCAAGTATCGTGCTCTGCATGACGTCTTTATTGTTTGTCTGCTTGTCCACACAGAACGTGAGTATGAGTATTAATTACATTAAACCATTTCGAACCCTAAGATCCTTTGAGATCCCTAAAACCCCTTAGACCCACCTCTAAGACCTTTCAGACCCTTAATATCCTTTAGACCCCTAATATCCTTTATACTCCCAAGACCCTGTAGACTCATAAGACCCTTTAAGACCCTCTAGACCTATAATATACTTTAAGACCCCTAAGAACCTTTAAGACCCTTAAGACCCTTTAAACCCCTAACACCCTTTAAGACCCTATAGACCAGGCCCTAAGACTCTTTAAGACCCTTTAGACCTGTAATACCCTTTAAAACCCCTAACACCCCTCAGATCCCTGACAGCCTTTAAGACCATTTAGACCCATTATCCCTCTAAGACCTTTAGTCCCTTCACACCCCCAACATGTTTTAGACCCTTTAAGATCCGAAGATGCTTTAAAACCTCAGAGACCCTTTAGACCCCGAGGATCATTTAAGACCCTTAAGACCATGTCGACCCCGAATAATCTATTACACCTTTTAGAACCCTTAGACATTTTAGATCCTCTTAGACCCTTTAGAACCCCGAAGACCCCTTGACTTATTTCCTTTGTGGGGTCATTTCTACATTTTAGACCTTCAATACTTTTAGACCTTTTAATACGCTGTACACCCCTTTGAACTTTGTACCCTTTTTAGACATTTTAAGTCCCCTTAAAACTTTTAAGACCCTTAAGAGTCTTTAGACCATTTCGACCCTTAAGACCCATTTAGACCTTTGTACCTTCACATAATTTGACCTTTGCAACTTTTCAGACCTTTGACCTTTACACATTTACAACTAGACCATTGAGACTTTTCATTTGCAATCAATGACCTTTCATTTAGTACATCCTTCCATTTCTTTGCCACAAAACACACCACACATAACCTGGCGAGGGTCTGCAATCTCTGATTGCTTTTTCGAGTTTTGTTTTTTTGTGATACTGAAAGGGGTAATGTATGTTTCCACCGACAATAATGTTGTATCATATTCCTTTGAGAAGTCAATTTGTATGGGACACGCTGCGATCGCTCACAGTGGAATTAAACCTGTGGATTGTTCTTTCCTTCCTTAAACAAAATACAACCGATGTAATCAAATTAAATCTCTTTATTTATTCCGCAAACACTGCTCATTAAATGATATATAAAAAGAGATAATAGATGTCATTATTTTTTGCTGTATTCAGGGTAACAATTCCCCCATAATGTCATCTATAACTCCAAATAATTGTTTGTCATTTTTCAATTATTTTTTCTAATCCGGTACAGTCATGCACCTGCGTGTTTCGAATGAGAAGGTACAGGACATTTTTCATTCCTTCTCATCACAAAAGAAAACATTCAGAATTCCAAATAATTTTGATATTCATTTGTTCATCGAAAACAGCTGGTGCATTGTGAAAGCAATTGTTCATCCCTCATTTCTTACTGTCCAATAATAATACACAAGTGTTGATTAATTATCAGGGTGTGCTTATCGAGAAGGAAACGCGACCTCTCGAGATATTTTCTCTCCAAAATATACACGTGGGGAAAAAACAGACTTAAAAAATTAATGACACATTCAAAAAATTTCAAGTTAAAATGAAAGACTCCATTCAAATTCTGTGTTTTCAAATCATCACTAGAGGAAGGCAATTTTGCACACCCAGCATGTACAACTAATGGGATCAAGCAACTAGATAGTTACCATGTCCAAATCACAGTACAAAGTGTATTTTTTTAAAGTTGATTTTTTGCAAGGTAGGGGTATCGATCACCTTGAAAAAACACTTTGAACGGGTTGTGATTTGGAGAAGGTATAACTACATCATTGCGTACTTCCATTGCTCTGGGCCCTATTGGACTTTATACTCGAATATATATATACAGACTTGGCATTTAATATGGATTTTTTTTTCTTGACTTGGGTTTACTTTCTTAAATCAGGATATCAATCTGGTGAGTTTCTTTTACACTTTGGTGATTTATTTGTTAAAAGAACCATGTCACTGAATGTCTGTCGCAGCAAGAAGTCAACAACAGGATTATATCACAGGTGGCGTGGCAAAATGTACGGACAGGTGCATTTGATGATTGGCATCACAGTCGGTATACAAGGGTAGTTGCGTTCTGTATTAGTGGAAAACAAATGCTGCACGTCTACAAAAGTTATTGCCGCTTCCTCTGGAGATGGTCAGTCAACTCGACAATGCTGTTTGTCATGGAGTGGTGGCTTTACGAAATTACGGCATGAAATTGCGTGCTATTTCTCGGCAGTATGGCATCACTCAAGGTCAGGTGTCAAAGATCCTGAAACGAAATGCTCAGAGGGGTGTCCCTACTCCAATACCGAGGCCAGGACGTCCCCGCAGAACCACAAGGAGGGATGATCGCCAGCTGCACCGGTTAGTCCGCAATGGCCATACCAAGTCAGCTAATCGGCTTCGGGCTGAGTGGCAGCAACTGACAAATGTGCGTGTATCCAGAAGGCGAGTCAACGAACGACTGGTTCAAGCAGGCTATCGTGCTAGGCGTCCCCTGAGAAAGCCACGCCTGACCAGACAACACCGCCAGCGCCGATTGCAGTGGGCCAGAGAGCACCGTCAATGGCAGCCAGGACACTGGAATCTCGTGATCTTCAGTGACGAGTCTAGATTTCTGGTCTATCGTCAAGATGGCCGCGTCTGAGTGCGCAGACAAGTGCATGAAGCCTACAACAAAGATTGTATAGTGCCAGGAATCCAAGCTGGAGGTGGTGGGGTGACCGTTTGGGCTGCTTTTCATGCAGGGGGCAAAACTGACCTGGTTGTTCTGAATGGAAACCTGAACCAGTTCAAGTACAGGGCCATTCTGGAAGAAACATTGCTTCCATTTGCTCATGCAGCCTTTCGAGGAAACTTTGTCTTCAAAGATGACAATGCACGGCCTCATCGTGCTCGCATGAACCAGCACTTTCTTGCTGACCGTGGTGTAGAGCATATGGAGTGGCCTGCCATGTCCCCGGATATGAATCCGATAGAGAACTTGTGGGCAAAATTAACGCGTCAAGTCGACCACTTGGACCAGCAGCCTGCCTCTGTGCGTGAATTGCAGCAGGCTATTGTCACTGCATGGCAAGCGATTCCTGTCCAAACCTTGGCAAATCTCGTGAACAGCATCCCTCAACGTGTACGTGCTCTCCTGAATGCTCGTGGGGGTTACAAGAAGTACTGAACTGTAATTTTACTGTCCGTAATCCCAGTCGTAATTTAACTTTTGTTTTTGTCAAAAAACAAAATTGGCTAATGTGCAAAATAAAGAGATACTTCTGGAAAACGTACAGCAGTTTAACACAGTACTGTCCATGAATTGAGTTTGATATCAGTTTACATCACTTTCAAGGATCAATTTATTTGTTTTAAAATGTCAAATGTGTTTTTTGTTTCTTTTAAAGGTCACATTAACAAAATCTAGAATTATTTCAACATAATTCCAATGAACTTTTGGTTCTAAAACATCTTGAAAAGTAAGTTCACCCCCACAAAAAAAATATTCCATATTAAATGCCAAGTTTGTATATATATATATATATATATATATATATATATATATATATATATATATATATATATATATATATATATATATATATATATATATATATATATATATATATATATAGATATACAGTCACGTGAAAAAGTAAGTACACCACATGTAAAGTTTTGAATTTTTCAACATACAGCTATTTGATCTTCATTTCAACAATATTGATAGATAAAGGTGATATAATATAACAAATATCATGAAACATTTACATTTTGTAGTCCATTGTATAATTTAAATAAACATAAATGCAAATTTCGCATGTGGAAAAATTAAGTACACCCCTACGTTTATCACTACTTCAAATAGCTAAAATTAGAATCAGGTGCACCAGCTCAGGTGCAAATAATTAGAACATAGTTAGAGAGGATCTTGGAGGAACTTGTCTTATTTAAACCTCAGACATTTAGTTTGGTTTGCTCTTTGTTGTTGAAGTGTGCGGCGTCACCATGCCTTGATCAAAAGAGCTCTCTGAGGCCTTCAGAAAGAAGGTTATAGATGCCTACGAGTCTGGGAAGGGATTTAAAAAGATCTCCAAACAATTTGAAATCAATCATTCGACTGTCCAGGAGATCATCTCCAAGTGGAGAAGATTCCAAACAACTGCCAACTTGTTCAGGCCAGACCGCCCCAGCATGTTCAGCCCGAGAGCAGACCGCAAGATGATGAAAGAAGTCTCTAAGAACCTCAAAATGTCATCACGGGACCTACACATAGCTCTTGCCACTGTTGATGTCAAAGTGCACTAGTCTACTATTAGAAAGAGGCTGCACAAATTTGATCTACATGGGAGGTGTGCCAGGAGGAAACCTTTGCTGTCCAGAAAGAACATCAGGGCAAGACTAAAGTTTGCCAATGAACACCTAGGCAAAGCCCAGCACTTCTGGAACAATGTGCTCTTGACAGATAAGTTAAAGGTAGAGCTATTTGGCCACAGTACCAGAAGACATGTTTGGCGAAAACCAAAGACAGCATTTGACCACAAGAACCTGATACCAACTGTAAAGCATGGTGGTGGAAATATTGTAGTTTGGGGCAGCTTTGCTGCATCAGGGCCTGGGCAGCTCACCATCATAGAATCCACTATGAATTCTTCATTGTACCAGAGGGTGCTTGAGGATAATGTGAGGCCATCTGTCGGAAAGTTGAAGCTCAACCGTAGGTGGACCTTGCAACATGACAATGACCCTAAACATACCAGTAAATACACCAAGGAATGGCTTAAAAGAAAGAAATGGAGGTTTCTGGAATGGCCAAGTCAAAGCCTGGATCTAAATCCCATCGAGATGTTGTGGGGGATTTGAAACGAGCTGTGCATGCAAGAAACCCCTCAAACATCGCACAGCTGAAAGAATTCTGCATGGAGGAGTGGGCAAAAATTTCTCCCAGTCGATGTCAGAGACTGGTAGACTTATAAGAAACGCCTACTTGAGGTTGTTTCTGCCAAAGGGGGCAATACCACCTATTAGAGCCAAGGGTGTACTTTCTTTTCCACATGCGAAATTTGCATTTATGTTTATTTAAATTATACAATGGACTACAAAATGTAAATGTTTCATCATGATATTTGTTATATTATATCACCTTTATCTATCAATATTGTTGAAATGAAGATCAAATAGCTGTATGTTGAAAAAGTCAAAACTTTAAATGGCGTGTACCTACTTTTTCATGTGACTGTGTATATATATATATATATATATATATATATATATATATATATATATATATATATATATATATATATATATATATACATACATACATACATATATATATATATATATATATATATATATATATATATTTATTTATTTAAGAAACAGGAAGTAAATTCCTGCGTGGGGCTGGTGTGAAAAAATTCGGACTCAACCCGGGTTGTGATTTGGAGAAGGTATAACTAGATCATTGCGTACTACCATTGGTGGACTTTGTTACTATGGTCCCTATTGGACCTTATATAGATAGATATATATATATATCTATATATATATATATATATATATATATATATATATATATATATATATATATATATATATATACATATATATATATATATATACATGGTCATATATATATAATTATATATATATATATTTATATATATATATATATATATATATATATATATATATATATATATATATATATATATATATATAACATATTGTTGCGGATTCCCGAAGCCTGTTCCCGTTGCAAAGGGGAGATTAAACTCCTTTTTCCCCCCTGGGTCTTCGGGTCGGCGAGACCGAATCGCTACTTCCGGGCAAACGTGAAAAAGCGTTTCAGGACAAATTCGCACGTACCTTTGGTACCCACGCTGCAACGAAAATGGGGATCGAGCCTCGCTTAATTGAGTACGCCCGAGCGGAATGCGTATCACGTGACTCGTGCTTTTACTTTTATTGGAACGTGGTACGTGGTAGTGTAGAATTTTTTTTAACAAAAACAAAAGTTAAATTATGCCTGGGATTACGGACAGTAAAATTACAGTACAGACAGACTATATATATATATATATATATATATATATATATATATATATATATATATATATATATATATATATATAGATATATATATATAGATATATATAGATATATATATACAGACTTGGCATTTAATAAGGAATATTTTTTTGTGGGGGTGAACTTACTTTTCAAGATGTCTTAGAGCCAAAAGTTCATTGAAATTATGTTGAATTTATTCCAGATTTTGTTAATGTGACCTTTAAAAGAAACAAAAACCACATTTGACATTTCGAAACAAATAAATTGATCCTTGAAAGTGATGTAAACTGATATCGAACTCAATTCATGGACAGTACTGTGTTAAACTTCTGTATGTTTTCCAGAAGTATCTCTTTATTTTGCACATTTGTATACATAGTAGAGGCTCATTGAATAAGCAGTACGAGTACACTGAACTGATCGGGACGTAACAGGAAAAAAGAACAGCAGAGTTGCAGGCCAAGATAGAGGGAGACTTGGACAAAGAATTGGTGTGAGGAGGAATGGGGGCAGTAGAGGGTGCATGATGGGATGCATGTGATGAATATAGAAGGAAATTCTTCAGGGGGAAAACTGGAAATTTGGATGGAGGGATTTGGGTGGGATGAGGGGGGGCGGCGGTGAGGGAGTTAACGAGGGTAAAAAAAGATCATGGCTTTGGATTGGAGACGATCTGAGACTGTAGTTAACAGCTGTCTTTAAGACCTGGAGAGAAGGATGAGATTGAAGAGATGTGGAAGTTGTTTCAACAGACAGGTAAAAATAGGAACAAATGAGTGGAGATGAGCAGTCATCATGGATTTAGGTAGTTTCACCAGAAGGGGATTGATGGTGGACCGTGTGAGCACTGCACAAATCTAGGGAGGACACTGCATGGAAATAGCAGAGGGTGAAAGACCAGAAAGGAGGCAGTAGAAGACAGAAACCACCAACCTTCTGTGATGGTGAAGTGATAGGCCCGTATATTCATCTTCATCGTGGGAGATTCCAATGATCTTGAAGGCCTTGGTTTCCACAACTGAGCAGGATGTGAGGGAAGCCAGCCCAGAGAGGAGAGCAGTACTCCATCAATCTGCGGATGAAGGCCTTGTAGGTGGATATGAGTTCAGTTGTACCAAGGAAGGACTTTGTATGAGGAAGGATGCCCAGTAGGCAGCTGGCTTTAGAGGCCAGCTTTGAATTGGGGTTTGCCCAAGAAAGATCATGGCTGATAGTGAGACCCAGGATTTTGAATGACTGAACTTCCTCAATTAGACGGGAGGATTTGCCAGATGATCCTTTCAGATATAGATAGTGAGAGTGTGAGATTTGTCAGGATTGAAAGACATGTTCTACTTGTTTGATCAGTTTGAGATATTCTCCAGATTTGCAGAGAGTGAAGAGGCTGCCGCTGATCTGAGCATTGAGATATGGAGCAGCAGAGGGTGGAGTCATCCGCAAAAAGATAGAGAGGATTTTCCATAGAGTTGAAGAGATCATTAATGAAGACCAGAAAAAGCACAGGGCCCAGAACACTGCCTTGAGGAACTCCAGCCTAAATAGGAAGGGGAGATAAGATAATTCCATTTAGAGCCACACGTTGACTACGGCAGGAGAAGAAGTCTGCGAGCCATGTATTGAGATTTCCATGGATACCATGAGAAGAGAGTTTGGTGAGCAGTGCGGGGTGCCAGACTGTATCGAAGGCACGAGTTATGTCAAGGGGGACGGCTCTGATTTCCTGTTTGGCGCGAGGACCTCCATCCATTGTTGAGACAGCAGAAGAAGCATGTCCAGAGTCCTCAGGGTTTTGAGGCCTCAGGGTCTTTTATCAGTACTTGTGTGGATCGGGTCGCAATGCTCACCTCACCACACCACACGTCTCTATAGAGGCACAGGCTTGTTTTAACTGAGGATAATGACCTGACTGTACCTGAGTTGCTGTGTTGTCATGATTTACACCAATAATAATACAAACATTTATTTTATACAAATTTATTTGTAACTAGCGATGTACTCGTGCTATGCACAGGTGGGGGAAGCCAAAATCAATTAGACAATGCGGAAATGGTGAATGCTAAACCATGGAACCAATAAATTCCACATACCTGTGCCACCTTCAGTGGAACGTCAGACATGGACAGCAGGTTCGTGAATGACTTTCCACAAAAACCCTACCCCGGCTGAATCGTTCTATCCCCAGTCAATGGCTAATCTGCATTTCCGGCGAATTCGTGAATGACACAGTTAGAAAGTAGAAACCCTGACGTGATTTCCTCATTCATATTTAAACTCGATATCCATATTTTCATTTCAAAACAGTATCATTTCAATCACACATTAATACTACAACTAAATACTGTGTTAAATTGCAATTGTATTGAGATACTAGCCGAAACCCGTGGAACATCCACGGAAGGGAGGATGTGGTGTATGGATAGAGTGTACCATTATGGATGGCATAGGGGATTTGCTTGTCCGAGTAAGAGTTAGGAAGAAAGATGAGAATGAAGAGTGCGTATATGCACAACGATCACCGACACCGGCACAAATGCATGCTCTGGATTGTCCACTCAGTGGACGGCTTGCTTTCACCTTCGCCTGTCCAATCAGCGGACGGCTTGCTTCGCCTTCACCCAGCAGACGCCAATACGATGGCGTCGTAATATGGCGTCGTATCAGCAGTTAATCGGATGCTTTGGGGTCCCAACGTCGGCTAATTCAGATTTTTCGAGTATGGCTGTATGTGATAAACAAAGAGCGCAGTTCGTAGATCGTAAATCCATGAGTGCCGTGGGCATCGGGTCACTGGGTGCGGCATAAAAAGGGATAACAAAGTCGAGTCCCTACGGCATTATTATATAGATTATTATATAGATAGCTCTTAAAGGTCCACAGCCACGGAATCTCACTTAAAATGCATTTGATGTCATCGAAATGTCTTTTTATGGTGAATTCAAATATGGCATTGATTTTTTGTTATATTCACTCTGAAACATTAAAAATGAAAGAAAACCGAACCACTTGGGAACGCCCCTAAAAATTCTGCCCCATACCTCAAAGCCGATGACGTAATCCATGTGACGTCACCTCCAGAACGCAGCTCACTCGCAAGCATGCTCCACGTTCACTTGCTTGATACAAAACAATCACTTATTTTAACTCCGATTTACATTCCGTTTCCACTTTTAGTGAGAAGTAGGGGTCTGTGCAAGCATTCATAAACTTTATTTGGTGCAAATCGGATAATTTTTAGCCGAGTTACCTCAGACCGCGAGTTGTTATCTATCTATAATTCCAGTAATCTCTGTGTGTATGTCTGTGACCGCTGTTTCTCGACAACCACGGGTCCGATATACTTGAAACTTGCCAGGTATATTGCTGGGGACCTGAGGATGTGCCTTTTCAAGGTTTCATATTAATCGGAGAAGTAGTTACCGAGCTATGTCCAAAAAACGATTCAACCAATCAGAGAGCAGCGAGCTATCACGTGTGCCGAACGTGGCGAACAGACTCTGCCTCGGACGGCACATTTGAGAGCGTATTCATTTATTTCCCGTTGGCAAACTATGTTGGCGCTATGTTGGCGTTAAACTATGTTTTAAAACTAATTAAAACTAATTTGCGATTCTTTCGCTTTCCTGCGCGTTTGTGCACGCTATGGCGATTTCTTTACCAAACTCCGCAAGCCGTTCGCTTTGGACCAAACCATTTCATGTAAATAGAGGGGGGGGGGGGGGGATTGTCACCGTACTCACAAGCCGTTCGCTTTGGACCAAACCATTTCATGTAAATAGAGGGGGGGGATTGTCACCGTACTCGCAAGCCGTTCGCTTTGGACCAAACCATTTCATGTAAATAGAGGGGGGGGATTGTCACCGTACTCGCAAGCCGTTCGCTTTGGCTTTGCGAATGGACCAAACCATTTCATGTAAATAGAGGGGGGGGGGGATATAATTTTAGATATATATATAGTACAGGCATGCCCTAGTTTATATAATTCACACATAGTTGAATACGACCCTAGAATCGCAACGTCACTCCATTTAACTTTATTAAAATGACGATAAAGATGTTTCCTTATATATCCTAATTTAAAATGTTCAAGGGAATAAAAAGACCATTTGGTTCACACCACTCGACTGTCCAATCAGCGGACGGCTCGCATCGCCTTCGCCCAGCAGGCGCCAATACGATGGCGTCGTAATATGGCTTCGTATCGGCCGTTAATCGGATGCTTTTGGGTCCCAAAGTCGGCGAATTCAGATTTTTCGAGTATGTCTGTATGTGATAAACAAAGAGCGCGGTTCGTAGATGGTAAATCCATTAGTGCCGTGGGCATCGGGTCACTGGGTGCGGTGTAAAAGGGATAACAAAATCGAGTCCTTACGCTATTATTATATAGATTATCAAACCAGCTCATTGTCATCATCGGTTCACTTCTGGATTCGGCAGCGGCTCCGTATCAAGTCAATTTCAAAATTATAATTTTATTGAGAAATTGATGAAACCTCCTACCTACCTTACAACGTCTGCTCGGACCCCAAAACACTCCACAGAATGTTTGGTGGGGCTAGCCCCAAAACTGAGGGAGTAGTTTGGGGATGGATGGAAGACACTCCTGTTTTATAATATATATATAAATAAATTCAAAACACACCTGGTCACAAGTGTGCCTCACTGACCGGGTCCTCAGTCGAGGTCCTCAGCATTAGCCCGTTTCGGCCCTTCAACCTCGATACGGTCAGCTAAAGTGGGTCAGCAGGGGCACATACACCAACACATGCAGCAGCTACACCCGGATGCGGACATACCCCCACCCCCAGCCAGTGAGAACAACAAAACCGCCTCCACTCCCAGAATCCACAGCCCCTCATCCACTCACTCACACACCAAAAAACATAACAACCGACCACCTACCCTTACAACATGCACCACTCAAGCAAAGACACATTCATGCAAAACCACACCCACTCCTGCAACACACACATCCACTTCTGCAACACACACACACACACACACACACACACACACACACACACACACACACATCTCCATTTATCTTCTGCGCTCAGTCACTACCCCTTTAGGCTGAAATAAACCACCACCCGCAACCTCAACCGATACCGTTCGACGTGCCTCCATAAACTTCCTCCAAATCCAAAGTGAGCCTTTCAAGGCAACTTGGGCCACTCTGTCACACATTCTTCTTCTTTCTGTCCCACATACTCCAAACATATATATATATGCTTTTGGGCATATATACACACACACACACACAACACATTTTCCCAGTTCTCTTAAACTTGTCTGTGTCTATGGCAGTTGTCTGTGTCTTCAAGTTAGCACCAAAGTGCCTTAATCGGGCAGAAGGGTCTCTCCTGCAATCCACCACCTTTTCCACTAACTGGGCCACTATCTCTTTATCTCTGGATTACAGACAATGCCTGAGACTCATTAATCCTTAAATTTATCTCTCTCTTCCATCCGTTTATACTTTCAGGTCTCCATCTATCATAACCAGCATATCATCCCTGTTGCAGAAATTCAAGTGATAAGGCAATTGCCAGAAAGCAGCTTGCTTTTTCCTCCTGTAAACCCAACCACACCAACAGCAACTCTCAATCTCTATATAAAGCTTGCATCCATCGTATTTCTGTCCTCAGACATGCCAAAAGTCAACGTCAGGCCCACCTGGAGCCTGAACTTATAGGTCTTAAACTATCCACAAAAAACTTTGTGACAGTTGAGAAAGTCTGTCCCTGTAATATATTCCTCCTCAGTTCTCTCACTCTTGAAGTATGGCATCACGATGGACACCGCTTCCATAACTCTGTCTTTTAAGAAAAGGCGATATCTCTAATCCCTCTCTTTCTGTACCTATCCTTATGCCACCTGCAGCTCTACCCCTTCCTTGAAAAATCCGACAGTATGTAATTTTCCTCAATCCACGGTTGAGAAATTCCTAGGCATTCGACTCCTCCATGCCTCTGGTCCTGATGGCATTAGCATTGTGTTAATCTCCCTCCTGGTTTCTCTTTTCCAAAAAAGTTCCTGAGGGCTCCATGTAAAATTACCAATTTATTCATAAGATAATAATTACCAATCAATTATAGAAGAAAAATTACCTTCCAATGTTATCCCCAATTCATTACAATGGTGTCAAAAAGGACTCTTTCAATTACAGACCAGTCATCCTTCTCCCCAATTATAATCAAAGTAATGGAATCGATAATTGCAGCAGACCTCAAAACTCATCTCTTTTTCAATTAATCTGAATGGAGTAACTCAAGAACTACAATATAAAACCTACACATTGTGAAATACTTCTTTGTTGAGCTCACCTGGAACGAAGTTCAGTGGAGCTTATGCGATGTCCGTCTGCCAGTCCGTCAGTCCTTCAGTCCATCCGTCCGTCAGTCGTCTGTCCATAAACACTTGCAACTTCTTCTCTGAAACCGCTGAAGGAATTGTGACCAAACTTGGCACAAATTATATTTGTTGTGTTGTGATTAAAGTTTGTCCATGGCATTAAGAAATCGGGGTCTAAGGGGGTTTACCGGGGTCAAAGTGGATCCTGTTTTGATCCCCCGAAATAGGAATTTGCTTTTTCCTCTGAAACTACACACACTATTTCGATGAAACTTGACCACAACCTTCATCCCCCATGATATGCCGAAGTTTGTTCAAGGCATTAGAAAAATTGGGGTCTGAGGAGGTATACAGGGTTGGAGAAGGGGGAGAGTTGCCTGCCAAAATAGGTCTTTTTTATTTGTTTGTTTAAAGTCTTATGATTATGTTAGTATGATTCTACATGCTGCCCTGTCTTCTTGCAACCATTTAAATTGGTTTAAAACACCTTTAGTCAGTGCAGTATACCGTTTATTTCACCAGGTGGGCGCCAGGAGTATTGCCCCTATGTTTCTTGCTTATAATAATCTCCTTCTTGATGTTCCGCCTCTCCCTTCCCCCACGCTTCATTTCAAAGATAGGTGTCGGTATCCAAAGACAACAGCAGCTCAGCCTATGTTGCTTTCTTACTTTTAATGATTCTGCTGATACGATGATAATGTTTGTTACAGGCAGAGAGCTACACTACATGGCCAAAAGTATGCGGACACCATTTCTAATTCGTATATTCGGCTGTTTCAGCCACACACATTGCTAACAGTTAGAATCAAGCACACAGCCATGCAATCTCCATAGACAAACATTGGCAGTAGAATGGGCCGTACTGAAGAGCTCAGTGACTTTCAATGTGGCACTGTCATAGTGCCATCGTCATTGTGCCACGTGCCACCTTTCCAACAAGTCATTTCGTCAAATTTTTGCCCTGCTAGAGCTGACGCAGTCAACTGTAAGTGCTGTTATTGTGAGGTGGAAACGTCTAGGAGCAACAACAGCTCAGCCACGAAGTGGTAGGCCACACAAGCTCACAGAACGGGACCGCCGAGTACTGAAGAGCGTAGTGTGTAAAAATCGTCTGTCCTTGGTTGCAACACTCACTACCGAGTTCCAAACTGCCTCTGGAAGCAATGCCAGCACAACAACTGTTCGTCGGGAGCTTCATGAAATGGGTTTCCATGGCTGAGCAGCCGCACACAAGCCTAAGATCACCATGTGGAATGCCACGCGTCGGCTAGAGTGGTGTAAAGCTCGCCACCATTGGATTCTGGAGAAGTGGAAACGTGTTCTCTCGAGTGATGAATTGCGCTTCACAATCTGGCTGTCCGACGGACGAATCCGGGTTTGGCGGATGCCAGGAGAACACTACCTGCCCGAATGCATAGTGCCAACTGTAAAGTTTGGTGGAGAAGGAATAATGGTCTGGGGCTGTTTTTCATGGTTCGGTCTTCACTTAGTTACAGTGAAGGGAAATGTTAATGCTACAGCATACAATGACATTCTAGACAATTGTGTGCTGCCAACTTTGTGGAAACAGTTTGGAGAAGGCCTTTTCCTGTTTCAGCATGACAAAGCCCCCGTGCACAAATCCAAGTCCATCCAGAAATGGTTTGTCGAGATCGGTGTGGAAGAACTTGACTCTTGACTGGCCTGCACAGAGCCCTGACCTCAACCCAATCGAACACCTTTGGGATGAATTGGAACACCGACTACGAACCAGCCCTAATCGCCCAACATCATTGCACGACCTCACTAATGCTCTTGTGGCTGAATGGCAGCAAATCCCCGCAGCAATGTTCCAACATCTCGTGGAAAGCCTTCCCAGAAGAACGGAGGCTGTTATAGAAGCAACAGGGGGAACAACTCCATATTAATGCCCATGATTTTGGAACGAGATGTTCGACGAGCACATATGGGTGTGATGTTCGGGTGTCCACATGTAGTGTAGTTTAGAGAGAGAATAGCTGACTATGATCAATAAAAGCTAGTGGCATCAAGAAAACTTTCGATTCCAGAATCTGGACAAAAAAAAGAGAGCAAGATAATTTATTTATCTGCCGTCATTAATGTGGATAAACAGCAGATGATGTAAAAGGCAAAAAGATGATTATTTTTAAACTCCATTTATTTCCACCACTGAGCAATCGAAATAAGTACATATAAACCATACGCTTCCCAAAAAAACATTTAGCAGAAAAATGTACTCCCAACAATAAAAAAAAACAACTATAATTCATATGTCTCAACGCACGTGTGAATACACCAAAATAACTCAGAAACGGATATTTAGCCATTTCCGTGAACCAGACATCACAGCTTTGAACATGGACCCCAAATACTAATTCAGAGGCACAAACAGATGCCAAATAAGGCCCTGAAGCTTTCGGGTAAATGGAAAAATGTCCTTCACCATGTTGGTATGAAAATCGATCCTGTCCATCTTGCACATTGAAGACAATATTATCTGCAACTGCAAACACGCACGTGTGACACTGTGACAGTCATGTAGAGGAAAGCAAAGTTGATACTGAAATTGATCAACTTTGCGACTGTGCGTACAGCTGTTGTTTCCTTGTTTTCTTTTTGTCCCCCTCAACACACCAACAAGTCACGTGGAGATTTAAAGATTTTTCAGCTAAAAAAGTTAGGTATGTGGAACATTCTGCTCTGTACGCGTAACATCGCTGCAAAGATGCAGGTGAGTGTTTTAAGTGTTTGAATGGAATTTGCAATCGTCGGTGTTCAGTCTAGAAAGAGGATTTCATGGGCACCAAAGCCTCTTGGTTTCGTTTTGTAGCCACGAGGATACAATGGCTGGTATTACGAAAAGGAAGAGGGCAGCGGTGCAAAGCTCAGATAGGGGGAAGCGTTTCACAACATGCGGGTTACGGGCTCGATTCCATCGGTGGGAAAAAAATTTGGGTTGCACGATTGACTTCAGTGAGGGCAGAATTCACCTTCCATGAACATGTAACTTCCATGAACATGGCCATTAATAAAACATCGAACCACGGGTCAGGAGGAAAAACCTAAAACAAGGGATAAATTATGTGACCAATGGTGCAATGGTGTTTGCACTCCCTTCAGAGGTTAACTTACATTCAAACGGCACAAGGTATGACCAACCTGTCCAACAATTTTGTTTAATTGGTCGCCAGGGCAACAAACCTAGTGGTACGGGGCAATTTTGATTCCGGGGTAGATGCAATATGGATGGTGCATCTTATTACTATTACAAGTGCAGAGAATATTGTGGTGCGACTCGATGATTAAAAATATATCTGCTGTCTGGGAGGGCAAATTGGTCTGGTGGGACAGAAAAAAAATTTAGCGAGACAGAAATTGCCGGTAAGTAATTATAGTAAGGTTAGGGCGACCTACACTGTTTTCTCAAAAACAAAACCATTGAGAATATTTGCTGAAAGTTTCCTGACATGTCCAGAAATTAAATTGTCTAACCTGCTTTTTGCATGGAAGATCCCTCGGATTGCAGTTGTGGTTACCTGCGATCACCCACGTGATAGTGACAGGAAATGCCCCTGGGAATTGAAAGTCTATGAGTTGGAATGCATGGAATGTCCGACACCTTTTTCTGCTGAATTCTCTTTGCACACCAGGAGCACCCATCATCTCGTTGAGGTGGTGCTTTGGAGTTTATTAAATGGGTGAATCACGTATTCCAGACTGCAAAATGAAAATGCCAAAACATAAGAAGCAATTGGAGAATGCCACATATCAGGTGACAAATGGCGTGGATCGACAAAATCTTCCTCAAGGCAAGATGATCAACCATCAACGATGAGTCTCTTTGCCAGGAAATTTGAACAACAATTATTTTCATATAATTATGTAAATACATGAAACACAAAGGTAGCATCCTTAAGGTAAATATCATTTCTGGAGTCGAGCATTAAAGTATCTCAAAAGCAGTGCCAGCTGGGTGCTGCAATGGCGGGCATCGTGCCACCCTCTATGTGACATTAATAAGGGACAATTTACGTGCAACAAATTATAGGGTCTGTTCTGTCTGCAATAGATGTAAGAATGTAAGTTAAGTTTCCAAATTAAGGGCAAGGTCGGAGCAGCTTCTTTGTATTCGTCTGTTAACAATTAAAATTGCAAACATGTTTGATGGGATTATTTTTTTTTTTATACACTATATATATATATATATATCAGAATATAATTTCAGTTCTCCAACCTAATGAGCACACGCTGTGACGTGACCGCCACGCACGTACGCCTTGCCTTCCAAGCTCCGGAAGAGCCATCTGACAGTGCGTGATTTAGGGCTTAGTTCAGATACTATCACAAGTGCATACAAAACTCACAGTTACCGACCTGGTTTCGCTCTTGTTGGGGCTTCATCAGGGCAACGCAGTGAGTCCTGCATACACTTGTGAATCTGAAAACCTTTCGGTTATAAACCAGTCATTATGCATATTTATACCAATAGTACAATTATATCAAATTATACCAAGAGGCATTATTCACCACTGATAGTATGGAGTCGCATAATGACTGATGAAAGCCGACAGAATCTTGTTTCTCACAGTCTGAAAGTCCTTTAGCTGCTTTTTTGCAAACCCCAAGCGGGCTTTCATGCGTCTTTCACTGAGGAGAGGCTTCCGTCTGGCCACTGTGCCATAAAGCCCAGATCGGTGGAGTGTTGCAGTGATGGTTGTCCTTCTGGAAGTTTCTCCCATCTCCACACAGGATCTCTGGAGCTCAGCCAGAGTGACCTTCGGGTTCTTAGTCACCTCTCTTACCAAGGCCCTTCTACCCCGATTGCTCAGTTTGGCCGGGCGGCCAGCTCTAGGAAGAGTCGTGGTTGTTCCAAACCTCTTCCATTTAAGAATTATGGAGGCTACTGTGCTCTTGGGAGCCTTCAATGCAGCAGAGATTTTTTTTGTAGGTTTCCCCAGATCTGTGCCTCGACACAATCCTGTCTCTGAGCTCTGCAGGCAGTTCCTTCGAACTCATGGCTTGGTTTTTGCTCCGATATGCATTGTCAGCTGTGAGACCTTATATAGACAGGTGTGTGCCTTTCCAAATCATGTCCAATCAATTGAATTTACCACAGGTGGACTCCAATCAAGGTGGAGAAACATCTCGAAGATGATCAAGAGAAATGGAAGGCACGTGAGCTAAATTTCAAGTGTCAGAGCAAAGGGTCTGAATACTTATGCAAATGTGATATTTCAGTTTTTTCTTTTTAATAAATTTGCAAAACTTTCTAAAATCCTGTTTTCTCTTTGTCATTATGGGGTATTGAGTGTAGATTGATGAGGGAAAAAATGAATTTAAACGATTTCAGCATAAGGCTGCAACATAACAAAATGTGACAAAAGTGTAGGGGAATACTTTCTGAATGCACTGTATATATACAGTCACGTGAAAAAGTACATACACCCCATGTAAATTTTTGACTTTTTCAACATATTTCAACATACAGCTATTTCATCTTCATTTAAACAATATTGAAGGATAACGGTGATATAACAAAACAAATATCATGAAACATTTACATTTTGTAGTCCATTGTATAATTTAAATAAACATAAATGCAAATTTCGCATGTGGAAAAAGTACATCGGAGAAAAGTTTTAGACACAGATTCGGAATCAGCATAAAATCCTGGTGGTTATAGGCTCCTCTGTATTTTAATATCAATGATTTAAAAAACCGTGCCAGCTGCAATTCCATGGTGTAGTTTGTGGCGGCGCTATTGCCCCTTTCCGATCCTGCGGTTGCGCGTACGTAAAGAATACTGTACGTACATATTTATATTTTTAAAATGTGCTTTTTATTGTATTTTAAATTGTTTTTTAGCTTCTTTTATTGTTAATTTATGTACTATTGTATTTATTTTAAATATATATTTAAGGAAAACAAATGTTTTCACGTCCGTAGGAGTGACGTAAAGTCGCACATCATGACAAAATGCGCGCCATTTTTTCGCGCCAAGAACGAATAAACGGTAGTTGAGATTTTATTCGAATTCGAATTCCATTAAATTTCAACTGTTGGAAACAATAATTATTTCAACTGTTGGAAATTGAAATAATTATTGTTTCCAACAGTTGAAATTTAATGGAATTTGAATTCGAATTAAATCTCAACAAAAAAAAAAACGTCGCGTTTTAAAATTATGACGTCATCAGCGTATTTCGGAACGTTAATTTTTCAACTTCATATTCGGAATCAGTACGTCCCAGAGCAACGACAGCACACCTTAAATGTTTTTAAAACCTTCGGGTTTTAAAATTATGACGTCATCAGCGTATTTCGTAACGTTAATTTTTCAACTTTGCCGACAATGACTTCCGACTTCCGGGTTCGGAATGTGGGACCAATGCCATTTGACAGGGAATAAAAAATAAATGCGACATTCAATTGACGACAATGACTTCCGACTTGACTCCCCCCTCCCCCTCCCCTCCCCCCTCCACCCGACCCCCTCCCCTTCTCCGCTCCCCCTCCCCCTCCCCCTATCCCTTCCCCATCCCCCTCCCCCCTTCCCCTCCCCCCTCCCCCTCCCCTCCCCTCCCCCTCCCCCTTCCCCAAAACGTCATGTAGGAAATGTATTGTGATATTGCTCTAAAATATACATGTTCTTTTCATTATATATTTGTCTTATTCTTATTCAACCAGGGCGAAGCCGGGTACCTCAGCTAGTATATATATATATATATATATATATATATATATATATATATATATATATATATATATATATATATATATATATATATATATATATATTGTTGCGGAGATGAGGTCTGTATTTTTTTGATTGTGTGCTGTACTATTATTACTATTGTTTATTCTGCGCCCCCCTACCTCCGGAGCTGTGTAAAGGTGAAAGGGCATCCCATAATTAGTCCACAAGCATACACATCAGCCAAATAATAGAATACCCCTGTTGATAGTTATCTCTTATTCTGTGTTTTAGAGTAAGGCTGTGTCTCCCATTAATTGAAGTACTCCATTGCCCCAGTGAAAGAGAATAGATCCCCTTTCCTTCCCATCCCCAAAATCTCCATTTCCTTTTACACCCCCCTTCCGTCATTGCCGGGCCTCGATTGCCGAATTACCTCCCCTCCAATAACCGCCATTGAACCTGTGCTCTCGTCGGAGAAGAAAGGCGTGCCCGCCCGTCGTCATCAAGGGCGGAGCCAGAGGGTCGCGCGACCAACCAGGGCCGAGGTGAGCACCCCGATGGGCGTGTCCAAAAGGCCGGCGGCTTAATCGCCGGAGGCGTTATAAAGGCGCGCACGCAGGAAGCAAGTGAGTTGGTCCCCAAGAGAGAGAGTCGTGAAGAGTCAGTCAGTGGAGTCGGTGGTGGCGGTCAGTGGTTGCGTTGGTTGTGGTGAGGAGTCGGTGGTGAGGAGTGAGTGAACCAAGAAAGAGTTGAGGGTTTGGACCAGACGCGTCAGACAAGTCCTGGGAAGGCAGCGGAGGCCACAGCAGCCAAAACAGCAGCGTGGGGCCTGAACGGCGGCTGCTAAATGCGCCGGTTGTGCTGCGGGACCCCCTTGGACCTCCCTCTCCCTCCAGCCATCCACCTCCTGCCTTTCCATCCTTCTTGTGTATGTGAGTTTGTTCTGTTTGTTCTGTCCTGGGTTAATTAAGTCTGTATAAGCTAGTATTTTCCCTGTGTCACCTGCGTCTTATGTGCTTGTAAATAAACGTGACTGCTTTCTTTTTGCTTGTGTGTAAATAGTCAATAAATTCAGTAGTATTTCCAAACCTTTCTTTGCCTTCGTTTTCCTCTTTGCATTCGTCGTTTTTGTCTTTTCCCTCATTGAGCAGCTGCGGTGCGATCCGGCCAACGTTTGGGTGGAATCGGGTGAGTCGGGGATCCTGTTAGGTCGCGGTAATACACCACCGCTCGGTCAATATAACATCTGTCCGCGATCTGTAACAATTGGTTGTCAGGAGTTGGATTCGGACCTGGGACTAAATTTGTTAGGCCCAAATTTTGGACACCAATTGTGTTATTGGCAGTAACAATTGGTGTCTGGGAGTGAGATTCGGGGCCCGAACCAAATTTAAAAAAAAAAAAAAACATCTAGAAAAAATTTGGTCAAAATTTGGAGCGGACGAAATTTGTTTTGTTTAAAGCAAAACCCGAATTTTGAAATCGCGCCATGGCTTGTCAAGGCGACGGGATGCCGGTGGGAGAGATAGAGGGTTAAGGAGTAACCCAGGATCAAATGGAGGGGAGCAATGAGGAGGCGGTTGAGGGAGTATCAGGCGCGCAAAATGGCGTCCTCGCGCACGTGGGTGTAGCGGCACCAAATTTTGCCACGCCCGTGACCGTGGCAGCACCGCCGATGGATTGGGGCCTTTTTATGATCCAAATGAAGGCCCTTATGGATGCTCAGAGTGAGCAAATTAAGGCTCAGGGTGAGCAAATGGGGGTAATGAGGGACGAAGCGAGGGGTACTGGTGAGGGGTTAGACAAGAAATTTGGGAAGTTAGACAATAATTTTGAGGGGTTAGACAACGGGATAAAAGAGGTGAAACATGGGTTAACGGGGGTGGAAAATAGAATGGCTGCCCAGGAGAATCAGATAGAGGGGATGAAAAATGGGTTAATGGGGCTAGAAAATAGGATGGAGGACAAATTGCGGGAGATAGGGGAGCAATCCGCCCGAGAAATTAAACAAATGGGAGAGCAGATAGAGGAGGTAAAAATCGGGGTAGAAACCAAACTGGATGCTCAGAGGGATGAATTGGGACAGATGAGGGCGGCATCTACAAAAGAAAGGGAGGAGATGAGGGAGGAGGTTTCGGGGCTACGCGAGGAGGTAAAGCGAGGTGAGAAGCGTATGGAGAAAGAAGTGAGGAATAATACGGCAAAGTTACAAGGGGGAATAGAAGATCTGACGGAGGAGGTGGAACAGCTGACGGAGGGACAAACGAAGTTAGTGGAGCAGGTTCAAAGGAACACTGCAGTACTCGGAGGGTTAAAGGCGACACAAAAAGAAATTAAAAATGACTTGATAGCGACACAGAGGCAATGTCAGATGGTACGTGAGGAACTGACAATGAGGGTGGACGAGGTGACAGAGATAATGGAGACAAAGGACCGGCAGGTGAGGATGCACATAGAGACGGTCACGGTAGCCTTAGAGGACGAACTTGAGGAGACGCACCGAGAAATAAAAGAGGTTAAACAAAAATTAGAGGAAGTGGAAGAAGAGGTGAGTGAAATTAAGAAGGGACGGACAGAAACTAAAAGAGAAATCCAGGAGGAGGTGATGGAATATGTGCAAGGTCGGTGCTCAACTCATGATGTGATGCTCACTAACCGAATAAAGAGTTTGCAGGTGGCAAAGGAGGTGCGACGACGAGGTACGGAGGTGAGTGGCAATGTACATGATGTGAGGAAAGCTTCAGTCGGCTTGGGGATTGGTTTGGATCCGGGTGTTCGTGAGAGGCCGTTGGTGAAGTGTGCGACAGGTCTGGTGTGCGAAAAAAGAGGTGTGCGAGAATGTCCGACCATGGGGTGTGTGAGGAAAAAGTGCACGCCGAGGAGTGAGTGTGCCGTCAGGAGCGAGTTGGTCGAAGCGCGTGTGCGAGGGAGCACAGGGAAGTGCGGTGTGGTGAGTGTTACGGAGGAAGTAACGAAAAAGTGTGCGCAAGAGGATGCGCGAGAAAGGTGTGTAACGGACGGGTGCATGGGGAAAGCGCATGCTGTCAAGAGTAAGGGAGAATGCACGCCTGTGGTGAGTGTTACAGAGGGTGTAACGGGAGAATGTGCGGGAGAGGATGCGCGAGAAAGGTGTGTAACGGACGGGTGCATGGGGAAAGCGCATGCTGTCAAGAGTAAGGGAGAATGCACGCCTGTGGTGAGTGTTACAGAGGGTGTAACGGGAGAATGTGCGGGAGAGGATGCGCGAGAAAGGTGTGTAACGGACGGGTGCATGGGGAAAGCGCATGCTGTCAAGAGTAAGGGAGAATGCACGCCTGTGGTGAGTGTTAGAGGGTGTAACGGGAGAATGTGCGGGAGAGTGTGCGCGAGAAAGGTGTGTAACGGACGGGTGCATGAGGAAAGAGTGCGCTGTCAAGAATGGAGGTGAAAGTAGTGAGAGTGACACGGAGCGTGAGTTGGTTATGACAGGTGAGCGGGGATGTACACCTGGAATGGAAGGATGCACACCTGGAATGGTAGAGCGTGTGTGGGAATGCACACTTGACTTGGTCGTGAGGCACGTGGTTGGGTGTGCGGGTGAGAGCACACCTGTGATTGTCACAGAGGAGGTGACAGAGGAGGGGGCGCGAAGAGGTGTGTTGGTGAGGTGTGCGAGCGACGAATGTGTGCCAAGGTGTTCGGTGGTCAGGTGTGTGACCAAGTCTGGGAGCGGAATGAGTGTACCGAGGTGTGAAAGGAAAGGTACAAGGAGCATGGGAACAGCTGGAGGTATGAGCAAGAAAGGGGTAGCGTATGCGTGTAAGAATCCAGGTGAAGCATCGACGGTAACCGGGTTAGAGGTTAGAACGACTTATAGCCGAAGTGGGCCCTCAGTGCGCGTCGGGCAGCTTCGCGTGCCGCGAGGACCAGCGGGGATCCGAACCACGGCGGTTTCGAAAGAACCGCCGTACGCGATCCACGCTGTGCCTCGCTTGGAACGGCCGCGTCCGGGCTCCACTAGGCGGAGCGGGCAGCCCGATAGGAAGGGTCGTCATGGCGACCACTTTCTATTGAGACGTGCCGGCAGGTCGAGATCGGGACATTGGATGGCTCCACGCCGAGGTGGTGCGTGGGATCTCGGCCCGGGTAAGCCCCCGTCCCTGCCCCGAATGCGGGACGTATCCAGCCGCTGGCACAAAACGACCCGCGTTCATTGCTCGGCTGTACGAAGCCGGGCTGTAGACGTGAATTGGCGCACCGAGAGGATGTAATAAGTAGACGGGTGATGAGGATAGTGTTTGGGACTCAAAATTAGAAAAAGGCGAAATTTGATGATTGGTACGGTGATTGGCAGATGATTGGCAGAATTTTTGATTGGTTGGATTTAGGTGTGCGAAATTGATAGTGAGAGACCCCCGATGTGGTGGGATGGCAAATCCACCATCCCTCACAGACGTGGGGGCAAATGCGCTATAGTTTATGGGGTGTATGGCAGTGAAAACTAGCCCGGGTGGGTTAGGTTATATTGTAGGGATCTAGCGAAGATGACATTAGGTGACGTTAAGGTTAGTTAGTGACTGATACCCGTAGTGGGGACGCAGGTAGTTTAGTGTGGTTGATAATGACGTGGGAGCGCAATAGTTTAAAGGGACGACTGGGAAGCGCAAGTTTCAGAGGGGAGTAGTTAGATGAGATGATGCCGTGTGTGTGAGAATTGAACAGGTGTGATTGCACAGGTGTGCAACTGAACAGGTGTGTGGAGCAGTGTATGAGGGAGTAGTGGTGATTGCGTGTTGTGTTGACCAAATGGTCCAGGAAGAGGAGGAGGGTGCAGGTGGCACCAGGTATGATTGCACAGGGGTGCAACGACAGGTGAATGGAGGACAGGTGTATGGAATAAATGGTATGGAGTATTGGAATGGATGGTCGTGGAGTGAGTATGGTGGAAATTGTGGAGTGGAGTGGATGGTGCGAAGGTGTGAATGGGGGAAGAGTGGACCCCCATCACGGATACCCGGGGCGGGTAGTGTAAGTGTTAGGTAGAGGGTACAGGTAAATTGTGGTTGGATATTGGCATCTGTGGTGCGGGTGAAAGAATGGTCTTTGGATGGGTGCATTAGTGTTGTGGAAATGGCTGGGCGTGTAGCCTGTTAGTGTGTGTAGTTGATTGGGCACTCCACCACTGTGAGGATGTCGGCCAGGTGAGGCCGCAGGTGGGCTCTGGGAGCCGGTAGTTGTGGATGGGGCCCGAGGATCCGGAGGACGGACCCGGGTAGCCCAGTGCCAGAGGGCACCAAGGGGTGACAGAGCCAGGAGAGGGCCTTCCCCAGTTAGTTAGGTTAGGGTGAGGAGCTAGGTAAGCTCGGGTGGCAACTGCAGTGGTGGAGGTGTGCAGGTGGGTAGACCTGCTGGGAGAGCTACACATCGCAGCCCAGAAATTGTGCGAGGCACCGGGAGATGAATCGGGGGAGTGAGACCCCAAATTGAGAAGCACCACAGTTTGGTCAATGGGAATTGGTTTTTAGAACCCATAGTGTAAGTTGGCCAATGGATTGGCAGGGAGAGACCCCGGGTAGTGTAAAGTGTGTTAATGTCATTTAGAAAGTAGTTAGGATGAAGTCTCCTCCCACCATCTGCATCCACTCACCTGAGGTGACAGGTACTCCGCACCATGCCATGTTTAATTATTTTTACTGTGCAAATGTTTGGATTGTGAGACGCATCATGACGTGGGTGTGAAATTGTGCGTAATTCCATCTCTCCCTCCTTATGAGGATTGATGACGAATTGGGTGATGGCAAATTTTGAAGTAGAGGGATTGTGGCGACGAATTTGGTATAGAGGAAATATGGGGAAGACGTGACAGTAGTGACGAATTTGTAAATGTGTAGATTTTTGTACATATGGGGTAAGGGCAAGGGTAGGGTAGGTGACAGGGGGGTGACGTACGGTAGGGACGAGCTTTCTCACTTCGCCCTCCGTACGCATTTCGCCTTGCATTGCCTTATTGATGTGTACCCTTGTGACCTTACCCCTCGCTCAATTGTCTTTCCCCTTTTGTCTCCCACATGACCTGTGCGCCTCTGGGTGCCGAGGGGAGCGTGCGTGGGTCGGCCATTGTGCGCCCGAAATTCCCAAAACCAGCTGTCTGCATCGATGCACCACATTATGGACCACATGTCTGTGGCCGAGCACCACCTATGGACCCCATTGGTTGGGGCATGGCCCCTCTGCTGGAACCGGCCATGAGGGCCCGAAATCTTGCTGGCGGACCTTGGCCACAGGGCACCGATGCCCCACAGGTGAACCACACGTAGTCGGCCCTGTGGGCCATAAATAAAATAAATAAAAATGGACACATTGGGTGCAAGTTTTAATACAAATAGGCCGCCAGTAAGCAAAGCAAAGGAATGACAACATCTGTAAGAACAAATAATGATAACCAGCAGAGGGAGCCGAAGAGCAAGAGATCACCTACAGGGTTAGGGGTTGTTGTTTTTATTTTG